>NW_019525483.1:333380-372084 GCF_002814215.2 Seriola lalandi dorsalis
TATGTGATATTCTAATTTTTTGAGATTTTCAATTTGAGGTTTTCATAAGTTGTAAGCCATAATCATCAAAATTATATCAAATGAAGGCTTGAAATATCTTGAGTTGCATGTTATGAACCTATGTTATACATTAGTTTCACCTTGTAAATCTAATTGCTGGAATAAATGAACCTTTGCACGATATTCTAATTTTTTGAGTTTCACCTGTATGTGTGTGTGTTTGTGTGTGTGTTTGTGTGTGTGTGTGTGTGTGTGTGTGTGTGTGTGTGCGTGCGTGCGTGCATTACCTGCAGCCAGGGCTTCCTCTCGGCTGTGGTCATCCTCAGTAGGCTGTTGGATGTTCCAGGATGTCATAGGCAGCATCTCCATGTCCTGCAGACTGTTGAGCTGCAGCATGTCCATATGCCTGTTGCTGCTGTTGTATCTGGGGATGAAGCAGCTTTTGCCCCATTTAAACACATCTTTGATGATTTCATTAGTCAGTACTTCATCATCCATGCTGAGGAATACTGCAATCCGATTACAGGACACATACTTGGGGTGTCTGAACAGCTGAAAGAAAAACACAGAGAGAGAGAGAGAGAAAGTTAGAATCAGTGTGATTATCAGAGCCCACAAGCAGAGGTCAAAACAAATAATTATGTTCACATTAAGATCAAGACTCTAATCTTCCATGATTGATTCACAAATAAAGATTCAGTCTATCAGTCTATAATATTGCTGGTCACATTCATCTTGTCTTCCAGACCTAGAGGTTTGTTTCCAACCTGTCTGATCACACGATTACACATAATTCTTGACACCTCTGACTTCTGATGTTGCTGCTGCGTTTCCAGATCTCAGCAACTAACTTGAGTGAAATGTCATTATTATTGATAGATGACCAAATGACACAAATAAGACGCAAGTTGTAATAAACTGGAGCTATTCTTTAATGCCTATGGAGAATTGATGCCCACTCAGTCATCTTCACAGACGGAGTTCCTCTAATTCTTAATATTATGAATCTCAAAGCAGATATTTTTGACCTCTCAAACACAGGTGAAATTAATTATGTAATCAAATGCATACAGGAGTTTCATTGCAAGGACACTGCTATTGTGGTGGCTCACTGGCACTGACACACTTACTGTGAATGAAAGTGAGTCCGTATTAATGTTTATTAGTTACACCTGCTATGTCCAGACATGTTGTTGTCTCATGTAGTGAACACAAGATAGTCCACACCAGATCTGCTGAACCAATACTGAACGTGTTTCAAGTCTACAGTCACCATGTCAGACTACGTTCAGAAATATGAAAACTTAACATTTAATTTGATGGTCAGCGGCAGAATAACAACTTCGACCCGACTTGAGACTTCTGTAAGGGTAGCTGGACTAACTTATCAATTCGGCATGGTTTAGAGACACCACAATCACTTTATTTCACTATTAGCTGCCCATTTTCAACTCTGGCTGACACAAATTATTCCCGTGCCTGATGTCATGTGTTTTATTGGAAGGAAAGCAACGTTTTCTCTAAACAAGAGTTCATGTTGCACAATGGGTCATTCACACATTTTAACAATATCCAAGGCAGGTAATTGGAAAACATTTTATTGGAGGTTGTGTTGACGTTTCACCCGTGAAGAAAAGTGCCAGTAGGAAAAGAACGGTGCTTTTATAGTATTAACTGGTCATGGCTTGCAAAGCTAATTGCTTACTCCATACTACGAATTAATTTGGAAATCTTCCAGTCGGAGTTACCTTCCCTTACCTTGTGTGAAACGACCATAGATTGTCGTTGTTTCTCCTCGTTACTCAGCGCTGCAACACGTCGCTTTATTTCTCTCCGCAAAGTTTGCTTTGCTGCTCGCAGTGCAGCCATTCTGGCTTTGCTAACTTACTGCCGAGCTAGCTAAAAGACAGATTTAACAAACAGCTGTGGGAAGAGTATTCAGTATCCGTGCGGACTGTTAGTACTGTGGAAGAACCGATTTCGACATAGCGTTTTGCTTCGTGCAACTTTCGAGTTAAACATTAACAATCAATAACAACACATGGCATTCATGTTTAATGGATGCCACCTAGCTTCGCCAATTCACGACAACAGCTGACTGAGGCTGTCTATACGTGCCGTAAATCGTTTGAGCTGGCGCGTGTGCTCGCGCATGCGCATAGCTTACACTTATGTTCTTAACATCCTAACCAATCGTCACTCTTCATGTCTAAACCTAACCGAGTACTAGCCAGTCAGAGGCAGGGGAGTGGCGGGTCTTTGCTCACCTCGGGTGGGCTATAATTGTTTTAATCAAATGATTATAAGCACTGTGTATCCACTCAGCATTTTGTGTGTTTATGAACTAATCATATTTCAAAATACATCTGTTGCTGCTACTGCTGCTTACTGTTGCACAGGGGATTTTCTCAGAGTCTTTCTGGAAAGATGGAATTTTCAGGGCTCCATAATCTACTGGATGATAAAAGTTGATGTTAACAATGAAAAAAAAAAAAAAAACTATAACTAGCCTTTTTTTGTTAGCATTCAGTAACTAGGCTACAATTCCCACAAGGCTTTGACTGCATACAACTATGGCTTAATATGTAACAAAAGATCACAAAACAGTTGTTTCTCTCAGTTGAAAGTGTCAGTAAAGTACAGATCCCTGAATATCCTGTACTTTTTTATGTATCCAGTTTTCCCAATAATGGTCAGAGTAGTCATTAAAATGCATCAGTCCCCATTAGGAATGAAGGATGTTTTTATGTGACCTCAAATTTCAGAACAGAAACTTTTTTTCAAGCACAAATTTGGAACTTTTAATTAAAAGAATTCTTAAGAATAATACAGTACACTTGCTTGATTCCTTGTTTTCCAGTACTCTGTCTACTATAAAACAGAAATATATCAGTCCCTATCGAGAATTATGGACCACTGTGTTTTTACACGACCTCAAATTTTCAAATTTTATGACAGAAACCATTTTAATACCCAATTTTTTTGATTTATGATTCTCCAACATTCTACTGTAAAAGTGTTTGAATCTTTATATGTCTGTAATGTGACTCATCTAGAACAGAAAAATATTTGTCTCATCCAGGATGGATCAATGTGTTTTTATGTTATGTTTTATTAAAGATTTTTATGGTTAGAGTTAGGGGAAGATCATGGTCTGGTTTATTAAACCTTTTTCCCTAACCATAATCAAAGTCATGTTGCTGAAACCTCGCCATAGCTTAGAGTTTAGATGCAAATCATGGTCTCCTGTGTGAAAGCTGGGCACTTTGTGTGCTTGCCATTACTTTATTTCCAAGAATAAAGTAAAATAATAAAAACATAATAAAATAGTAACACATTTAAACCATACTGAGTTATTTGGACACCAAACTAAAAACTCATCGTCATCATTTAGTATCTTTGGAAAGTCACTGATGACTAAAAACAAAAAAATATTTTGTTTTATCATTTCCTAACAATGTTTTGTGTCACTCCTTACACATGCAGTTGTTGTACCTTTAAAACTGAGTAGCAGTACTATGGTTTAGGTTGATTAAGCTACATTAGAAACATGCACTTTATTTATTTTCAGTCCAGGATTTTGTAAATGTTTGGCCTTGTATTTGACATTGGATTCAATCTTTGGAAGTTTTAATATCTCCCTGTGGCCTTACTTGTATCTAACCATTATTTTATGTCCTAAACTAAACATGTAGCGCTTCTTATTTCCTTTAAATTGTTTTAAGATATACATTTTTCTCTCATACCTTTTGTACCATATTATACTCACAACTATTTTTAACTTAATTTCTCTTAAACTATCAATCTTCAGTTCATGCTGAAATGATATATATGATATATATTTTTCCTTCACTGAACTGCTGCTACAATTGGAATTTTAGAATCTGTCCTTCTATCAACTTTTACTAACAACTGAGGAGACCGATCAGTTCCTAGACTACAATTTTGCTTAGTCATTTGCCAGGCTGGTTTGCATTAACTACCAGAAGTCTGTTTTAGGGTGGATACTATAGGCAACATGTGATTGGCCATGCGGTGGGAGGCGGGCCTGTCCAAAGTTTAACATCTGGAAGCGCTTACAGCTGCTGTTCAGTCACTCAGTAACTCAGTAAGGTTGAGTGGAATACCACTGGAAAAGAGAAGATGTCTTTTATAAAAGTAGATGCAACTTCTGACTTCTCCTACCACAACCTCCCTTATGGAATATTCTCCACACCTGATAATGTAAGTGCACTTTGCTCTTGTTCTGTTTTCATTGACATTTGCAGTGGACTGTTGTCAAGAGAGACACATTGAGGACTTCTGGTCAGGATTTTCAAAATAAAACCTTTAAATAATTTTGGGCCAATGAGGAAAAAGTTGATCTCTCTTGGGGACTTTTCATAGTTTGCTAAAGTTTCAGATATATCTGATATCTGAGGGATATTTGCAAAGTGTGTTGAAGTGAGTATGGTAGCAATGACTGGACTGTGGACCCAGGGCCTTTTCACTTTCATCACGAAATCCTGAAATACTAAAGCCAGTACAAACCTCACACCCAATCAGTGTTTATAGAATGCAACAAAATGAAGATGATTAAAGGGAGAATACAAAATACAAAAATAGTCTTTCAAAATGACAAGTATTTAATATTGTTGAAAAATGTCCTTTTCTGGAGGAAACACTGAAAACTATAAAGAACAAATTTATAACCACTTGATAGATGCAGGGGAGGAGAAATCATTTAGTAATGCAAATGTGTTTTACTTCCCCAGCCCAGGCATCGTATTGGTGTTGCCATTGGAGACCAGATACTGGACCTCAGTGTGATAAGGTCTTTGTTTCAAGGACCTGTGATGTCCAAACATCAGGATGTCTTTGACCAGGTAAGCTTAAGAGTAATCAGAGAAGAGGCACCGTAACTCACTTTACCTTTTTAGTCCGACATGAATCAGAAGTATTATGTAACATGACAATGAACTTTCAGTATTATCATATCACAGTACTTTTGAAAGGGCCCATTATCATATTATGTATGATAATGGAACCTTTCAAATTACGTCCTGGGACCGTAATGTTCCTGTCATATTAACTTTATTTGTGACTGAGCTTCAGAGGCTCCTGGATGAGGTGTTAAGTGAAGTTAAGCAACAGGAGCATACTAAACAGCTGTCGTACTAATTAGATTCAAAGTCTGGTGAAGCAGCCACTGGCACTGGTAGAACAAACACTCAGGGCCTGTTCTTCAGTAAAAGCAGCAGCACCGCAGAGCAAAAGTCTTGCATTCATAATTTTACTGAAGTAGAAGTTCAGGTCAAGTCAAGTTTATTTCTATAGCACATTTAAAAACAACATCAGTTGACCAAAGTGCTGTACAACCTATACAAATAAATATAATCTACAATCCTTATTAACATAAATCAGCAATAAATGTGAGCTAAAATAAACAATAAAACATCAAGAAATAAAACAAGAGTAAAATAAATTGTGGTTGTACGATAAAAAACAAGGTATCTTGCTCAAACAGGTCTGAGAGCCAGCGAGAAGAAATGGGTCTTCAGCAGATTTTTAAAATGATCAAGGGTCTGGGCAGCTCTTACGTGAAAAGGTGGGCTGTTCCACAGATCAGGGGCTGCCACTGAAAACGCTCTATCACCTCCGTTTGTGCGCCTGAATCTAGGAATTTCCGAGAGCAATTGGTTCGTTGACCTCAGTGCTCTGACTGGAGTGTGAGGCTGTAATAGCTCAGAGATCTAAGGTGACGCCATGCCATTGAGACTCTTAAAAACAAGTTATAATAAAAATTTTAAACTGGATCCTGAAATAGACTGGAAGCCAGTGTAGGGAGGCTAGTACAGGTGCGATGTGATCACGCAGCGGGCTGCTGCATTTTGAACAGGCTGCAGGTGACGACGTGACGACTAATCAAGTCCAACAAAGAAATAATTGCAATAATCTAAACGAGACCACCAAAACACCTCCCCGCTTCCCCCATGTTCTGGACCGCTTCCTCCCTAAAGTGACAGAAGGTGAGCGACGCAGGTAGTACGGTATAGACACTAGGCTTGAGGTTTGATCATACACCAGTAGGGCAGACACATCTTGACAGCAAACACAGAACAATGCAACAACAAACACCAATCCAACAGACGGCTGGCCACACACACTGGCGCCATCTTGTTCCTACAGACATGTCAAGAAAATGAGCTAAAAGTACCATAGCTAAAAGCACTCATAATACAGAACCAACCCTGCCTGTATTTTTTATAGAGGGTTAGGGTTAGAATTGGATTATTATCATAATGCATAAATGTGTTAGCATCATTTTTATGTTGTATCTGATCAAGCAGGAGCTATGTAAAACTACTTCATACGGGTAATTTATGTAACATTGAATCATAGTTGGTGATTCTGGTCATTTTTTTATATGCAAGATATTAATTTGCAAAGTAACCAGTACAGAAATGTGGCGGAGAAAAGGTATACAGTAGCATGAACTCAATGTACCCAACTAAAGTACAGGTACCTCAAAAGTGCACAGGTAAAAAAAAAAGCCTCCAGGAGCAGCATTGATTCTTAGAGGGTGTATCTGTTATTATTTTTTAGTCAAATTTGGAAGTGCAGGTCACATGATGCCCTCGAGTGCAGATAGACTTTCCAAACACATTTGGTAAAGAAGCAGCAGTAGAGCAGTTAAAAACACCAGAGCATCACGCTTTCTTCACAACCAACTCTTTAAATGATCACAACCAACAGCTCAGATACATTTAAAAGCTGCAAAGATTCTCTTGAATTATCTTAAATGAATGGGGCTGCCATGTTTGGTCACCTCATTCAGTGTTTAATACATTCATGGTGAACATGGACAGGGTCAAAGGTGTTGTGTACGGTCTATTATTTTTACTGCAGTCGTGTGCACATTTTCTCATGTTTCTCAAAACAATAATAACCTCAATGATAATTTGTCATTTTCCATTCTGGAACTGTGTCAGCTGATTGTTAGGACACGCTGCTCGATGTTTCATATTTTCATTTTTTCCTGTGTGTCCCTGAAAGCCCACTCTGAATGCTTTCATGGCTCTCGGGTATGAGGCCTGGAGGGAGGTCAGGAGGACCTTGCAAATGTTGCTGTCAGCCAATGAGAGCACACTGAGAGATGACGTCAGCCTTCGGAGCAGGTCGGTTTTGTGTCTGTAGATTCGGAAGTCAATCTAGTACACAGGCTTACATGGTCTAACATGTCTGACATAATTATTGTGGTAAACAAAGTGATTTTTCCACTCTATACAAATTGTCTGTGTTTATCTGTCACTGTAAAGGCAGTTTTGTGTGCACTCTAAGCCAGACAAAATAAAGTCATTGGAAATGTCCTCAAAATGTTCTGAAAAATAAACTCTGTGGAAACCCAGCCTTATATTTTAAATCTGTATCCTTTTTTATATGCTGGCTGATTTAGGATTTTCTTGAGACAGTTTATTTCATCAGAGATTTTGGTCTTTTTGTCTGTTTCTCTGCAGAGCATTTGTCCATCAGAGTGCAGCCACCATGCACCTTCCTGCAGACATCGGTGAGCCAGCCTCTCTTCTCATTCTGAGGGTTTAATCTCCTGTTGTCAGAGCAGTTTATTTCATCAGAGACCATTTCCCTCAGCGGGGCACAGGGCTGCATCCACGCAGAAATGTGATCTCCCTCTTGGAATCACTTTTAAAATTGATGTCCCATCACATTTCTTGAATAATGCATTTGTTCCAGTCAGTGTCAACAGTCTTTCATTTTAAGACTTGTCTCACCTTTTGACAGAGATTGATGCTTGAGCTTGATGTGGCTGTGCTACATGTCACTCTGTGTTAATGTCAGCGGCTGACAAGAGTGTAATTACTATAGTGACAGGTGACACTCCGCCCACATTTGTTCCCCTCACTTTGATAGTTTTACATTCCAGTGTAACCCTGTAAACTCTAAAATCTTAGAGATAAATATATGGGCTGCCCCAAGGGTGACCACATACTTTTGGACATATCATGTATATGATCTAGCATGTCTCTTCTAATTCTTTTGTTAGCCTTACATCACACTGACAGATTCACAGTAATTTGCTCCTTAGCTAAGCAGCTAAATAAGGAGCATTAACATAGTTACGTGGATTTGCTGCACAAGGGGGCACTGTTTAGCCACATATTACATTTCCATTACCTTTGGCTTGGCTCAGTCAGTCAGGCTTGTGCTGACAGACTATACTGAGATAGGGTGCAGGCAGTAGATGTGAATACTTCAGCCGGTTCCTCTTATGAACTCTCCTCTCTGCTTTTCACAGGCGATTACACAGACTTCTACTCCTCCAGAGATCACGCCACCAACGTTGGCATTATGTTCCGCGGGAAGGAGAACGCGCTGATGCCAAACTGGTACGCTATCAGTCAAACAAGCAAGAGTCACTAACAGCTGTTGATAGAGTAAACAAAAAGCTTACTAGGAGGCCTTGGTGCAATCCCAGTGTTGGGCCAGATATTGAGAGACTGCCTGAAACAAAATGTTCAAGGCCCTCTGCAAACAGTGATATGTGACGGGACATTACAAGGTTTCTCTAATTGATTTGGGCCTCAGAGCGTCAGTGTGCATGTAAACACTGCAGCAGGGCCCGAGGAGCATCCCACAGCAGCACGCCTCAGTCACACTGCACAGACAGCCTTCATTTATTCTAGGACCCTAGTGTGAGGAATGCTAACACGGCTAGGGCACCTCTGTCTGACATGCTGCACTCTGGTTAAGCGGGTGATTGGCAGGCTGCTCTTCCTGGCTGTCAAATTCATGTGAAATTTCATGAGGCAGGATAGTTTTTAGCAATGGACCACATGTTTTTGAATCTGTGCATTATAAGTAAGGAGACCACTATATATTACCAAACGTATGGTGGCCCTGAGAGCTCAATGCACTCCACTGGGATTATGTTTTTTTGCCACTGTTTGCTGATCATCTATGAGAATGTTGTTTTGTTTTGACGGCCTGTCACTGGTGCACTGAACAAGGTGGGAGGTGGGACTACACTATACAGTGTACCACAGGTGATTTGTTTAAAGGCCATCAGTGACTAGAAGCATTGCGTGTGTTGAGCTCTCAGGGCCACCATACAAGAGACCCAAATAAGCTTCTTTTTTTAAGTTATCACTGGTGATGCAATGGGAAATGATAAGAACTGATATGATTGTTTTATTCAAAATGTAAACAATGTATCGTGAGAGACCAGGTGAAAATAATGTGTAAACGGGGGTCACTCATAGTATTGAACCTGCAGAGAACTTTCACCCTGGTCTGCAGCTCCCCTCGGCTCCATGTCATCTCAGTGAGTTTCAACTCATAGTGCCTCCCTTCTGATTGGCTCGCTGTTTTCTGAATGGTCCAATAAAAATAGTAGATTTCAGGTAAAATACTCACAGAAACCAAATCCTGCAAGGTTTTGACGGTGGGTCCAGGTGGGCGGGGCTTGAGGCATGGTTGAGTGCAGTGACTGCTTTTTTGTGACATTACACCTTTAATTAAGACAGCAAAGAAAAAAAAAATGTTGGCCTGCTCCTTTAATTTGTAGGAAATAAAATAATCTCTGTCTCTTTTCCAGCATCACACTGTGTCACAATAAAACAGCTGCTTTCATGCCGGGAGTCAGCCAATCCAGTCAGTTCTCTACTGGCAGCCGCTGCACAGCTCCTCAGGGTTCAGTGCTTTTGCTACATTGATAGCAGAGTTTGTGGAGGAGAAGGCATTTGTTGTTCACTTTACCCGTCTGTCATTTTTCCTACCAGCCACCAGATGATTCAGTCTTTCATTCTCAGGCTTGTATCTCTAGCCTCAAGGCCAACTGTGCTGGAAGTGTTCACTATAATACCACTCTACACATTGTCTTCACAAGCTCCTCCATAACTTGGCTGTGATAATATAGAAATAGTCCCACACTGGAGACAACAAGGAAGGCTCCATCTGGACACAAAGCTAACACATCACTAATATTCATCCTCCTGAAACCATCACTGAGCATCTGTGATGATTTCACTCATTTATTCAGGGTTTTCATCCGTAGCTGGAGATTCACATAAACTCATTAATACTTGATTAGAAGTATTAATGTAACTGCTGTGACCATTGGGTCGAGTGATTAAGAAAAACAGAGGTTGTGTCCGAAATCACTCACTCATTCACTCCTCCCTCCTCACTATCCAGGGAGTTCTTTGTAGAGGACTATATAGTGAGCTCATCGGTAAAATGAAAAAAGCACTTTCACACACTACTCAGGTCATTTTCCTTACACTGTTTTTCTTTCTTTCAGTGCGAGAGCAATGCATGATTAGATTAGATTAGATTAGATTAGATTCAACTTTATTGTCATTTCACGAGTACACGTACTAAGACAACGTTGAGTCCACTATATAGGGTAGGGTATAATAATTCTCACTGTACATTCAGATAGTATAACCTGGTGAACACACTATATGGTATATATATTGGGATTTGGACACAGCCAAAAAGATGGTGATTATTTATTTACTTGCTTCAACAAGTTCCCATCTTTTACTCTGAGCTCATTGCTGTGGCATTTCTGTACTTCACTTCCCAGAGATCACCTGGGCCGTACTGATGCGTCTCACACGGTGTCTCTTCATTGTCTGTGCTCATCGTCATTAAAATTGAACTGAACACTTTAACAAAAGACCCTTCATTCTATGTACATGTCCCTATGCTCTAAATGATTTGTTTTAACATAATTCCTACTGCAGTAAAATATCATCACTGTTCTGTAAATTCCCAACTTTATTTTCCCATTGTGGTCATCGTTGTGCTAACTCTGGTGTTGTGTCATGCAGGCTGAGGCTTCCGGTGGGATACCACGGCAGAGCTTCATCAGTGGTTGTTTCTGGGACCCCCATCCGCCGCCCCTCAGGCCAGATGAGACCTGACCAGAGTAAGATCCTTCCTGTTGTTTGGTGCTGGCAGGTTTGTGCACTGTGCTTTTATCAGAACCTGAAAACCTGCTGCTACTGGCACAATGAAAACAATGAGCTGAAAGACGCTAAAGCACTGAACAGAGCTGAGAGGAACTGTGTAGTTCACTATGAGCTACACCTCTCACATTTTACATGCTCATTAGATCTATTGTTAAAATAAAAATATTACTAATTGCAGCCTTAAATTGGTTATAATCATTGTTGTAATAATAAAGTATCAAATGACAATGTAAAACAATATGTTGTGATTTCTGCAGCTGACACAAACATGACTGCAAATGAATGAGGATGCTGCTCTGTAACAGAAGGGATCTGTGAAGTGCTTGCTAAAATGTTTTTCATAAATATCCTGAAGTCCTAGATGTTTCCTGTAACAAAGGTCTATACTGTGTGTGCTCATATTACATTAAAGCAAACCTTGAGTATGCAGGTTTATCTGGCCGTGGTTATAATATGTTCCTGTTCTTCTGTCCTTGAGCAGCCAAAATATGCACTTAGTGCAGCTTTAGCCCCTAAATTTAATACTTACCAATTTTTTGTCCCTAAATGTGAAGTGAATTCCCAAGACGTGACTCTTTGAACAGATTTTGTTCAACAATGTGGATGATAAAACTACACAGAGCCTGCGGCTGATGATAACCATGTTTGCCTTTCCCTCTCTCTTAGTGAAACCTCCGGTGTTTGGCCCGTCTAAACAGTTGGACATTGAGCTGGAGATGGTGATTACACTGTTTATTTAATCTCATCAGCTGTATGTCTGTAATGTTTGAATAGATACTGCGATAATGCCTGAGAGAAAGGCCTGAATCCTTTAGTCAGTCTGTAAGATTTACAATAATGCACAACAGCATATGTGAGTATTTCATTGCTGTTATATTTAAAACTGCTTCTTTTCCATGATTAGGCCTTCTTTGTTGGAGGAGGGAATAAGCTGGGGGAGCCCATTCCCATCAACAAAGCCCATGAACACATCTTTGGCATGGTCCTCATGAACGACTGGAGTGGTAAGAGGCTCTGCACAACACGTCACACCAGCATCATCCTTACTCTTTGTGCTTGTAGATAAGAGACTTTCCTCCTGTTAAAAAACAAGCTCATGGGTCATCTGTGCATCCTGTTAATATGACCCATAGTTACACTTTGCAAACTCTAGTTGCAAATCATGACTTTATTATAGTAACCATGACAACTTAGGCCGGTTTGCCTGCCGCCGTAGGGATGCTATTTCAGAAGACACTCCTGGGTCGTCTCCGAGGGATTAAAAAAACCAAAGATATATATTTGTTCAGGTTGGAGGACTAGTTGAAGGCATAATAAAACTAACCAAAATTTCTTGGTTTTTAACGTGCAACTAAATTACAGCCATGTTAATAAATGAACTGTCATGTGCCTCCAAATTAATCAATTCATTAATCATTTTCATCTCAGTGGAAAGTAGAAAGTGTTAAAATGTAGAGTTTGCTGGTTTGATACTGAACTAAATGTGTATTTCAGGACTGAAATATCAGTAAAGTTTGCGTGACCGGTCTGATGCCTGGACTGGTTCTGGTAATGAAGCTGATGGGTTGCTGCCAAATCACCAGTCAGCAGTGACGTTTCACTTAGGAGCACACTTGTTCCTTAATTTAGCTCTGCATTATACATGTTGATGCAGTCACTTCAGATTGAGGCAGATGGAAATGGTTCTAGACTAAATGGCAGAGGCAGTCCTCATCAAAACATGAGTGGGAATATGTATTATTGATTCAGCTGGAAATCTCGGGAGAGGACCTGCATGGTGCTGTTGCTCTCTGACTGTCATTCTCTCTAATATCCCAGCCTTCCTCCTGGCTCAGTGATATTGTAGCCTGCCAAACAGTTCCCCCAGTCTCTGCCAGCAAAAGTAAATTAAACTCAGCCTTACAACAACATATTAATTCTCATCAGGAAAATATAAATTGCTTGTGACTCCGCCATCTTATTTCTGCTGTCCTTTGATACCAACTAAAGTATTTTATGAAATTCAGCACCAAAAGGGGTGAAAACAGTTTTGGAGGACTCACCCTTCATCGCCCGTCACTTCATGTATTAAACATGAGAGGGCTGAAAGCAGATTGCCCGTTTAAAACAAGGTTACAGCTACAGTCTCTTTCAAATTTGCACAAGCAGATCCAAATTGTTAGGCCCATGCAGCTTGCACCTGAAAGTCTGATAGAATCAAAAAAAAATCAACATATCATATATTTTATATGTGTGGTACATATGTTAAGTGCATGGATTTTTCAGTGTTTTGTAATGTTTTTTAGATTATTTATGTATCAGAGGATGGAGATCCTGCTGCACATGTCAGAGGTACTCATGGGGTTTTAATGTTGTAGCTGTTAACCTCACAGATCCCCACTTAATTAGTTGTAGCCCCTGGATCCATAATGTAGGACTTAAGTATTGATTTAGAGCTGTAGAGATCCCATTACAATAAACACACTTAAACATTCTCAAATTGGGTAAATAGTTTCTCATTTTTCTATGGGCCCCACACACATACAATCTCAATCCACCTGCATAATTCATCAACAGTTTGTGAGGAGCAGGGAATGTGTGAAGTCAGATGTGGATTGATTTGACTCTTAAAGTCTTGCTGTATGTGTGAGGGCAGTGATTGTTGAGGCCAGTACACAGTGAGGGAGCTGCCAGATCTGAAACAGCTGCAGGACTGTTACTCAGGAGTTTTGCTGAGGTTGAATAAAAATAAAAGCAAAATTGCATCAGTACAAACTAGACCAACAAAATACCTATCCACAAAAATGGCTCAGGTAAAACGTGTCATATCACTCATAAATAAGATCAGGTCCCATTTTTATCAACTAGCTTAAAGTAAAATTTTGAACTGAAAATTTGGAGAGAGCTCCAGAGGTCTCTGAAACATCTTAGACCTGAGACGTCGGCAGCACAGAATCATGGGAGAACATCTTTTAGGACATGCTTTAGAATGAGTGTACAATATATTTTTGGTCAGGGTCAATGATACGTTATCTATAGGAATAATTCAGAATAAGAGTCGTTTTGGCAGATGAAAATGTATTGTTTTATTTCCATTTACTGAATTCACCTCTATCCACCCCTCTCTTCACTGTCACATGTTCAACATGGCAGCTCTCTGTAATCTTCTGTAGTGTGCCCTGCCACAGCCTGACTGCTTGGGTTTTAAAAGTAAACAGTCAGCATCATTTCATCACAACTAGTTGTTATTTTCATTTTATTAGTCATTTGGCAGAGACCTCATTAGCCCTGTGTGTAGAAAGTGCAGCAGCTATTACTGCTTTATGGCCTGAGACAGAGTGAAGAGTGAGAAGGAATACAGTAGTGGCATTTTCAGCCACTAGCACAGTGTATACAATCAGTATGATAGAGTTTAATATGCGGACTGCAGCAGGCATTTCACAGTGTTTATGAAGACTGTACATTTACTCACTGACAAGTGAAAGCTTGAATACTTGAACAATAAAATAGAGGATGAAATGATGTTGAATCACTTTGGTGTCACATTGGCACGCAAATGAGACTGTCCTGTAAAAATCCAGACCACAGGTCGTCTGTGCAGCAAGTTATTATGACCCAGTTACGTTTTATTGTTAGGCAACATCTAGTGTCTGTAATAATGATGACAGGAACGAAGAGAAAGGTGCGGTGACGTAGTAGCTTCACAGCCTGACAAAGACCGCGTCAGGAGGAAGTTTGGGTGGACGGGTGGGTCAATGAAACACGGGAATTTCACACAGGAAATAAGTGTGGAACAAATAGTTTTTGTTGTTTCTTTTATCCATGACCAATCGACAGTCAACCATGTTGTTATTATTGTAACCATGACAACAAAGATTGTGTGATGTAAGGTTCATACTTATTTTAACGCAGATCATAATCTTATCCTAAATTGTAACCATAGCAACGAAGGTCTGGTACTCCACTCAGGTAACATCTGCGTGTTTATTATTGTTACCAGGAAAACCAAGTTTCGGCTTTCACATCTTTTTTTATCCTTTTAACAAAGAAGTAACCTGCTGTGTATCACAGCTGAGCTGACAACAGTGCTCACACTCAGTAATGAGGAGCTCCACAGCTACTAACTCAGTCAGTGGCAACAGTGATTCACTAAAGTCAGCTCAGATTAAAGACTCATTGACAGAGATAAAATAGAGATAGAATAAAATAGAGATAGAATAAAACAGAACACCCGACACAGCTCTTAGAAACTTATGGATTAAATTCTGATAAAACAAAGATTCATGTCAGGGTGTTTGTGATGCTCCTAAAAGCATTTACATGGTTTTACAGCCACTTCTTTTCTCGTGTCTGTGTTTGGGAACAGGTGTTTTCAGAACAGTGTTAGTCATGTGATCTGCAATTCCATCTGTGGCATCAAGATCCCCTCATAGCTCCCATCCCACTAACTCTCAGTCTGATTGTCTAATGATGTTGTTGTTAACTGACTGAAGAGAATTTAAGGAAATGGAGGGAAATTCAGTGTACCATTATCATGTAATTACAATTTGTGGCCTCAGGCACTGCTGTTCACAAGGTCTCACTATAACACTTTTATGTAACAGAATGTAAATGAATGCTTTTCTTAAAATGATCAAGGATCCTCATCAGACCTGTGACTGGAAGAATCTTTTCTCACATTTTGTTATTTATGGTTTCAAAACTCACATAATATGTCTTATAAAATCATTATATCATGATAAGTGAACTATATTATAACCCATTACATATACAAATCTATTAGCTGCAAAGATATAAATCAGACATACATACATCAGAAAATGATATATCTGGAAATGCCTGTGAAATGTTTCCGCACATGATGCAACACATTGTCCAGACTGAATATTTCAGGTACAGCCCATCACACTGGTGCATAGATATTTCTATACAGTTGGCTCCGGTTTTGTTTTGTATTGTTTTCGACTCTCTGCAGTACAGTGTTTGAGATTTCTCAGTCTGTGACATTTCTGCTGAATGTGCAGCTGAAAGTTAACTGAAGCTGAAGCCCCTCAGGAAATCGGTCTGTGCAGAGTTCACCACAGGCTCTCAGGAATGTTTGCCATCCAAAATTTCTACCATATACTACATGTTAAATTAAATGTCCCCGCTTTTTATCCCCTTCCCCTCCGTTCTCAGTGGCGCATTGGTGGTTTAAGTGAAGAGTCATTTCTTAAAGTCTCCCAGTGGGAGAGGAGAAGGTTCAGCCAATGAACCGTGTGCGAGCACAGAGGAAGACACTGAGAGCTGACTAGCATTAAAGCTCTCACAGCTGAAGATTATCTCTCTGTTGCTTCATTAGCCTCACAGTGGAGGAGACTTATGGGTGCACATGGGTGTGGGAAGATAATGGCATCAGAGTATTTAATTTAACCCCTGAGCTCATAAATCAAAGTAAGGCAGAGTGTAACTAAGTACATCTAATCAAGTACTGTACCTCAATACAATTTTTAAGTGCTTGTACCTTAGTATTTCCATTTTCTGTGGCTTAAGACTTTTCCTCCAGTATATTTTCACCTTTTTCATTCTAATTGAATCCTAACCCTTTATTTCAGTTTGTATCAAGTATTTTCTAAAATTTTGTTTCAGTTCTCATAATGTAAGTGTGAAATTATATACTTTATACTGTTTTATTTAAGGTGCACAGTATATAGTCATTTGAATTAACAGCAAGGTGATATACTCTTACTGAACTGATTTTTTCCACTTGTTTTAAGAAAATAAGTTGTTTTATGAAGTAATTACAGCCAGAATGAATGCTGTAAAAATTTGTGTTGATTCTCAGCCAGGGACATCCAGGCATGGGAGTATGTTCCTCTGGGTCCTTTCTTGGGGAAGAACTTCGGGACAACAATCTCTCCTTGGGTGGTCTCCATGGAGGCACTGCTACCCTTTGCAGAGCCCAACTCCATCCAGGTTAGTACGAGGGTCACAGCCTATACCCATAAAAAGAAGTGTCCAGCGCCGATCCTTAAGTCCAAGTCACCAAATTAAACTGAGTCAGCAGATCATGATGTAGAACAATCAGATAAAACTCACTCACTGGATGAAACAGACAGGCGTTCCTGTAAAAGAGAGTTTCTCTCTCAGTCAAACTACCCTGAATAAATAAAGGTAGAAATAATCACTTGGGTTGAAACATGCTGATATGTAGTAGGTAGTTTACCTGATGTGTGCTGGATGACTATGTTTGCTGACAACAGGAAGAACTCAATGACCTTTATTTGTATGGTGCTCCTGGTATCTTATTATTGCATGAGTATGCTAATAGCAGAACTATTACCACTGCAAATAGAATGAGGCAGAGAGTAAAACCTGACTACTTCTAAGACAATTTCTAATGTCAAATTATTAATTTAGGTTTATTAAGAGATATAATGATACAACATTTAATCAGGAATTGTCCTGTATAGAAGAGATTGCATTTTCCAGTAAAAAATGAGCCCATAGGTCATCGGAGAAGCAGGTTATTACGACCCATAGTTACTTTTTGTTGCTAGGCGACATCTAGTGGTCGTAGTAATGAATGGCGAGAGCAAAGGGAAAAGAGGGTGACGTAGTGACAACGCAGATTGTCTAATGTTGAGGAAGTACTTATTTTAACCCAAATCACAATTTTTTCTTAACCTAACCAAGCTGTGACCATTATTATAGTAACCATGATGACGAAGGTGAGCACGTCACTCTTGATACAGTCCGTGTGTTAGTATTATTGTTACCATGACAACCAAGGTCCAGTACACCTGCCGCAGGAGACACTCCTCTGGGTCATATCAGAGGGTTGATAAAAACTACCCATGGTTGGAGGACCTGTTGGTAGACAATGTTCAACTAGATATGGTGTAAACACAAATACTTAACCAGACCTGCAATCACAACCAGAGCGGAGTGCACTACACTGACAGAGGAAATGGGTTAGGGTCAGTGAGGCCAGTATGGATGAACGTAAAGATACAAAACAATGAGTGTGACTGTAACAGAGCAAAAGTATTGATCTTTAAACCTAAATATATTTGAACAAAGGTGATTTATGCAGCATTAAAACATCACTTAGAGGTACAACTGTCATAAACCATCAACATAGGTACGTGCAGAAGTTGATAGTGGTTAAACTGTGCAGAACAAAGCACAGCTCAGCCCGTGAAGGTCTGACAATGTAGTCTGAGCCCGACGAGCCGAGTCTGTACATAAACCCGTTTTCATTCTGAGAACAGCATGACCTTTGCTCTAGCGCCACCTTTAGGGCAAACATTACAGTTTTGTCTCATTAGTGTTATTGAGTTAATGCTTTATTGGTTCGGGTGTATGTGGTGAACATCCACATCAGTTTCATTCTGTTTCTGTTTCTCCTCTTTCTGCAGGATCCGGAGCCCCTCCCCTACCTGCAACACCAAGATGCTTACACTTTCAACATTAACCTGTTTGTGTCACTGAAAGGTACTGTACACAAAGTGACTATCATCAGATCCACTGTAATGGTTTCACTGTGTACTTATGCAAATAAACACACACTCCCACACGCACACACACACACACACAGCCACACACACACACACACACACTGCTTAGCAGTAAAAGCCCTGGGGTGATCCATGGTAATGAGTAGCCATTAAATTCTTCTTATGTCTCCTTCTCTCTCTCTCTTTATTACTTTCTCCATACCTCTCTCATCCATGTTGCTTAATATATTACCAGCTGTACTTTCCACCAGCACCTCTGAGGGTTTTCATTTCTCCTACGTATAACATTTTTAAAGTCTAAAGTTGCAGTATTTTAAGGTGGGCTACTTTCTTAAAGATAAAACATTCAAGTTTTATAATGTTCGTAGTTGGTCTATGCATGTCAGTGATCAATGATCAATGATCACTGACTGTACATACATCTCCTGATGCCTCTGGTATTCCTGGAATCATCAGGAGATTCGGGTCTTTCGATGTCATACGCCCTCCTCCGGGTGACCCAGGTGGTGCTGATCAGACACCAGCTTGTGTCCAGAAGGTTGAGCTACTGAGCTACTGTTAATCCCCTGAAGCCAACCTCCACTGGGGGACACGTCGCGCTCCATCCATCCTGCTGAATGGATGGCTATCCTCGTCCTTTCTCCATCGAATTGCTGAGCCCGGCTTGCGTCCACATGGCTAGCTTACTTTATTCCATAGCTCCCCTCTCTTGATCTACAGCCATCTTGAAGCTCTCTCTCCTTCGATGCCCAAATTAATGAAGTCTCTGGCCCAAGATTGGGCTGCCAGTCTCTTGCACCCGGCCTTGCTGTTGGGACCTCCTCACCCACTCAACTCCTGCACTGATGGCTTCAGCAATGGTCGCCAGGACCTGATCATGACTCCATTGGCCTTTGTGCAGCAGCTGAAGATGTGCTCCAGGGTTCCCTGCTTGGAGCACAGTGGGCACCCTGGTGACTCTCTCCGTGTGTGCAGATTTGATAGGCCTTGAAACACATTGTTCACGACCTGGATGAAAAATTGAATGTGGTGTGGCTTGGTATTCTTCTTGACTGCATTCTCCCACCTAGTCCAAGCTCTCTGTTTCTTTTTTCTCACCACCTTGCAGGTCCTCCACTTCTTTTCTCACCTCCTCCTGAACCAGGCAGCACCTTTCCTTCCCTCTGATGGTGTTCATTTGAGGAGTTGCCTCACTGGAAGGAAGTGGAGGATATCTTTTGACTCAATCAAATGTGGAATCATTAGATTATAATTATTACTTATGCTTATTAAAGCTGGTGTGGAAGAAATTTATGCACACGTTTCATACACACATACAACACAAGCAACACAGCCACATCCATGAGCCTTTTACTAAAGTTAGCAGAAGGCTAAACTGTTAGCAACATTTAACATAGCCACTCATCATCTGCTTTCATGGTAAATCTACCTACACAACCAACCACTACAGATATTACAGAAACATAAAGTTAGCAGCCTTTTACCTGTCCAGGTGAAGTACAGCAAGTTCTCTCCATCTCTGAAACGCTTCACCAATATCGACACATGGGACGTGCACACGCATTCGTAGAACAGCAATCGGAACGCTCTCTTTATCTACTTTTCACCATGGTGGAGCGATACTTTAAATGTCACAGTGTACAAAACATTGATTCAGCTTTCACCATAACTCACTGCTTCATGTGAAGAGTACTGTGATATGTTATGAAGTGGTCTGTTTCACTATAAGTAAACCTTTGCTGTTTGCTGTTTAAGGGCAAGGCATGGCAGAGATGGCAACCATCTGCAAGTCAAACTTTAAGGTAAGAATCTTTATGTTAGCCAGATCCACTGAGCTACATTTTGCATTTTTCTGGTATTATACAGGTCCATCACATGGTGTTTGGTACATCAGTGCAGTACATCACACCAAAACAAATACATACATTTCTCAATTGAAAAAAAAAAATTAGATGATGCAGCACCATGTTTTGGAGGCCCCAGGCACATGGGAACCTGTACATGTTTCTGCATAAGTCTTTTGTGAAGGAGGGCTGCAACCAGTGATTACAGTCTTTTCATTATCAAATATCTGTTGACGTGGGCTTCCACCCATGTCAGGTCAGTATCCGGATAATCTGATTGCTTTGACGTTAAACATCTGAACCCACAGCAGTCGTATGCAAAAATGTAGTTGCTGGGAGCTAGCTTTACACTAACTGAGTGACTACAGGGACAGGGAGGGGCCTTTCCACTGCCAAGCCATCGGAACAGACAGTTAGTGAGTTTCCCAACATATGACTGTTGGTTGGTGGTCTGGAACTTAGCTCGGTTGCAGCAACCATTCTGCTGAATTACTTCATTCATCTAAGGAGCTGATAATTGAAAGAGACCAGTTTGGGCTGTGTCTGACAATATGCAGTTACTATTAGTGGTAACATGATGGCAAAACAACCTGGTCATTGTAGAATAGGGGGTAATTTGTGGAACTTAGCGTTACATATGCTTTCACTGAGTAAAACTTAAATGTTAGTTTACTTTGTAGCATTCACCCTCCTAAATTTAGGATGTTAAATTATTGTCACAAACTGCAATCTCAGGAAAATGTAATTCCCACACCAACAGTCACTAACTAAAGATGACATTGTCAGAAGTTAAGTAGCGCATCAACTAAAGCAGATGCCACCGCCTCTGTAAATAAACAAAATGAAAAAAATCTTTACAATATAATTATTTTTTATCAAGTGATACTATGTAACTAAATGAATGATATTTGGAAGCTTATTTTATTTTTCAGTTTTATTATCTGTAATTTCAATTATTAAGCTTTTCTTAAGCGCAGGTGCGTTGTAGAGCCCTCCTCTCTGACCCCCGTCCCTTGCTGTGCAAATGGACACTCATATAGATTCAAAGAAGGATTTGATATTTCCTTCTCACTTTAATCATTTTACTACAGCCCCTAAGAAATTCTAAAATCATTTCTGGTTAAATTATTGTAATAAGTTACATCCCTCTTACGGCCACTTGTGACCTTCAGAATAAAAATTATACCTTGTGCAGTTTTAACACAGATGGTGATGAAAAGTTAGTGCAGACTACCCCAGAGGCAGGTTTGTCCTCCTTGATCCAAACAGTGAACCAGTATCAAGCTGTTTAGTTTAACTTTACTGATTCATAACCTTCCATTGTTATCTGTGTATCTCTAGTACATGTACTGGACCATGAAGCAGCAGCTCACACATCACACAGTCAACGGCTGCAACGTCAGACCAGGAGACCTGCTGGCCTCTGGTACTATCAGTGGACCTGTAAGTGTCTGGTACACTATGATTTTTGAGTATCTGTGTATGTGAAGATATATTATATTGGACATGGTATATTACTGCTATGAGGCACCATGATTATATGTCAGGTCAAACATGTCAGGCTTACATTGTTGAAATGAATTATTTTTTTTTTAATGCATACTATCTCTCCCTATTTGTGATTCATGCTCTCCCTTGAATGTTTACATCTCCCTACACTTGCTGTCAATATGGGGCTCTGTTGTAATCTTGGTTACTATGGTTACTGCTGATGGGAGTGGAGAAGCTACACACTCACTAGGCTAGAGATAAATAATGAACTTTAGTGACCTGTGACTGACCTAAAAGAAAAAAGACTAACTGAAAAATAGAGACAGACTTAAAGAAAGAAATTCCTTCACGTTTCTTTTTTCTTTCTCCTGTAAAGCACTTTGTGGAGTAGTCTTATAGTCGGAAATAGTCAGACGGCAACGTTTGTTACAGAAGTTACAGAGAGGTTTTACATTTCTCAGCAACAATTTGACCAGTATATTTATGGTGCACAATGCTCATACTGTATGTTCTGTATCCTGACAGGATCCAGAGAGTTTCGGCTCCATGCTGGAGCTGTCATGGAGGGGCTCTAAGAACATTGATCTGGGAGGAGGAGAAACCAGAACCTTCCTGAATGATGGAGATGAAGTCACCATCACAGGTTAGACTGAACCTTCTGCACAGCAGCTGGATCATTCACTGGGAACATATGGAGTGGTACTTTTTAAAAACTGGCTTTCAAATGATATTATCAATCAGGGCTAAAAATAGCAGTTTGAGCAGCAAGTTTTTATTTCATTATTTTTATTTCATTTTTTTTATTTCAATATTTTTGTGTGAAGTCAGCAAAGAGTACAAAATTCTAGTAATGGTAAGATCTATTTTTTGTAATGGAGGTTTTCAGTTACAATGGCGGTGCAATATTTGAGGGAATACAGTAGACTGCTGTAAGTGTCCTCTGATGACTTACTAGAAACTATTTGCGCCAATTCATTTTGCAAGAGTGGTGGTGTAACTTCATCACTCACTCACTCACTCACACACTCAGCCTAAAAAAGAATGACTTTTGTGATTTCAAATGATCTTACACAAGGGCATAGGTTTGGTGTCATTATTGGTGGAGACACAACAGCCCTCCCACCCCCCCAAAACAAAGAGGACTTTTTAATGCTGTCAACCCAATGGACATGTAACATATAAGATCTGAATTTATATTTCAATAAAAACTATTCACATTAACAGATCAAAGATTTAAAGAAAGTCACCTTTAGAAAATGATCTATTAAAGGGAACTGACATCAACATGTTTATATTCAGTTGTCCTACCAATGCTGCAGTTTCCCTTTTCTCCTTGATTTCACATTTAAAACTTGCTCTACATTGACCAGCTACAACAGTAAAATGCTGCTAATCCAGGTATTAACAATTTAATAATGTAAGGCTGGTGACGTTAGGTAACTAGCAGGTTTTCATTTTAAATCAATGCAACTGCTGGCTGGTTAATTTACGACCTATAACTTACACTGTGGGTGGTGAAAAAGCTACTGATGTCTCTTTTATGATGGCATGATAGATGAGAGGGTTCATCTAAAATACTACATTTTCTCCCATGCTTGAAGTCTGGACTGACAGTACTGATAACGGATCATTGTTAGCTCTCACCTCCTCTGTGTCTGGCATTAAGAGTGATATTTGCCTTTCAGCCAATCAAATGCTAGCATACTCAAATTGGTCGTCTTGGAGACGTAGCCCCTTGGAGGGCACACTGGAATTATCTAATGACTTCACTCCAAACATAGTGCAACGAATGCAAACAAGTTCACTCAAATATTGGTAGGGACATACCGTCCATATGCAAACCTACGCCCATGGTCTTACATAATATGACTGTACTGACTATTGTCCGTGTTCATAATAGTATGTTTATATATAATAATGTTGCATCTCTTCCTCTGTCTAGGTTACTGTCAAGGAGAAGGATACAGGGTGGGCTTTGGACCCTGCATGGCAACTGTCCTACCAGCCTTACAGCACTGAAACACACATACTGTTACTCATGTGGGCAAGCTTTTGAGGAGCGTAAATACTGGAAGACATAAGCCTACACACCTACAAGACCTCACCCTGCTTTGATGTTCGCTATCCATGAATGAAAATGACGTGGGTTGGATAACAAAATTATTCTCCAATTAATCACATTTTTTTATATGAATGATCAAATATCCGTTTTTAAAATCCTCAGATCCATCTTTGCATTTGTGCCTTTTCTCAATAATAATGTTCATCTGCTCTAAATGCAGTGAAGTTAGTTATGCAGTGAACGTTTGGTTACAGTTAGGTTACTTTGTGGACTGTGAGTCACCCTTAGTCACGACAGTCCCATAAACATGAATGCAGTGAATGTGAATGTATATGGACCTGTCGCAGTTTACAGGACTGTCATGACTCAGTAAGATAAGCTGTTTGTCATGTAGCAGACATAGAGACTGTATCTATGAGATGGACAGACTGAAAAGAGACATACTGATCATAACTCTCGGTTTGCTCCTTATTCAAGAGATGTTATCTCTGGCTATTAGATGTGACGCCGTGGAACTTGACTAAACTGTGTCTGGATTCTGCTTTATTTAGTCACTCACTAGTGATCATTAAAGTTGATGTTTGAATCTGTTACTGACAGTACATGTGCAGTTGTATGTGAAAGCATTTTGTAAAATGTGCATAACGATGATGCCCTTGCAACTGATGCAGGTTTTTTTTTATTATTGTTCTCAATCAACTGTTTTGCACATTTGGCCAAAAAAATATAGACGTGTCATGTTTTAGTCATGTTGCATTTATCAAAGAAAACAGCTACAGTTTTATAACTGGATACTGTGTTTACAGATTAGATAATAATGTGCAGTTTATACGTACATATATTCAAGGAAACAATGTTGCTCTCTTGTAATGTAAAACAAATATGAATTCCAAGGATAAACTCTGAGAAGCGCCTTATGCAACATTGTTTTATATCTGATGACTGAATCATCAAGAATCAAATCGGTTTCAATTCAGTCGAATCAAAATGAATCGACACTGGACTTTGTGAACTGAAATTGAATCAGTGTCGATATCCAGCCCAAATATATCACCAACCAATCCTCTCTCTCTCTCTCTCACACACACACACACACACACACACACACCTCTCTCTTAGAATGACATCTCTCTCTTGAAATGACGTGTTTCCAGCTGTTGTTAATAATTGAAGAGCTTTTCTCAGATTCAGTCTGTGTAGTCTCAGAGGTCTGTACAGTTGTAGCGACCTTGTTATTGAAAGTCTCTGCAATATTCATCCAGTGGAGGGATTCTCCTACATCACATCACAGTGTTACTGCAGAACCAGGATCAGTGTTATTGATGTTTTATGTACGCTGGCTCCTGATTTATAATGAAATCATCAATTATTAACGTCATCGTGTTTGTGTCTTTTGTTCCTCTGTTGACTCACTGTGCCCATCAGACGTTGGTGGTCTTTAATCATAGCTTCAGAATTTATTCCTGAAATGATTTGCTCTTTTGGTAAAAGAAAATCTTTATACTTAGAAATTCTTATATACTGTATACATATTTTATATTCATTTAAAGTACGAGATAGGTTTTTCCTTGTTGCTGACCCAAACCAACAATGAATGGAAGTATTGGCTGTGTATCCAAAGCCTGATAGATCTCATTTCTCTGTGCCATAGAGCTACATTGTTGTCCAAAATCTATTAAAACACATCAATGAGCCACACTGGATGCCATGAACACACACTGTTATTTTGATTCAATCCCACATAGAGCACCAGGCTGCTGCTGGAATTAGTCGCCAGACTGAGTAATGCTGAGATGTTGGAGTGTTATTTTTCTCTTGTTATACACCAGGTGTGAACATCGAAATGTGTTGAGTGTTTTAAGTATAGAGTTTTGCACACCTTTCAGGTCACAAAAGTGCAGGGCACACTCAAATGATTTGTTAGCATCGAGTGGAAGTACAAAACAATGTACTTCATTATGCTTCGGGTGTGCTGTGGGTACGTATGTCTGTTCAGCTGGGCTGAATTTTAAGTCTTTTTTACTTAGGAAGGTTTCTAACAGTGAAATGACATGGAAGTATCCCCAGTCTGTCGATCTATCTTCCTCACAACTGTCGCCTCAAACACAAGATGTCTGCTGTACATGTAACATAATGTTCTGTACTGTGACGCACATTGAAATTTTCTCAGGGAGTACGTGGTGAGTAAAGAAGTAGAAGTACCTGAATGCAAAGAGATCAACGTACTCCTGTGAATTGTACAAGATAACATAATGACACAGATGAAAAGTCCAGCAGTAATGCAACACATGTAGACTATAAATGCAGGATATAGCTCCCATGTTATCCTTCCATTTACATTCAAACACTCTTCATATATTAGTTAGAATAGTCTGACCAATTGGAAGCCCCATAACCACTGGTTTTACAGAGTTAATGATTTTTGGGGCTCTTGGGCAGCCCATGGTCTTTGAATCTCTCACAGCAAGAGCCACTGTAATATGACAAACACTGTGTGAAAGAAAAGCCAAGTTCTTGATTTATTTAAAGAAAGAAAAGAAGAACAGCTCTTGAATTATTGATTGAAACCAAAATGTAACTTTACAAAATGAAATAGTCATGATCTTGCAGAGGAAAGGGACACTGGTTTGGGACTGACACTTGTGCTGCAGTCTGTTCCTGTAAATTCTGACCTCCATGTTCATCCCCTTGCACAGGTGGTGGTGGGACTGATCCTCTTCTCCAGCTGGCTCCAGGATGCCTGCAGCAGTGATACAGATGTCATGGAGCACTGCACACACCACAACGACATTAGGAGTAAAGGTGTAATCCACTTCCAGGGCTTTGAAGATCACTCACCACCGTACCGTCATCATGCTCACGACCCTCTCTACGACAGATCGGGCTCTGTCATGGTGAGCGTTGAAGCGCCTCCACTCTTCCCCTCACTGGCTCCTGGTATGGGGTAATGAGGTTGACTGGTGCAGTCAACATGGGTATACCCCATTCCCCACCATGAGCTAACCAGCTGGTGGGTAACAGCCCATGACTAACGCTAGAAAGGTTCTTAGCACCCTGGTGTCGTGGATTGAAGCAGGGTAAGCGACAAATACAGTGGAATCTAAAACAACACTCTCCCATTCAAGGGGATAGGAGTCCAGTGCTGTCCAAGACTATCTCAGACTTTTGGACCCCACTGTATGTCCAGAAATTTGCCAGCACTCTCACAGATTGCCTGAAGCTGGATGCAGTGGAAAGGTTCCTGTTCAGGTTGTGCATGTGGACTGTGGGGAACTTTGATGCAGGCATGGCATCCAAAAATGGCTCCCACACAGTGGCTGAGCGCAGCCCAGCCTGTTGTCAAGGGGTTCAAAGCCATGGCCAACTTCAGCACACTGTGCCCGAGTGGAGAGGTGGACCACTTTGTCCAGGAGAGACAGGGCTGCATCACACATCAGATGTACAATGTCAAACATGGTCATCTTTGGCTTATTGCAGACCCAGTAGACAACTGTGTAAGACAGTCTATGTGCCAGCCAGTAGACCACCAGGGGGACCTCCAAATATTGACCCCAGTCATGGGTCTTGTTCCTCCTAAGAAGGCCATCATTGCCTCAATAGATGACCTAGACAGGCGATAACCAAAGCATATGTCTTTTAGATAGATAGATCTAAACAGATCTGTACAAGAGGGACATGTGGGGCATTTATTTTGCTCCTTCCCTGTAAAAGACAAAGTAAAGTTGTCATAGGTGACTGTCTTGTTATCAGTATATTGTGATGTTTTCTTGTGGTGTCATTAGGTCTGCTCCACAGGATTAGATGATGTCACCTGCTGGTCAAACAGGGGATTCCTCTGCAGGTTATGCCACACACCCACCTGCGCTTAAGCTAGTCTTCCCTGTTTGCAACTCGCCCCTCCTTTTCTTCCTCTGTGCCCTGTCTACCAATCCCCAGCCTTCTGTCTAATTGCAGGAAGTGATAAAAGCCGCAGTGTGCAGAAGCCAGGTGAACAGTCCGCCTCTCTGCCTCCAGTTTGATGTCAACTGTGTGTTGAATAAATCGTTCATCTGAACCACGATAATTAACTTGTGCGATTGAAATATAGTTGCCTAGTTGAAGCACTTGTTCTATATAGGTTAGTTGATTTATTTTCACACACCTTGGTTGTGCAGCACACACAGTTTACCTTTGCTTATTTCACATTAGGTTACGGGGGACTCCCTCCCATGTTTCATTTCAAAAGTCTAAAGTAAACAGGTAAGAGCATTTACTTATACTGTTTATTTTAATAGCGGTATATAATAATGCATCATTACGTGAAGTAAAACATAATGGCTAACTTCTACATAGGAACACAGCACCAACAATTTCAGTTATGCTCTGATGGTGTGTTCAATGTTCAAAGCCCATATTAGCATCCTCTTCTCATTCGTTAACACAATGCCATGAGCCTCTGCAGCCCTTACCTTACCTCCTGTCAATGTCACTTTGCAGAAAGCTCCATACCTCCCATTTCACTCTTTAACTCTGAGAGTCCCCAGCTGCCCTTTATAGGCCACTAATTGAAGATTGGCTCATCAGGATCTTTACTATTCAGCTGGGTTGTTGGCTATTCATTGAGTGCAGTGTTGGGTCCTTTATTATCTGATAAAAATCTTTGGAGAAACACCTGTTTGTATCAGCCTGCATCAGCCAAACAACTTGAAAGCACAATCAAATCAACATTTGACGTGTCTACAGAGTTTTGTGCTGGTTCTTAAGAAATTATATTTATGACTTACAGGGGCTAAATTGGGATTTGTGAGGACGGGGAACCTTTGTCCAATTAGAAAACTTACCAGAGAGCAAAATGAATAGACTGAATTTAAAATGGTGCTATGCACACTGTGAGAGGCAGTACACGCCTGACGCATTTCATGGCTTGTGTGCCTGATGATGTCTGATAATTGATATCAGTATAACCTATAAAGCTCGTTAACATTGGTTTGGTGTAGAAATCTGCTCAAATATTTGTCTTTGTAAAGTTTACAGAATTACTTATGAAGACCCATATGCTGGGACGTTTACTGGCAGATTTGACAACACAAGTGTGATATGATATGTGAATATTGAAGGACACGGAGCTCAGCTCCAAGAGGGTGCTATTTGGACATGACGAGGCGGAGCTCAGCTCCGGTGGGCTCTGGCGCAATTTAACCCGTATAATTAGACCATAATCAGCATTTTAAAGTCTGTCTTTCAAGAAAAAGGAGTATGAGTTTTTAGCCGGATGATGTTTTGTTTTCAACATGTTTGAAATGTAAGAATGTTGATATCTACAGTGGTAGATTTGGAGGCCAAACATATAATACCTTGAAACCATTTAGTTTCACTTGTGAGACTGGTAGCCTATATTCATTTTTTAATTTTAATTCCAACCTTAGTAATTATATAATATTTTTCACCAGGTTGTTCATGTTTATGTAGTCTGCATGAAACAAAATGATAGGAACGAACATGGCAAAGTATCTAAGAACGCAGACCCACATCACTAACATCCACTGCATGATTACAAAGCTGTAATTATTAAGTAAATGCACTTAAATTCTCTTTTTTCAAGGAAAGATGTGAGGGAATTTGAAGTCATGATGTCTTCCAGTACAGTCAAGGAAAAGTGGTCAGGAAAGGACATAGGATGTAATTTCTTTTGAGTAATAGACTGCAACCCTCCTACCAGCAGCCAATCAGCAGCAAGCACATACTGCTACAGTAAGCCCAGAGGGGAAAACCTGTCAGTCACTTATGGCACTGTTTAAGTCAGCTAAACATTTTCACACAGTACTCAAGAGAGTTAGTAACACTGTTTAGGGTTGCAATTCTTTCATTTATATGGCTGATAGTTAGGTTGGTAACGTATAAAGGGTGAATAGGTGGGAGAAGGTGAAAGCTTTTGTCAGTGTTATACTTTACAATAGAGGCAGAATGTACCTGTGAAAGTTGATGCAAAAATATCAGTAGAAAAAATAGTTTTTCATTTTTGGCTGGTACCAAACTGCAGTTAAAAATAATCCTAAACAAATGTTATTTTCATGCCCACACAGCTACAAAGGGCAGAGGACAATCGTGAACATTCACTTACTGCAGATATTGTAATTTCTCTATAGGCACAAACTCACCCTCTCCACCATCTGTAACAGACTGACATGTACTGCAAAACAATATCACCCTTCCTTCCACAACTTGACAGAGTGGAGTCACTCATAGCTCCATTTTAGCTAAGCTAAATAAAAAACCTGTTAATGTTCTGACACAGGATCTAGAAAAACAAATGGCAAACATATATTACACTGTTTGCTCCTGCTTGAGCATTGAGCCTTTCAAAACAAAAAATAACAAAAAACTATATATCATATAACAGGCTGACTCGTGCTGAAATCGACCACAGTTGATGGATAAAGAGTCAGGGGGGATAAAGACGATCTCATCAGTAACAGCAGTTCAAACTGTTCTCGCTCTGAGGTTTTATCTATCACACTGTGTTTCTGGCTCTCTGGACTGTCTGCATTACAGATACTGATGTGCAGTAATGCTGTGATAGACTTGGATGAACTTAGTAAAAGTCATCAGCGCTCTAAATGTGAATTTTATTGCGGCATCACTAAGATGTCAGCTGTGTGTGCGTGTGTGTGTGTGTGTGTGTGTGTGTGTGATCATATTGGTATAATGAGCATCAAAATTACTAGCACAGCTGGGATTCATGGAGACTATGAATGTATTATTTAATATAGAATTGATATGAAGAATAAACCAAATGACCAACGTGTTTTACTGCAGTGGAGACAGTCCTATAGTTCCCCATTAAAAAGCTTCAGGAACAACAAGTGGAATTTAAGGAGGCTTCCTGTACATTTACATACATTACATCGCCAAACCAGCAAGTTATGCATCTTTTCTCTTGTAAAACCAAAATATAGTTTGAAATCACAGCTCAGTCTTTGACAAAATCACCAAACACATGAATGAAAGATAGACGATGTAACAGTTATAAAGTCAGGATTTTATAATCAGTTTCATTCAAGGATGATCTTATCCTCTTTCAAGGTCACAGTGACCTCACAAAATACGTTTTTGGCCATAACTCATGAATTTACTAATTATGACACAATTTAAGCCAAATGTCTATTAGGATAAAATGAAATGATCCTGCATAGTCTACCTTTAATGATGAGTTGGAGATGGATGGTGCATTGTACTTGTATATCAGCAATGTGAACAGTCCAGGGGAGGGACAGTACTCCTCCAGCACCACGATCTGGACAGACTACCAGTGAGGAAGTCCAGGACTGAGATGCAGAGGAAAGTGTTGTTACCTCTCCAACCGGGTCCTAGCTGCATTTTCGTAGCCATGGGTGTTTCCCGTTGATATTTGGGCCTTGTCCAGCTGAGGGGAGATGATATTGTACTCATTATTATGTGCAGATGTGTGTGGAAACTGTACTTGCACATTAAAAATAATCTCAACAGTCTTTTCTTTTTAAACATTAAGAGTTAGCAGTAGCTACGAATATTTTTGTTTTGTTTCTTTGGTCTAAAAATGTAATTTGTTTTTTTTTAATCAAAGAACTCGGTTCTCTGCAACATCCGCAGTAAGTTTCACGACATGTTGTGGCAGGAAAACACAGGAATTTGCATTCATTGTCGGTTAATGGTAAATATGTCACTGATTTACAGGGTTCAGACATTAAATCTGCAATTAAACAAAATACTAAGATAAGAGTTAAGTGTTTATAAGTGAGAACGTGTCTCTGAATGTGTGAAGAAAAATATTTTTTGAGACACGATTCTGCAAATAAGTTGATTCAGTGAATATTAATGTGTGTGTGTGTGTGTGTGTGTGTTAATGATTTCCCATGAAGGTGGATTTGCCACTGTGAAGCTGGCTCCCTGCGGGCTGAGAGGGTTGACGGGGGCAGAGATGAGTGTGGGACAGAGTCAGAGATGAAAGCAGAACTAAAACTCAGTGAATTGGTAAATGTCAAGAGTGGAGGAATCCTCTTCAGATCAGCCTGCTGACTCTGGGTTGTGTGCTAGCGTTTGGTTTATCTCATCCAAACAGAGATAGAGAAGAGCATCTGTTCCTAACTGATGTGATGCTCAGCAGATTCTTACTTTCAGGTTTTTGAGGCAGCAGCTCTACTGTTATGGTTCACTTTAATCACTCTCATCAGCATCGTGTCCAACAGCAGTGGGTGGGAGTTTTCAGTGAACAAGACTAGGTCAAAACCCAGTATATGGCTGGACCTTGTGGCCAATGTGTGAAATTTAGGATGTAGTTGAAAACTGCTTTGGAACTGCTGTAAATACATTCACATTATCTCCTCCCTTGGGCGCAATTACAGCAGATAATAGGCTTATAGGCAGTTATATCTGTGTCTGTCTTGCAGTCAGAGTAGAAGTGATGCATGCTGGGTGTTACAACTGCAATCGTATTGTGTTTTTTTTGTTGTTGTATGTTTTTCTCTCTGTGGCCTGGTGTTACATGTGCACGGGTGAGTGTATGTAAGTAGGTGTGTCAGGACGAGCCGGTGATTGGTGGATAGCATTGACACTTGCGGCTGATTGGTTCCTGTCAGATGTCCACCAAATATAAGGAACCACTTTTGACCACCTTATCTCCTGTTCTTTTTTGTTAGTTAGGAAAGTTACTTGTTATTTGGTTTTGCTATAGGTTGTGTTGGTGTTTTGTTTCCATATTGATTTGTTTTGTGTCTGAAGCTGGAATAAACTCTCAGTTAACACCATTTAACATTCACAAGTAATTTGTTCCTGTGGCTGCTGGTGAAGATGGGGTATTCATGGTATGTCTTGGCCATCCTCAGAAAGGATATAACACTGGGTAACACTGGGTAACAACAACACAAACAAACCAGCCCCGGACGACTGTAGTGGTCATATATGCCTCCATGCACCTCACAATTTTTATTTCATGGAAAAGCTTTCACCTGAAGTGTATTATAAACAAATTATAAATTTTGGTCTAAATCTTCACTGGATGCGCCGATCCCATGGTCCATTCTGATTTTCCACGTGGTAAGTGCAGCGATGAATTAATGGAGATAATGAAATTCCTTAAATCCACACCACAAAAGACAGATCGAGTCAGGTCAAGAAGTTGTTTTCAGTGTCTTAGAAATGCAGGGCAGCGGCATAGAGGGACAGTGAGTGCTTAAGATATAATTAAGATATCATTTGCTTCAAAAAATTGATATGCTAGCTCAGCTGGCATCTGTTCACTAATCAATTACAAGTTTAATTGGTTATGAATTAGTTAAATTATATTTGTCACGCCTAATCAATCATTGGGAAATGTCTGATTTCCATTTGTGGTATATTTCCAGTTACATATATCAGCTTGTAACAAGCCCCAAGGCTCAGTGACAGGCTCGGTAAACATTATCATTTTATAAATGGATCATGTAGTCTCTAACAACTACTACCAGCATGTTGAGTGACTTATTCAAAACCAGCCTCACATGACAGCTTTAAGCAGTAGGCTACTGGGCTGGTGGCTCAATGTGAAACAAAAACAAAAACCCAGAAAAATGCGGCAGAAAACCACCCAATCTGGCAGCACTGACCAAGAGAATATGGGTGCAAAATGCAGGTTGTTCATCTCTGGAGCTTATTTTCTTTCTTCTCTCAACAGGTCAATCCTTTATATAAGTATTTAAAAAAAAAAAAAACAAGACACTTTTTTCTTTGTCTTTTTTTACTCTGTCCATTTTTAGCTGTTTGTTAGTTAGCTAGTTGTTTGTTGTTTTTTTGTTTATTGTTATCTGTTGTTTGTCCATCGATCAATTCATTTTCTTCTGCTCATCTGGGGTAGGGTCGCAGTGGCAGCAGGGTATTCCAAACGTCCCTCTCTTCAGCATCGCTTTCCAGCTCCTGCTGGGGGATCCTGATGTGTTCCCGGGGCAGATGGGATATGTAATCCCTCCAGCGAGCTCTGGATCCACCCCGGGGTCTCCTCCCAGCTGGATGTGCCCGGGAAACCTCCAAAGGAAGGCGACCAGGAGGCATCCTGATCGGACACCTGAACCACCTCAACTGGTTCCTTTCGACATGAAGAAGCAGCGACTACTTTGAGTTCCCTCCGGACATCCAAGCTCCCCACCCTCTCTAAGGCTGAGCCCAGACCCCCTACAGAGGAAACTCATTTCAGAACAATTCACAAAACCCTAAATAAATAGGAGACATCAAATTAGATCACCCAGAAAAGGGAAAGAGCCACACCTGGGAGGGGGGCCCTGACCCATGGAGCCACCGCCTCATGGACCCAGCCCCCGTGGGGATGGGCGTTGGGGTGTGGTGCGATACAGACAAAGGCAGGGGCCTGGGCGTGCTGATCCCTGGTGTCACAGACTGTTCTGTTGTTTGTGTTTGTGTATATCACTGTTGTCTCATCATGACATGGCCCAAATTCAGACCCTGTCCATCTTGCCAGACTCCCAATCAGACAAGCAGGAAAATTGCCTGCTACAGTAGCCAAAATAAAATGACATGAAAAACTATTGGACAGCCAGTGGGGACCGGATGTCAAAGAAACAGAAATGTAGAGCATATCACTGATTTGGCCTGTATAAAAGTCAGTAATAATGCTCGTATTTCATAAATTAATTTTAAGTGAAACAGTTTTAACACACTGAATGTCACAGAATAGGTGCAATATGATCTGGCCTCACCGTCACTAATGCATATGATAATGTAGTGGGCTTAATTCATGTGTGCCAACTGCTTTTATTCAGTTCAGGTGTGAAAACTTGAGGCTCTAGTGTACAAGCCCATTTTATTTATTGGCAAAAAAGACAAGTGTTTCAAATAAGTGGGTAGCAGATATTATTACCCAACTACCCCGACATCTACCATAAGACATTTCTTGGAGAATAAGACTGAAAAAATCAAGTACTGGTTATTTTAAAAACATGTATTTTTCTTTGTTAATATGTACAGATTTTAAATGAAAATCAACTTGTACAATAGTGACTTCCATGACACTGACACCCGCTCAGCAGAGCAGCACGTCGGGTAGTGCAACAGAGGAGCAGCCAGAGACCCTCGCTGAGGAGCAATCTACTTCTTGTGTCAGCCCAACTCACCTCCACCTCACCTTTCCCACTCTCTCAGCCATGCCACCTCCACACTCCTCCTCCACCTCCATGCTCTCAGTCTTTGCGACAGAGGAAGAGCGGCCTTTGAGTCTTTGAGTGAGGAAGGACCAGGTGTGTCTGCTGCGGTGCTGCCACTGACTGCACAGAGTTGAGCGAGCGTGCAGCAGAGTTGAGCGTGCACAGAGCAGACATGTTGAGAGCGCGAGGGACACACTGACACACCCTCTGCAGTCTTGTCCATTTGAGTCAGAGCAAGTTTTTCCTTAGTTTTTGTCAATCAAATAAAGTGTACTGGGCTGGGTTTCACAAAGTCCTCTTAGCTTAGACTACCAGTCAAAGTTTTACAGGGTTTTTACTGCCATTATAAGACTATGTCTAAAGTGCTTTACCGCTCTGGAGAAAGGATACTGCACACTTGAGGAGGTAATCGGGAGGGTCAGGAGAATTCCCGGTGTGCCATTAGTGTTTCATGGCCAGGGCCGGACTGATTATTGTGTAGAAAAATATTGCGTTATAGAAAAGTAGGCTGCCATGCTGCGGCATCCAGCCATCCTGAACTGTGTGCTTCCCCACTGTCGCAGCCCCTTGTCTCTCCCAGCGCGTCAGCCGCAACCAAGTCTATATTTGCATTAGGGGGGTAAATGAAGTGGTACAATCCCAGTGTGCCTTGAATTGTAATTGGTCAGCTAATGACCAATAACATGTACTCTACTTCGGGCTCCTTGGACTATGACCAACTGCATGTAGGCATATACGACCACTACATTCGTCTTGGGCCAGGTTGCTTGTGTTATTTGGTAGAATAGTTTTCATCTTGCTTGACTTGACAACATGACAATTACTACAAGAAAGTGCCATTTACTGCGGGGTAGAATGAACATTTTTTTGAATATATTTTCGAGATAAAAAAATTAAAATCAATGTTACCCAGCATGCATCACTTCTACTGTCTCCCCGGCACGGATAAAACCACATATTAGCCTATTATCTGCTGCAATTGTCCCCAAGGAGAAGATTATTTACTGTAGCCTTTCCATTGTGGCTATAATGTGGTTTTGCCCATGTATATACAGTCTGGGATGATGACGTGAACTGGGCTCAGGTGTGTAAGTGGGCGGGGAAGCACAGGTGATTTAGGATTGAAGACAGTTGGAAATGGGAAAAAGTCTGGGGGACATTTTCTCTTGTCTCTCATTCTTCCGCGTTCTCACATTTAAGAAAGTGTCAAGGAAACAACACAAGGTAATGTGTTCATTTATATGTAGCCCTAGGTTGTTTTAATACACCCTGGCCTTATTGTAATAATAATTTGAGATGGTAAAAGTTAATATTGTGTTTCAAGATGAGTGTATTTTGATTGAGGTTTTGAGTTTGATATGAAGAATGAGTGTATCACTTTAAATAGATAGGTTGCAGAGTAAATACATGTGCTTCTGTGTGTTACCTAGTGTGGGAGAGAGCACAACTTACCTTGTTTATTTTATTTTAAAGGTGATTGGCTGTTTGTAAAGTCATGTGATTTTGCTGTGTTGTAATTGGAAAAGGGGCGGGACAAATAGAAAAAAGGGAGCGAGAGCGCAAAAGAGACGAGGAGCAGGAGGAGAGCTGTAGCGGCAGAAAAAGAAGAAACGGGATGTAAAAAGAGTTGTAAAAGTATAAGTTTTGGAGTTGTCGTAACAGTTGAGGCTGTAGAAAATAGAGTCTAAAACTGAGAGACAATTGTTCATGTGAAGCGCCGGAGGAAAAAAGGTATTTCTCCTGCTAGCTGCAAAAGTTCGTCTTCAGGAGGAGCTTTAGGAGTCCACCTGCGGCCGTGTCTGTTTCCCGAGGGAGAAAGGACATTTTTCTTCATGTCAGCTAAGGACCACTAGTGGAGGGAGCGAGACGGTTTGGTCTGCCTGGTTGGTGGATCTGGAGCATGCAACCTGCGAGTTTTCAGCTCGGCTACTGCTTCAACTCGGCTAGTGTTTCTGCACATCATTCTCTTCCCGCCACCCTACAGACACTGTGACTCGAACTCTGCTATAAACTGTGAGTATTCGCCATTGTTTTTGCTCGGCTAGAGTGAAGCGGCTACCTGTTTTGGCCTCTACGATCCCGAGTTCCTACAGGCCTGCAACGTGGGGTTATTTCTTTACTTGACATTTTTGCCGGCTTGTGTGAGTGTGAGAGTGTGAGTGTGTGGGCCCATTAGTCTAATATTATATTTCACTGTTTAACAAAAAGTATTTCATAGACATGTGTGTTATAGGTTGAATTAAAAACAAAGGAAATATTTCATTATACTGAGATAAGAATTGTTAAAAGAGTAAAGGTCATTTAAAAGTTGTGAAAGTATATCCTCCTGGAGGGTCGTTATTTTCGTTTTAGTTAATAAATGTATCTAATGTGAGAGAAGTTGTTTGTGATACCTAGTAGTTATAATACATAATTTATGGTAAGAAGTCCAGGTAAAAAGGAAAAGAGTTTAATTTTGAGTCACTGATTTTAAAGGGCTTAATTAAAAAACACAAGGGGGAAATAAAAGTAATGAACACAGGGCCCTGCCTATGGTAAAGGTAAAGAAAGGGTTACATATAGTCTAATTTATACAGTGGTGTAAACTGATAAATCACATGCTGAAATATGTTGTCTTAGTAAAGTCCATTTACTTGTGTTCTTGCTGTTAGCTTAGCTGTGAAGCCTGTGTAACGATGTTTGATGACTTAAGTCTCAGATTCATTTTGTTTGGGAGTGAATGATTTTTTTTAGATTTTTCATTTTCCTGTCAAGTTACTGAGACAGGAAGTCAAAGATGTCTCCAACACTAATAGAAAGAATTGTAACACATCATTTAAACTGCAGAACATCAAAATCAATTCTTAATTTCATTTTAAGAGTTGATAAATTTTGGGCTGTTGTACCTGACCGGCCTCTGATCAACAACCACATAACCCGTGTTCTCTCCCTGAGAGAAGAGCCTCACACAGCTTCCACAGTTATTGGCAGTGTGGGAGAGAGAAAACATGAAATGTGATTCAGTGAATGGTTTGGAAGTAAAACGTCCAGTTAACAGCGTGTTTCTGTCTGGGCAGTTAGACTTAGAGCAGCAGCCAAGACCGCTGACTGAAAGGCCTGAAGAAGAAGAAGATTGGCTTAACTCCATCCTGCTGAAACTGCAATCAAAAAAAAAAAAAAACCTAACCTTGTGAAAACTTGTCTCCCACAAAGGTTTTAACTCATATAATAACAGCAGGGTTAGGCCAGGAACACACTGGATACATGGCGTGTGCGTGGCGAAGGCGGAACATTATGGTTTTAGTTTTGGCGCCTATGTTAACGGGTTAGAGCGGACACACTGCCTGTGTGAGACCGCATCACATGATCTAGAGGTTCGGCCCTATTTTTCACCCGCAACACATGTCCCAGCAAAAACAGACAACAGGTCATACTGACAACATCCCAGCAACATTAGATAAAACTGACACCTTCCACTATTTGTCTGTCTAGGCTGAATCTGAAATGACACAGACATGAAAACATTTAAATATATTTTTAACCATTTAAGCCGCTGCATGTGGAGACAGAGACACTTCACTGACACTTTCTGTCAAAATAAATGAGAAATGAATCTATTGTGACAAAAAAAATCCAACATTCCAGTAACCTGCAAACTCTCAGCAGAGAGGCGCCAGTGTGAACACACCAACATGTGCCAGCCACAGCGGGTCAGCGACGCATCCACCAC
>NW_019525483.1:372134-372590 GCF_002814215.2 Seriola lalandi dorsalis
CCTCACTGATTAATGGTTTTCTTAAGGCTGCACAGCTGTTCAGTCCCAATCCCTTGAGTTCCCTTCGCATTGTGCGTGTGGAAATGCTCTTACTGTCACTATTAAACATAGCCCTGAGTTCTACTGTTGTTTTTCTTCGATTTGATTTCACCAAACGTTTAAGTGATCGCCGATCACGATCATTCAGGATTTTTTTCCGGCCACATTTATTCCTCGTAGACGATGGGTCCCCACTATCCTTCCAGTTTTTAATAATGCGTTGGACAGTTCTTAATCCAATTTTAGTGGTTTCTGCAATCTCCTTAGATGTTTTCTCTGCTTGATGCATGCCAATGATTTGACCCTTCTCAAACAGACTAACATCTTTTCCACGACCACGGGATGTGTCTTTCGACATGGTTGTTTAAGCAATGAGAGGCAACTCATTGCACCAGTTGGGGATAAATAACTTGTTGC
>NW_019525483.1:372640-383009 GCF_002814215.2 Seriola lalandi dorsalis
GACATGTGTGTTATAGGTTGAATTAAAAACAAAGGAAATATTTCATTATACTGAGATAAGAATTGTTAAAAGAGTAAAGGTCATTTAAAAGTTGTGAAAGTATATCCTCCTGGAGGGTCGTTATTTTCGTTTTAGTTAATAAATGTATCTAATGTGAGAGAAGTTGTTTGTGATACCTAGTAGTTATAATACATAATTTATGGTAAGAAGTCCAGGTAAAAAGGAAAAGAGTTTAATTTTGAGTCACTGATTTTAAAGGGCTTAATTAAAAAACACAAGGGGGAAATAAAAGTAATGAACACAGGGCCCTGCCTATGGTAAAGGTAAAGAAAGGGTTACATAGTAGTAAGAGAGAAACAGGTATTTCACTTTTGATTCACCTGCTTTTCAAGTTGTGGGGTAGGGTTAGGGTGTACCTGTTTTTTTTTTTTTTTTGCTCACTTGCCCCCTCTTATATAGTGACTGTGTAAGCATCGAGTGTGCATGTGTGTGTATAAGAGAGCTCTTATTCATCCAAGTTGGTTAAAATAATAATCCACATGAACTCCTGTGTACTGCATGTGCATAGGAGTACTGTTGCATATGTGAAAAAAAGTTGTATAAATCCTTTTGCGGCGCCAGAGGGAATGAGTTTACTAGACCTCTGTAGCCCACTACTCATCCTGTCTCTTATACACATCTCTGATCAGCTTTTGTCAAGTTTTTAGTCTCCATCAACTCCTGAGGGAAATATCTGGCTCTTTCACTGTAAACGCTGCACTTTGTTTACCAGTTAGTTGAAATGTGTGTCGGTCTGCTGGTTGTTGCTCAGAAGTAACAGGGGGTTTTTAAAAAAAATTATGATAATAACTTTTTCACTGCAAACAGCTGTCTGCTGGAGCCATAAACTGTTATGAGTGTGAACCTGAGCAGTAAAATGCACAGTGGACCCAAAAGCAGGACCCGAGACACTCAGCAGGTAAAAGTCAGTCTTTACTTAGAAAATATTTCAACCATACATGTAGGGAAAAAAGGCTACCGCACTGACACAAGTGAACAAGACTAACTGGCAGAGTGAAGGGAACAGTGAGACTACACTGGGGCTGGGGAGACAAAGACACACAGGTACGACACATTAGGGCGGGGTCAAGTAATCACACAGGAGAGAAGCACAGGAAGTGCAGCGACCTGGAATGAAACAAGGGTGAGGTGAGTATCAAAATAAAACAGAAAACACAAATTGAAACATGATAGAAGAAGACAAACGGGATTTCACTGACAACATGTGACAGTTTGCTGGGTGTGAGGGTGGAGTGGATGACGTGTTTCAAAGACCAAATTATCCTGCTACATTTTACTAGATTAGATGCTGTAGAAAATATTCGTTAACATGTAATATGCTGCGTATGTATGCAAACCCACCTGGGTCACAGAAGAGCCTGCACCGTCGTCCATCTTGAAAAACTATTACACCTTTCAGGACCTGTGGCAAGGATGAAGGTAAGGGAACCGCCTGCCTCTAATTGGACCCTGCTTTGTGATTGGATTGTCATTGTCCAATCAGATTCAGGTGTAAAAACAGGATCAAAATCCAATGACTTTGCTGCTCTAGTTCTGTCAGGAGGAATGGGCCAAGATTCATTTACTGTGAGACATTTGACCCAAGTTTAACAGTTTAAAGGGCAATGCTCCCAAATACTAACAAAGTGTCTGTAAACTTCTGACACACTGGCACTGTGATGAAAAAAATAAAAAGATGAAATAAATTATTCTCTCTACTAGGGATGGGCACTTGAAGAAATGTCTTTGATCGATCATCGATCGATTATCAATTCATTATTCATTTTTTATATTAATAAATGCCTATGGCAGAAAATACTAAAGAAAGTGTCTTTTTTCCAAGAAAAAATTATAGTCCAACAACAATCCTCTTAAACAAGGCAGTTAAAGTTGAATTGTTTAACTATTAAACAGAACAAAAAAGATATGCGAAGAGCCTGAGGCAAATAACCAGCCAAAGCTACGGCGCTTATACACAGCACTGCAGTGTTCACAATGAGCTTTGTTCATTTTTAGCTCGGATTTGTCCCACTCCAAACTTCACCTTGCTGTCTTCAGCATTAGCTGCGATGCCTGAGTATATTCCAGCTGAGTGGTAATTTTTCTCTGTTGAAAATTTAAATTGCGCCCCGGCTGGTTGCTGCCACATAGTGAAATTCATTACATTGCTTCATTACACACCACACAACACAACCTCGTTAATACACACGTTAGATCAATCAGATTCCACGTGATCGACAAAATTTTTAACGATCAATTATCGATCATCGATTAATCATGCCCACCCCTACTCTCGACTTTTATTCTGACGTTTCACATTCTTAAAGTGAAGCATTGATCCTAACCTACCTGACACAGGTGATGTTTATTAGGATTAAACTGTACGTCACCATTTTATATTGTAAGAACAGCACCACTGCCTCATTCTGCTGGGAGGGGCCCACTTTTGACACTCAAGCAGCAGATGGCAGCCATGGACATGATGAGAGGAAATAATGCCATTAGACTCAAAGAGATCCAGAGAGCTGTTGTGGAAGACATTGGCATTTTTCAAAACATTGCCTCTGTGAGTTAGAAAAAGATGCCTTTTCAACAAAACAGCTCTAGACATCAGTGTGCACATGTGAGGATATAGAGGTTTCTCTCTTTGTCTGGAAGACACTTTTCCAAGTGGTTCTGATGTGAACTGTCTCTCTTTGTTTTTGACTTTTGAGGTGGAGGCCAGTGGGACCAAGTACATGTTAGTGTATGTGGATGAGGCAGGATTTGACCTGAACAAAGTAATACGACGTGGCAGGGACATCGTAGGTCAGAGGGCCACAGCCAGACCAGCGTGGTGGGAACATGTCAGTGTGTGTTGCTGTTGCTGAACATGTGGTAATTCACCATGCGACAGCCGTTGGCTACAACACAGACCGGCTCCTTCACTTGTCGGATGTGCTCTACACTGGCCTCGTTCCAGAGAATGACAGGGAGATTGTCAGGGGCCGACATGTCTTATCATGTGGGACAATGTTAGTTTTCACCACTTCAACTGTGTGATGGAATGGTTTGAAACCCAGCAACACATGATAATGGTGTTCCTGCCACCTTATTCACCATTCCTCAACCCAACAGGAATTCTTCTTTTATTTTTTATTTAATTGGTGCTATGTTCTAAGTTTGATTGTATATTTTTCTTTTGCCTATTTTCCCATGTATAGTTCCATGTTTGTCATTTATTCATGTACAAATGAATGATAATATTTCATCGCTGTGTCTGAACCTTAGTTTTTTAACACGCAAACAAGGTTTTGCTTTAGTTCTGTTGTTAGAAGGATGGTTTTTTTTATGTGTGAATTGCATCAAAGCGAGGCGGTTGTGTGGGCAGCGTGGGCCGGCTGAAGGCCGGCGCTGGGATTCTGGGCACAAAGAGACACAGAACAATCTGGAAATGAGCAGAGAGTGGCCGGGGTTCTTGAGCTGGAGCTTGATCAGGAGCTTAGTTGCTGGTGTGGAGTAAAGCCAGGAGCCAGCAGTGAGAACCCATGGCCACACACACACACACACACACACACACACACACACATATACACACACAAGGAGAGGAGGAGACACAAAGGAGAAAAACTAGGGTTGCAGGATGAACAGAATAGACCTTCTCTACTCTCCCAAAAAGTCAAACTACTTTACGTTCAGACAAAATAAAAATGACAATACCCTCCCCCTTTTCTTACCCCATCTCCCCCTCATACATTTCATACAGCCCCTATGTGGTAATCACAGCACCTGGGGCCAGATGCATAAATGATGCATACACATGCGTATGCCATTTCCCACACATACATTGGTGTTTATGAACAGAATGTGCAGCACCTCACACATTCCTTTGACCATGTGAACACACACTCTTCCACAGAGATCCAAGTTACAGTGAAGTGAAAATACAAAATAAGCAGAGACGTTATTTAACATATAAATAAAACAAACTTCAAGGAACTTCATTCATTATCATCATGATCAGTTTTGCAATAACAATTTTACAATTCATAAACAGGAATAATTGTGTTTGTGTGCTCAATGTTTCCTTCGGCATCGTTTAATATCATTATTTATTGTGAGTCATTCTGTATCTGTTTCATATTATTTAAATGTTTACCAATCACAGGGTTAGAGCCTGTCTGCCTCATTAAGACTCTCTAGTGCAGTGATTGTACTAAAGTAAACTGATGCAGGTTTTTACTTCAGTTTCACAAGCAATTGTTCTTCCTTCTCGTCTTTCTTCTCTGTGTCTGATCACTTGTGGCACAGACAGGTGTTTTTATACAAACTGATGGATTAAGGGAGGGTCTTCATCCATTCATGGCCAATTGTGGGAGTGGAAATGAAGCTCGTGCACATGCGCCCAATTTCTCAATGAGTGAGATTTATAAAGCTGAAGCAATGCAAACGCATTGATAAACCTCAATATGTATATTTGTGGTTTTGTGCGTCACATAGTTTTAGTCATGAATCTACTAGTTCTATGCATCTGGCCCCTGAACATGAATGAAAACTGTGAAATATATCAGCAGTCTGTGGTGTGCAAAACAACTGCAGCCGTAATGTGATGATATAGAAAGTATATACAAAGTTTAATTCAAAGCCTTTTACAGCCTGATCTATCAAAAGAAACAAGTTACCACTTATTGGAAATAAGGTTTTGTTCAGTGAAAGTCTAATTTCCACAGACTGTCAGCCTCGTTAGAGAATCAACTTCAGCTTCCACTGATTAATAATCTACCAGCTGTGGTTCATTTTTCAGCAAGCTAATCACAACAAGCTTCTATTTCCACTGTTGCTCATTTCTCTGCAGAGACCACATTACTTAAGTCGAAGAGGTGTAGCCGTTTGTTTGTGAAAACATGATGCAATCTGGACAAAATACACTTTTACACAAACACACTCTGCCCTCTAGTTAATTTATTCATTAATACTTTACTTATAGCTCATTCCCAAAGTAAAGGTCAGTTTTGAGCTAATGCCAGCTTTCAGTCAACAAGATTTTTTCCTCAGGTAATCAGCTTGCAGAGAGTAAACAGATCCTGTTTCCATCTGGACTGTGATTGAAATCTTTCCTGATCTGAAGTGAAGCTGGCATCCATATACAGTGTTACTGTAAATGTTTCTGAGAATAATTCAGTATATACTGTATGTCACAGTTCACTGACCACTACAGGCCTCTGCTGCTGTATTAATGGAAATCAATACTTGCTAATTAGTTGCCATTTTTGAAGTTGCTCCTGCAGCAGCAGATCTGTCCGCTGAGTAAACCTCACACTAGATTTCTCCTCTGTGCACAGCACACACCATCGATTAGGCTCGGACCGGCAGGAGCTACAGTACAGGAACCATTTATAGCACTCTCACCTTCTACCACTTTTTACCACATTTTTGTTTCACCCTCTGTCACTTCATCATGCAGACTCCTGCAACATGGACTCACTCCCCATTGGCATCACTGCTTAACGCCCTGAGTATCGCTTTAGCATCATTATCAACATACAGGGTTGTCTGATAGACTCCCATTGACCTCATTGGAAATAGACACATAGGCATGTTGTTGGCTGACATATACTGTATACCTGCCATTGTCACCAGTTCATTTTCAGTTTGTCTGTCTGTTCCCTTGTGTTTCTCAGTGGATTAGCTACCTACAGTATGTATAGGTTATCTGTTTTCTGTCCCTCTCTGCATCTGTGTGCTTGCCAGATATTTGCAAATCCAAGACTGAAATTGCATATTGGCTAATACTGAGTACATTTCTGATACCATTGCATTAAAAAAAATGTTTTAACAGCTGTGCATAAGATACATAAATGCCATTGGATCTGTCTTTTATCTAATGTAACTGTGAGAATTAAAAATAAGCAAATAAATGTAGGAATAAATAATAATTCCTACATTAGTGCTACCCCTCAAAATTAAAGCCTTGTTTATGTTGCCTTTTCACTAGTGGGACTTTCCAGTGCAACACGCGGCAAATGGCTGACATTATGCTTGCAGCTAATGTTACACTAGTTGCAGGAAATACTGTTTTAGAGCAGCTGAACCTGGATGTGAAACTATAAAGTTTATTATAAATTACGTGGTTTCGGATCGGTGCATAGACTCACATACTCACCGATACCCAATCTAATATTTTCGGCAGTATTGAAGGAATTTCCAATACTTGTGTCGGTATGTACCTGGTTATCTGCCTGTCTACCTGAAAGCCTGTTTGGTTAAGGTCCCTTTATTTCAATCAACCAGCCAATCCTCTTTATTTGTGTTTCTACAATTTTGACAGTTTGTCTGTAATGCTTTAATTTTCTTGACTCACAGACAGCAGTCAGTAATATTAAATACAAAAAGAATGAATACTAACAACAATGTATAGCAACAGCAATCAATGCAATACATACAGTTCATACAATACATACGCAAATAAACATAAGTACACAAGTTCACGCCTATGTCACTGTTTTCATCGTCATTTGAAAGTGAAATGACCAGAGAGAGCGGTGCAAGGGAGGAAACCCGAGGACACGTCATCACGTCCGCAGCTTGCTACAGGCAAATCACATTTTCTTTTAAAAGACCGATGGAATAAAAGACTCATTGATCTATTTGTCACCTCCAGAGAGGTAAAACCTTCACCTTTATGGAAGCAAATAAAGTAAATAATAAAGTCAGTCTGTAAAGGGTGAATCGAGACACATGGCCAGGGCTTTCTGTACGGCTCTGATTTGACACAGATGGCAAAGATCATTTCAATTTATGTCACAATTTATTCACAATTTGTCCCTGCGGGTTTTTATTTTTCACTCTAAGATGAGTACACCAACATATCATAGTAAATGTCAAAATGTACTTTAATTAAAGAAGCACAGGGCACTTTCAAAGGAGACTTATCAAGATTAAATCTTCTGAGCTTCCTTAAGATAAACATCTCTTTGGTCTTGGAGACATTCAGACTTAACAGCAGCTGCCAGACTCTGCCACTGGGCCATGACTCTGTGTCTGATTTGAGGCTGAATCTTACTGAGTCACTGCAAACTTAAAGGGATAGTTCAGGTTATTTGACGTGTGGTTGTGTGAGGTGATCATGAACAGTCATTACATTACCCATAGTAGATTAGGAAAGCCGACCGGCAGAGTGGCAGAACTATGTGTTGCCCACAGAAAACAGTCCAATGTCCGTTTAAATATTGTCAGCAGTTTATCTTCCTGTGAAAACAGCTCTTTCCTTTGTCACTATATTTTTCAACCACTGAACAACACAAGCGCATCTACAGAGCGCAATGTATTACACTGCTCTTTGATTCACTAAGCTGACCTGCAGCTGCAGACTATTCATGACTACCTCACACAACCCCACGTCGAAAAACCCAAACTATCCCTTTAACGTATCTGCCTTAAGATGAGGTTATTTTTTAAATTAGTTGTATGTCTACAATTTAACAATAGTTGTATTTATTGATATGATATTGAATGAAGCAGTTTGACATTTAAAGTCAGTGTTTGAGCGACGCTGTACGGAGGACAGAGACTCAGGGAAGAGTTGGAGCTGAGATTGATGCTAACCTTTGTTCTGATTGTTTCTCTGATAACTTATGAAGCAGACGTTCAGCAGGTTTTTACCAGCAGCTGAATTATCCACAGAGGTGTCCTCCTCTCCATAACAAACACACCAGGGGATTAAAACCAGTAGAAACACCCAGAAAGCAGTTTACCTTTAAAAAGCAGAGATTCAGCGACGCTCTTCAGTGACACAGGACAGGACGTCTCCAGCAGCTGGGAGCTGAGCTGTCTAACATTTCCTCAGCTTGTTTCATCATCATAGAGGATATGATGTCACTGGCAGGCGACCAGTGAAACGTTACCATGATTAAAATCACAGATTTCTCTGGTTTGAGAATTGATGGAATCATTTATGATAATGTTAGAACACAACTCAACAACATATAGAACACAGGTCTAGATGTTTTTAGACATTTTAATCTGGAAAAGTTACAGATTAGAACTTTAAAACCTTGATGAGTTATTCCATACATGACAGTAGTTCAGTTTTCCTTTGTTCATGACTTTCTCCATAAATGTGAATACTTGAACACCTGCTGGCCTTTACACTAGCAGGTACAAAGATTAGCACTTGGTGTGAAATATTCACTCATGCAAAATTTGCAGCAAAATATAAATGTCAGAGAGATGTTAGCAGGAAACTCAGACAGCTCTATGCATACTGAATGTAGTAAACTTGCGCCCTGTGCCCCAATAAGCATGCTCAACATGAGAGGCAGGCCGACCTTTTCATAGAGACCGGGCTGAGGCAAACAGAGCACAGAGCCAAGGTTAAAGGCAGGAGAGACACAGGACACGGTTTAACAGCCAAAGAAAATTAAATCACTGTTTTACATTCTCACATTATTGTGCTGGCCTCATTATGATAACATACTGTATGTACCTTGACCTTCAAAGCCCTGTGGATGGTTGAATGTGCAGGATATACCCTTGACTCTGAGCTCCACGAGAGAGTTTCATCTCTGAACCATTTAGCCTATTATGCGAGACAGACGTTGATGAAATTGGCCTTGGGGCTGGCAGATGGTTCCCCATGGATTAGCACTGAATGAAATTTCATCAGGTTTCCAGTGTGACCCAATTACACGTCCAAACTAATGTGAGATTAGTTTCATCTGTGTTCAATTAAAAAGCACACATAAGACAGGTACTTCTGCAGGTAGTTCTGTAATTCACATTCATCTTTACTGTAACGCAGTCCAGTCTTTTTTAAACATGAAGAACCTCCAAGGATACAAAAGAAATATGTCTCACTCACTCACTCACTCATGTGCTTGCTCTTTGCCTTCTAGTAGTTAATAGGAGGGCGCCTACTATCTATGCCTCACCTCCACTGAATCCAGCTGTGTCATGGTGACAATGCAGTTGCAATATGACGCAGCTCAGTCATGGCTCCATTGTGATTCAAATGTCCACTCATAGTGCTTCAGAAAAGCAGTGTTCATGTAGTTTTGGTAACAGAAGGAGAAACATTTTTTGCATGTTTTCTCCTCTGCGTCAGCCATCCATTCTCACTATGCCAGAGTCTTCTTCACCCCAAAAACAGAGCTTTTGGAAGACAACGATTAGCTTGTGCATTGAGGGTGCTAGCATCTGGGTGGCTAAAGTTAAAGGTGCCTTGTAAAGTGTTTTTGCAAGCGAATAAGTAGTTTTTTCCTTTACTGTTTCCCAGCAAAAAACACATTAGCCGTGTCCTAATTCAGGGGCCACATCCTTCGGAGGCTGCATTTAAAGACTGATTGCGTCACACATCAGCCTTCTTTTCCTGGACGATGAAGGCTCCAACTCCTAAGATTCATTGTGCACCAGTAGAGAAAATCATTTGGAAGCAAACAATAGCAACAGAGAGCCTGAGGATTACACTTTTAAATGTAAATATCGGGCTTCAGCTCAGTTCAGCACCTAATGGTACAACTGTTAAAACTGTTTGTAAAAATAAAAAAAAGAAGGTTACGTGTTGTCAGAGTTGCCAGGTGACAGGAGCGGCACGACGGTAAGGGCGGGCACAGCTGGTGATGCAAAGCAGAAATTCTCTGCAGGCCAGACCTTCTCATTTCAGTTCAGCCTTCACAGTCTATGACAGCTATGAAAGGCCACAGCTTCGTAGACCACGTCCTCAGAAGGATGTGCCCCTGAACTGGGACACATCTATAGTGTATCCTTGCAGTCTGATTAACATGTAATCGCATTAGCACAACAGGGACCCACTCATAAAAGCACTGCTCCACAGGACACCTAATAGTCAAAACTCCACAGGAGACCTTTAACAATATTTGAATGTTTTCTCATGTCTAACTTTCTGTCATCTCTCATTTTAATGTCATTAAGCTACATATAATCTGTTTTTGTCAGGTGATGTTAATGAGCTAATGATCTGAGTCTGCTTGATGGTAACAAGTGGTATTTAAGAACTGAGATCAAACTACTGGTCTAATTCCATTGTCTAACATGAAAAACTGAAAAAGGAGTAAAATAAAACAACTAAATGGTGAGTTCAGCTGTATTTAATCTCAGTGATGACACATGTTGCGCAGGAAGTGACTCATCGCAGGTTTAATCAGCTGACATTCAGCAGACAAGGACAACTGTCTCATTCTCTGTGTTTAAAAACATATAGAAGTAGTAGTACACTTGTTTTGCTATATATATATATATCTATATATATATCTATATATATATATATATATATATATATATATATATATATATATATATAAAGACAAAGTCAACAGAGGAAACGCAACATTAC
>NW_019525483.1:383029-384908 GCF_002814215.2 Seriola lalandi dorsalis
GGATGTGCCCCTGAACTGGGACACAGCTATAGTGTATCCTTGCAGTCTGATTAACATGTAATCGCATTTTCTTCTGCACTGCCTGTGTTTACTGCCACTGACTGTAGATGAGTGGAAAAGTGTGAAAAGCTCCAGCTGGGTTTGAGTCGTGCTGTGTGTGTGCCTGCGTGTTCACCTCTGTGAAGGGGCGTCCGTGTTGATGTGCAGGAGATTCGAACACAACAGGGACCCACTCATAAAAACACTGCTCCACAGGACACCTAATAGTCAAAACTCCACAGGAGACCTTTAACAATATTTTAATGTTTTCTCATGTCTAACTTTCTGTCATCTCTCATTTTAATGTCATTAAGCTACATATAAACTGTTTTTGTCAGGTGATGTTAATGAGCTAATGATCTGAGTCTGCTTGATGGTAACAAGTGGTATTTAAGAACTGAGATCAAACTACTGGTCTAATTCCATTGTTTAACATGAAAAACTGAAAAAGGAGTAAAATAAAACAACTAAATGGTGAGTTCAGCTGTATTTAATCTCAGTGATGACACATGTTGCGCAGGAAGTGACTCATCGCAGGTTTAATCAGCTGACATTCAGCAGACAAGGACAACTGTCTCATTCTCTGTGTTTAAAAACATATAGAAGTAGTAGTACACTTGTTTTGCTATATATATATATCTATATATATAGATATATATATATAGATATATATATATATATAAAGACAAAGTCAACAGAGGAAACGCAACATTACATATTAATTGTAATATATGGGCATTCATGTACATTCATACTGAGTTTCAGGCTTTAGAGATTCAAGCTACTCCACCAAAAACAGAACTGCAGCATAAAAATAGTGGAGAAAAGAGCTGTGTAAGAAGACAGAACGTGATACAGCCCTGTACAGTGGACAATACTCCTCATTCTTCTTCACTCTGTGGTGCTGCTTCGCCTCATTGTTATACAGCATATTAAACAGGAGGTCATTTCATCACATCCACTTCAGCATGTCAGTAAACTGCTGACTTCCACACTGACCCCTGCCACCAACTTCTCTGATTTGCTGGATATCTGAGGTCACTGGATCACAGCTACTTAACCCTGATGCCTTTAAAAGAAGCATAACGTGACTTTTTTCCCCCCTCATCCAAATAAATGGTAATTTTATCCAAGGAATCTCAGATAAAGGGACCATGGAGCTGATGTGGGACTCAGCATTGTGCTAAATGGCTCTTATGTGTGGTGTAGTGTAGTGTAAGCATAGGCACTTCATATCATGCAGCTGACAGTCATTTCATAGATGACTTATGCTTTCTGTGCAGATCATAAGTCAAGGACAGATTCAATTAAATGCAACAAGAACAACTCAGCTGGTTGTGAACTAATGGCTGAGACAGGCGAAGCAAACAAGGTAGATTTACGAACAGAAGCAGCGGTGTCTGGTTGTAATAGTTCAGACTGCCACGAGGTGCCTGTTTTTGCAGTTTTGTCTATGTGTTTATGTGTGTGTGTGTGTGTGTGTGTGTGTGTGTGTGTGTGTGTGTGTGTGTGCGTTTTGTACAGCAACAGCCGAGGACATGCTGTGGCATTAACACATCAAGCATGACTGCTACTGTGAGGGCTGAATGGCTGTAGTTTGTCTGAGCATTAATGCTCAGTAGATACTGTATACTCTGAATCGCAAACAAATACAAGTCAATCAATCCTGTAAGAAAGTAACAATTCTTTATAAAACATACAAAATCTGCTAGTGTGGCTTACAATAAAATCAATAGACAAAGGCCTCTCTACAGTTTATTGACATCTTGTTTGATTTAAAGGGACATTCCAGTGATTTGATGCATGTGCAACTTGCAAGACTGAAGCAGCAGATGCTCAT
>NW_019525483.1:384958-385486 GCF_002814215.2 Seriola lalandi dorsalis
GTGGAGACAGAGACACTTCACTGACACTTTCTGTCAAAATAAATGAGAAATGAATCTATTGTGACAAAAAAAAATCCAACATTCCAGTAACCTGCAAACTCTCAGCAGAGAGGCGCCAGTGTGAACACACCAACATGTGCCAGCCACAGCGGGTCAGCGACGCATCCACCACACACATACAACACAGGCAGTGTGTTCTCAGTGTCAGACACAATAGAAAAGTGTTGCTCCAGTACAGGAAGCTTGACCTTCCGTCCACTAAACCAACATCATCATTCAATTGTAGTAGTGTCTGTTTCAATCTGTTGAATCTAAATCAACTGATCAGCTTTTGTCAAGTTTTTAGTCTCCATCAACTCCTGAGGGAAATATCTGGCTCTTTCACTGTAAACGCTGCACTTTGTTTACCAGTTAGTTGAAATGTGTGTCGGTCTGCTGGTTGTTGCTCAGAAGTAACAGGGGGTTTTTAAAAAAAATTATGATAATAACTTTTTCACTGCAAACAGCTGTCTGCTGGAGCCATAAACT
>NW_019525483.1:385593-400610 GCF_002814215.2 Seriola lalandi dorsalis
AACTATTCGAAGCATTTGGATTTTTCTGGATTTTAACATCTTTTTTCTGAGCTTTTAATCCACAGTTCTTTTTTTTTTTTATGTAGTTATCCATGTAAAGTGAGTCAGCAGCAGTTCAGTGCTGGCTGCCTCAAACACAGAGCTTTGCATGACCTTTGCATGGGACCCCTATGGGCCTTGTGCCGGGGTCATCTGTACCCTTTGACCCCCCTGACGGAAGGCCTGGGTGGGAATGTGTTGACAAGGATGGAGTGATTCTATCGCGAGACAATCTCTAGCTTTTTTGTGTTTTTCCTCATTGAGGCGATTACTACAGCCAAAACCTGTCGTGTGAAGCTGAGAAGAGTAATTGTAATATTAATTAAACGTAATTGCAGTAGTTGTTAAAGTTCATTTAAAGAACATAACGCGACAGTTTATGTGATTTATTTATAAAATCTTTGTGTTTACTGACCCTGTCACCGACTCCTGCAGTCCAACGGCCTGGCCCGCCGGGAGTATTTCCGTTCCCCCTGGTTACACACTCTGTACCTGTTGACAGCAGCTGTAATTTTTCAATGTGCAAGATCCTGAAGGTTTCAACTGTTAATAGGAAATTATCTTATATTTATAATATACCTCAGGAACACGTTTCACTTTTTTCAGAAGAAGAAAAAATCCCTCATCTTCAATCAGACATTGCACTGAGTAACAGAACCTAGTGGAACGACAACGAGCTTGGAAAGACTGCGCCGCAGGTTTGACATGAAATTCAGTGGAGTGTCCCTTTAAACTTGTCATGTCTCATGGAAATCATCAAGTTGTGGTCGACCTTTTTTTCTCAATTCAACCATGATGTGATGATTGTGACTGTGATTGTTTCCTTGAAAACGGTGGAGTACCCAGAGGCTCATGCTAATGCGTCATCATACAATACAACTGTACACCATCCCTTACCTACTCATCCACAACATGCCACTATGCTTATTTCTTACACAACGTACCATATACATTGCTAATGTACACGGTATATTGTCAACACATTGCTTCATCAAAGAGAAGCTTATGTGTTTTCCATCACAGGATGATTCTGGTTTTATCACAACATGGGTCTTACTTTTATTGTTTTGGCCATAATTTCCATCTGTAATTATAACAGTAGCTGAGATCTGAGAACACGACACAACAAAGTGGAATTTGACGATAACATGACAAATATAATCATCCAGGTTTTAATTGAGTTAATCAGTTTTGGATGTTTAGCCATATTATCTAAACCTCTAAGGAGAGTACAGTGGTGTAGGTCAAAGTTGAATCAGGAAACTTCAATGGATGTTTACACTTGCTGACAGTTACAGACAGTTTGGGTGATAATTCAGTTCATCTCTGTGATTTTCTATGTTCTCACATCTCAGCAACTGACCGGGCGATTATTCTAACATCACCGAGCAGAATGACAAAACTACAATGATATAAGTTGTAACGAACTGGAATTAAGCTTTAAGTTAGATTAATAACTAATGCCAACAATTGAATTTTATCATGATAAGCTGTGTCCATATGGAACATGGATGCTTTTTGTTCCATTTTACAGTCTTGTGCAAGTTATAAAAGCAAATCCTGATTCTATTGCCCCAGAACTTCTGTTCTTCACGTTCATCCTCTGCTATTTATTTCTCTGCAGTCTACAGATATAAAGGGAAAGTGCGGTCAGTCAAAGGCTGGCGTCCACCTGCCATCACTTGATTGTGTTTTTGTCAGTCCGATAGGAATGTAAGGCAGCCCCTGGGCTCCTGAAGACATCTCTAGGTAGATACAAAAAGCCAAGTTTATGTGCTTTACTCTGAAGTTGTAATAGCGTCACTCCGTCAATGGCTTAGTCAGCAGATAGCATCCGCAGCTCCGTGTTCAGGCTTCTACTCCTAACAAAAAAGTAGTAAGGGTTTTTACTCTACCTTTACCACCGCAGAATGCTCTTGGTTCGATCAAGGGTGAAAGACTGGGAAATTATTTCAGAAAGTATCAGAAATGGTAGCATGGCATAGCAGAGCCATTTAATAATGTGTATTCAAACAAAAGAAGTTCTGTACCAGGAGAAGACACGCACTCTTACGTGCTTCTTCATCATTTCTGAATGATAGAAATGCTCCAAAGTGGTACTTTCATAATCAAATATTTGTATATACAATATACAAATATTTGTATAATATTTGTGCATTGTGTTTTGATTTACCAGGTTGTTTGCTTGCTTGTCTTTTTTAGCTTTGGAAATGAAATAGATGGTGGAGTCATTACGGTTTCAAACAGCATCACTGCCTCACTACAGAACCGGCGGAGAACCATCCTCTTTCTGGGTCGAGACTTTGGCGGTGTTGTTATGTATGGTTGCCTTGAGGAGTACACATTTACATGATATGCATGTGTTATGTTTGGGTATGTCAGTCGTCCAGGTGCTGCTCCTCCCATGTGGAGGTGGGGATTGCGCTGTAGGGGTCCATGATCACCTTGGCGCAGCGGATGATCATGGCCACCAGCAGGAGGCAGAGGAAGGCGATGCAGGCCAGAGTCAGGCCCTGGTCCACGTCCACAAAGGCTGGCTCTGCTGTGCCCTCCACCTCCATGACTCGTGTTGTCTGCTGCTGCTGCTGCTGCTGCTGCTGCTGCTGCTGCTGCCGTCCTCAGACACACCCACACACCCTGCTATCATCCTGAAGATCCTACTGGAGATACACAGAGAGGAATAAGATGGATGTGTTAAGTCATATGGAGTTTTCTATGTTTTTCTGTGAATCTGATCATTTCCCTCAAATATAACTACTGGTTTCCAAACAGTGTGGAAAAGCAGCCTCGTGTAACCTCTCTGCTTCCACCACTCTGTGTATTTGCTGTCCCCCACACCCTGAGAAATACGTTACAATGAAATATTAAACTTTTTTGAGAGTATGAGGAGAGGCAAGTGCAAAGGCAAGTTTAGCAGCAATATAATGCACACAATATACACTAGTAGTACTTAAGTGTCCCACCCTACCTGTCGCACCTTCAATCTCATTGCAGTGCTTTTGTCCTGTTTGTACATTAACTTCTATCACTGTCCTAACACTCCGTACAGACTTCTCTGCTGCTTGTGTTATTTTTTAGTATTTTGCCGTGCAGTTATAAAACATAAATATAAACAATCAATATTTCTTGAATGAAAGGTCAGTCCCACTCCCTCTAAAAACTGGCTGCAACATTGAAGTTCTCAAACTCATCTCATCTCACAATTCCTTGTTTCAATCAGGTTGAAAAGTGAAGGAGGCTGCAAGCGAAAGCATCTGGCCTCATTTCCCTGAGACATAAGACACAAGACAAAAGACATGGACACTAATGGGAAGCCATTTTGCACACTGACGATGAGGTTGGAGGCTGTTGCTGCCGCAGGAAAATTGACTGCACGGCAAAGGCCCTTCCATCTGCAAAAGGTGGGTGGTGGGTCTGATAGAAACACTAGAAATAATTTACAAATATTGAAGTGAGGCTAAGGCTATAAATAAGTGCAGGGTTTATTATATATTTCTTTAGTAAAAGTGAGAATGTTTTGCTCTTTTGTCTGATGATGGGCAAACTGTCGTGAATATGTGATGAGCTTAAAAAATGTTTTTTTAAAAAGTAATGTCAGACTGTTTCTGCTGCCAAAGCAGAGAGGAGAGGAGAGAGAAATATAATGAGGTCTATTTGACTGAAATGTTGCATTTATAATCTTGTGAAAAGTCTATGGATTATTTTTCTGGTAAAAAATGACAGAGGTTTTACTTTCTACTTCCAATTATCATCACAAAGTCTCCTCCTGTTATTCTGGGCCGCAGTGATGGAAGAAGAGTGTAAAAGCATAGGCAGGGATTAATCTCTGAATTCCAATTCCATTCCATTAAAAATACCTCTTTTGAACTAAACAACATTACAACTACCGACAGTAAAAGTAAATGACCATTGTAACACTAACGGAACTATGTACACTTCTATATCTAATTAAGTAAGGAGAAAGCCAAAATAAAATGAAACAGGCTGCGACTTTGTTGCCAAGCCTGAAAATACGGTGCTGAGGGGGGCAGCAGAGAGAGGCGGCTAGAGAAGAAACAATCAGACAGTTCTCTACACCCGGCTGCTCGCCACCGCCATCGTCTCTGATAGCAGGCTATTTGCCCCTCCTCTCACATATTTGACTTTCACAGCAGGTGGTCAGACCACCTGCTGTGAAAGTCAAATATGTTGCACAACTTTGGTTTGTTTCAAACTATCTGTGGCTTTTATCAAGGATCTGTGTGAGTCTAATTTACTGTTGTTCAGTGTTACAATAGAAGTGACACTACAATGTTTCTGTTGTTCCCAGTGGCTCTGTTGGCTTAGCTGCCAGAGATACATTCCTAAAGACAGACTCCCTTTTAATGTGTGGTTAAAGTCCCTCTCCAGACATGTAAAACTCCTCTGCTGTGATTCATATTTTGTTTAACTTGGTTTTCACACATTAAAAGAGAAAAAAATTAAAAACTGGTCTGAAGCTCATCTCTTACTTCCTGGTTGAGAAATGTGGATCAGGCCTTGAGCCCCGCCCACCACCTGCTGTCTCCAGGTGGACAGGTGAAAGAGCAGAGAGCATCAAGATGGTGAGAGGAGGAAACATCAGAGAGACTCAGCCACATGTTTGAGCCTCAGTCAGACCCAGACTCAGATGAGGAGTCTGAGACCAGAACCAGAGACTAGCAGACGGATCAGAACACTTAGCGTAGTTAGCATCTTTTATTTGTTTATGTTGTTTGTTAGCTTATAACTGGCAGTGGCTGACACAGTGTTAGTGGTTGTGCTAATGCTAACTCTCTCTCTCTGTACTGACAAGGTTTCAGGTTTATTTAGCCCCGCCCCCCGTCCCCACCAGTTGACAGGATTGGTTCCTTAGGTTTGTGACGTATGAAACCCTGGCTGTCTGAATCTGTGTTTTTGAGACTGTCATTGGTTCACTGCAGTTCAAGGTGGAAACACTCAGTCATGGAGTTGATGATTATTTCTCTCATCATATGTCTTGTGTTATATAAAAACATCATATGGATGTTAACAAGGTGAAACACTTGATTCTCTTTGGAGGGGTCTTAAATGTTGCTCTCATGCATTTGTTTAACCAGTGAAAAGCACTTTGAATTGCATCTGTGTTGGAACAGTGTTACATACAAACGTGCTTTACTTAAAAGGGTGAATCTCAACGTGTGGGGCTGGATGCCCATTAGTCTTCTTACCTCTGCCACTAATCCATTAGGCTTTCCACCTCTCATCTGTCTCCTCTGTTAATGGTAGTGGTGATAGTGGGAAAGTAGGGTTGGTTATGGTGGGTGGTACTGTAGGGGCCTCATTTATCAAAGCATACACAGAGCAAATTCTAAATGTGTGTGTAGGAACATCCCTTACAGAAAAAGGACATGAATTCTATGTGTGCAAAATCACATGACCGCATGTACATGTGATTTTTGCACATGTGAAATTTAACATTTGAAAAAATGTTAAAATCACATGTGAAATGTGTGGAACACATGTGCTGGCACATGGCAAAAATCTGGTTTTGGTACATTTTCCTGGTGTAATGTATGAAGGCCATGTAAATTCCCATGTGAAACCTTTACGATGTGAAACCTATCTACATAGCCATGTGAAACACAAGCAAATACTCATGTGAAAGTTGATTGGCCTATTTTTCCAAATTCAAGATTTACATACAGAAACACATCCATAATGCAAAATATGGACAATCACAGCCCTGAGAGTCGTAGTAGCCTGAATGTGACAAATTACTTGTTATGGACAAAGGTAGCAAAAAAGAAAAATCAATATGAAAAACATCACAGACAATGAGGTTAAGATACTGTAGCGTTAAAAAAAAAAATCCTGCAGCGTCCTCAGATGTGGGACAGGTTCCCAGCAGACACAGACTTATTATAGGCTAAGTCCTAAGTCTCATATTTCATGTTTCCTGCATTGTTACTGACAGTATTGTGTTTCGCATTGTGCTGTACCATGTTTCCACACTTCATTGGTTACTAATGGTTACACAGAGGGATGTAGAGTGTGTAAACCCTCATGAGCTCCCTGCTGTGCTGAGGTGATGGCTTGTAAGAAATGAAGTTAAGCCCTGTTGTCATTGCACTAAAACATAGAGTAATGTCAAACTATGCTCTAATAACGTGTTGTACAGTAGCTGAGAACCTGAGATCACCACAGTATAAAAATCAGTTTGATACTTCCACAATACTTTGTTTTGTCAAAGATAAATAAAGATAGAGTAGAGGGGCGGGTGATTGACAGATCAATCAAATAAAAGATTTACATAACACAAAATAGCTAGTTAACACAATACCACTTCAACCACCTCAATGCAATTCAATGATTACAAATTAGTTTTTATTTTTTATCTTTTTCATTTGTTTCACTTTTTTTTTTTTTAACAGTTTAAGCATAACAGAAAATATATGATAAATACCAGTCAATTCAGATCCACCACATCAACTCACTGGTGCATTACTAGTGAAACAAGATTAAATAGAGGCATTAATAGCATCATTTATTCTGAAAGTAAATGATGCCATTATCTTCCAAATAACAACAGAAATGCAGGAATATATCCATTATCACATGGTCGACAGTAGAGTCGGGGTTTGTGTGTCTGTAATTTACGAATCGATTTGTCTGCCTGTCTACCACTGGGAAGCTGTTAGCGCTCCTCATCAGGAGGGGCTCTATGTAAATGAACGGTTCCTGTGCTGAGAAGGGAGAGTACGCATGGACTCAGCACAAATCTGTGTGTTTTGGGGGTGTTGGTGGTGGGACTGGAGGACACTGAACGGCAACATCCGTCAGGTCAGCAAATTCCCCAACAACTTGTTTACATTCAAGTGATAGTGATGGCCAGTCAATCTATACTCAATAACCCAAAATGAAAAAATGTGACAACATTTTTTTGACATTTTTATAAATTAATAGAAAATCCAAAATGGGCCAAAAATATCTGGCCCATCAGATTATTTTGATTTTGGACTGAAGGACAGAAACAAACATTCAACATTCAGGCAGCTGGCTCCTCTGCAGTCAGCTGGATGGTGCCTGATGCCGAAATAGATCTCATCATGGCAGCAGAAGTTACCCACACGATCACTTCCTCTTTAGCAATTTTGCCTACAAAATAAAAACGAGAAAGTTTGTTTTTTTGCAGCAATCCTTTATCTTGAACGAATCGAGAGCTTTTTTTCTTTTTTTTGAAAAGTTCAGGTGAAGTTCAAAAGATTCTGTCACTTTGTAAACCTATGAAATAGCCAACAGTAATGTGTGGTATGAAAAACTTAACAATTAAGTAAATCATTCAGAATTACTTTTTGATAGTGACGTTTTTGCTCTGCTGCTTAAATGTTTAGCTAACTCCACTCTGAACACAATGTAATAGTGTAATAGTGCACGTTCAGCACACAAACAGTTAAAAACTGATGCGAAGGAATAGTTCTGAGTAAAAGTGTGTTAAATAATTAAATGATGTTTCAGTGCGTAACAAATTAAATCAAATTAAAATGATAAACATTTATTATTCACAATAACGAAAGGGGAACTAAAACAGAGTTCATTAAGGGCATTTCATGACTCCAACAGGTCATTAATAACTCATTTCTTCAGTTATTTTTATCCATTCTCTGCATCTCCACCACATACATGTCTCATAAGGTGGTCCTTGTTGCAAGTTGGTGACTAAAGACACCAGCCAGATTATGTGTCTATTGTATCCTTAATGCAGTGCAAAGCCCAGACACCAGCACGCAACTCTTTTTGTTTGTGACTGTCCCGCACAATTTAACCACAGTGTGGAACAGCATTTTTATCAATCAATATCTTAGACTAGCTTTTGATGATGTTCTGGCCCGCCATGTAATGGTTTAGGAAAAAAATTGGCCCGAGACCAAACTAACCTGCTGACCCATGTTCTATGTGTTTTAAGTCTGACTGTCCTTGAGTGGCCCAGCCAAAGCCCAGAGACCGGTCCTGAAGCCCCTCCAGCGTGGTTTTGGCTGTTCTCTGCTTTATGTCATTGTTGTGCTGAAAGGTCAACCATCGCCTCAGTGTCAGATTGTCTGGAGCAGGTTTTCTTCAAAGACCTCTCATCATTTGGCTGCAATCATCCTTCCCTCTGTTCTGAGAGTTCCTTGGATTTAATGACTTGTTTTTTTTTCTCCTGACAGACAGTATGAATTGTGGAACCTTATGTAGATTGTGTCTTTCTAAACTATGTCCAACCAATTCAGTTTCAGACTCTAAGCAAGTTCTGGACTCATCTCAAGGATGATTCAAATTAAACTAAAGCAGAGAGGATGAACCTGGCCGCAGCAAAGGCTCTAAATACTGTTGGAAATGACTGAATTCAGATTTAGATTTTTAATAAATTTGCAAAAGTTTCTAAAAACATGATTTTGTGTGGTCATTATGGATTACTATAGATTAATGGGCAACTATCTGAGTTGGGACACTTGAAGGTCAGTCATTGACCTCTGCTGCCGTACTGTTCACAACAGAGCAACAATACACAGAATGTAAATATTTTAACTTTTAACCCTCTACATTCCGTCACTATGATGAGCGTGGGAAATGTGATGCATTGTTAGAGATCACTTTCATACAGCGATGTGGTTTAGATAAACTCCACTTGCATTTGCTACAACATTAAAATGCTGGTTACAAATTAATGCATCAGTGATCATTCATGTATTAATGTAATATATAATAATGTATCACTGACAGGAGCCATGAATAATGAATACATTACATTACATTAAGTACATTTTGTGATTATACTGTACACTTTTCTGTATGTGGAACTGGATGGAGTAATCTTAATGAATACTTCTGCAGCACAAGAACAAATAAGAACAATCTATATGTATTATATCTTATAACAGGATATTAGCACAACAGTATATCCAAATAGCAGTGCTATAGATATAGCAATCATGCACCCTCTTAGTGAGGGGGCCCAGGCAGTTGCAGCCTGACGCTATCTCATCCAACTCTGGATAAGACGCTGACATTTCTGGTTTCGAGTTATTCTCGAAACAAATGCATCAGATTCCACCTCATTAAGTTTAGTACCTCATGCTGAACTGCTTCATTAGAATCTTCTTTTGCTTCTTATTGTGTGATATTTGTGTGCTGTTTGAATGCAAATTATACTTCACTAACTTTGAAGCAGATGCGGTTGAGAGCACCAATTGCTTCCAGGCCTGATTTGATTTTTGAAGTTATAGTCGCCCCAGTTTTGAGGCTACAACACGAGCAAAATGTAATTCAGTGTGAGCAATAGATTGACAGCCTTGTAAATTTGCTGATGCATGAATCCAGACTGAGGTGAAGTGGAAAGTCAATTTGTTGGTAAAAGCTGGAGAAGAATGAGAGAGAGAATTGGTGAAGCTGTGTGTATTATCACTTAAGCTGCTATATATGGTGACACCCAACCAACAGCCCTGTGATTCGATTCAACAACAGCTTGTGATTAACAAGCTGCAATCATGATGAGAGACCTGACATACACACACACACACACACACACACACGTTCAGTGATAAAGTCCCCTCCAAGTGGAGGATTGAAAGTGTGTCAGTTAGACAGAGGGACGTAGCTTGAAATAAAGTGTGACTTTGGGAATACAGCTGGGGAACTGTTCTGTCAGACCAGATTCAGTCAAGCCTATAGAGGCTGAGAATTCACTTCAGTAAATGTAATAATAGCACAATGTAGCAATACATGAAAATAAGTAAGTGTTCCTTAGTAATCAAAGTAACTAAAAGCATTTGTAATCCTGTTATAATATTATTGTCTTATTTTTGTTAATGCATGGAGTTAGACTTTAACAGGACTTGCTTTATATTATGTTTCATAGTTTAATCTATAACAACATATTGTATCGTAGTTCATAAAGTAATAACATGTTTTGAAGGATGAACCAGACCAACCATCACTAAACTAACAACAGCCAACAACTTAAACGACCATCTAAGTTGCCTGTCCTTAACTTCGGATACATGACGTATGATGATGATGATGATGATGGTGATGATGATGGTGATGATGTATAAAATGCTGTTATTGGTAGTTTGCGCACTTCTTCATTGACAAAGTAAGCTCTCGCATCAGTTGACAACTCGCAACTGCCAAAGTCTGAGAGAACGTACGAGTCGCTGACTCACTTGTTAGCTGACGGTGCACTTATCGCAATGGCTTATGGGATTGGTATATTTTACAGTCTATTGCAGCATTACAATCGGTAAGAGAGCACTGAGTAACTGTGACAGACTACTGAGTCATTTATTCGGTCTCCTTATTCCATGTATTTATTGTGTGCATTGCATTCTTTAATAACAGTTTAATTAATCAAAAAACTAGGAAAGAGGCGACTTGTACATCAGATATCATAAGTCCATCTGTAGGTCACAGCCTTCGATTAACAGAATCTTCTTGATGCACTAAAGCATTGCAGCGGCTTATGGAATCAGTTCAAAACCTCCCAATATCAGCATTTCAGTGAATGAGTCAGAGTGTCACTGTTGGTCTCGACTCTGGTGGACAACTGTTGCAGTCTCATGGTTCACAGTTTGGTGTGTTGAGTGTTTTGAGAGTTTTACTAACAGTATGTTATATTGCTGCCATAAACAGAAGGCGCTAGAGGACAAGGAGACTATGTAAAAACCATAAGACAAATGGTCTTCCTGCCAGGACTTAACTAGGCTTAGTATTATGTATTTGCACATGCGGCATGGACAATGAAAGAACACTTGTAAATTTTACAATGACTGATTCATTTGCTGCTGCCCCACAATTCCGCCTGCTCAGGGAAATTACCCGATCCACTGAACCGGATCTTGGGTCAGTCCGCCAACACCAGCATAGATTGTGATAAGCTGCTTGTACAGACAAACAATGGACTCATTTTTACAGGAGGACAACTTCATGGCAACAGAGACCTTCAGTCCCCCTCTCTCCTTTCTGAACCCAACTTCTACTCACCCCTCTTCAAGCTGCGGTTGCTTCGGCAATCAACCAAAGCCACGTTTCCACCGCAGGAACTTTCCCCAGGAACCAGGAACCTTTTGAGGAACTATGCACATTTCCACCACAGGAACCAGGGTCTAAATTTAATTCCGGGGTAATTGATAGACCCCCAAAAAAGTACCTGGTTGGGGGGGTAGTACTTTCCAAAGGTTCAGGAACTTTGGGGGATGTGGTCTGCTGTGCTGAACATTTCTGACTGGTCAAGTACTTGCTGCATTTTATTTCACCCACCATGTTTAAAAGTCCATAGGGACCGAGCACCAAGCGAGCGAACACATTTTCCTCACCGCAAAACAAGTCCGGGAGAAGGTAAAAAAAATTCAAACAGAACTTCAAAAGAAATAAAGGCCCACAACAACCGGCGTGGCTAGGGTTGCCACCTGTTACGCATAATCCAGGATCGTCCCGTATTTGACGCAATTTGTCCCGTATTTTTGTTCATGTTATGGCCTCAAAGTGCTGTGAATAATGTAATGTCAGGCAATAATTTTGCATAATCTTCCCCAGACCACAATGGGCCACAGGAACCTTTTAGACCGGCTCGAGGTCTTTTAGTTTAGACTTGGAACTAAAAATTCCAGGTACTTGTTGGTCGAAACGTGGCACAAAACATCACTCTCTGAAATGTGTGTTACCTCAACAACCTGTTGACCAAACCCTCACGTTGAAAAAGTTTTCCACCGGCTACATCTGGCTGAAGAATTCATCTGCCTGAACACTGAACATTCAACTGGCAGCAGCCGACTACAGCTCTGATGGACCACTAAGCTTCACGCCGCCAGCTGGCCTGTTTGATGGAACTTTAACTGAGCGGCGGGAGGCAACTGCACAGTCATCCTGCCCTCATCCTTCAACACACTCTGCCCTCAGGACTGTCTGCTCCTCACATATTCAGGTAGTAGCATCTTTAGATATACTTAAGCTTTATTGTGTATTCTCATTATTTGTATCTGTTCATTTATGTGAACATAAACTCTCATACTCTAAGGTGGCTCAATCACTGATCACTACCTTGCTAACCAATATAAATATGATCATTTCTTTCATCCTTTGTTATTAGATATGGTTTGCATTGTCAATATTCATCACATTCATCTTCTCTCTCTTCATTATGTGTAAATATTGTAAATAAATCATACTGTATATCTGAGAGAAGCTGTCCTGACTCCTTTGTGTTTGTAAATCTGATGTCAGCATTAGCTAGAAGCATACGTATGTTTCCACCACTGGTATGCTACTAGTGTGTCCACTACACGTGCTACATCTGCAGGGTTGTGACACAAACTCTCCTCTGTAAAAACACGTCGGCTTGTTTAGATTGTAAAGAGTCTACAGCCATACACAGCTCTGTGATGGAGAGGTGGAAATTACAAATCAAGCGAAATCAAAGTTGGAGGAGGAGTGGGTGTACCACTAATAAGGTTGCTCGATCCCCAGCTCCTCCAGTCCATATGTCGAGGTGTCCATCGGCAAGATAGGACATGGTACAGAAAGGGCTGTATATATATGTGTGAATGGGTAAATGTGACTAGTAGTGTAAAGTGCTTTGAGTGGTCGTTAAGACTAGAAAAGTTTCATACAGAACTAGTTATATACAGTCACAGTGTGAGAGCAGAGCAGCCAGCTCTCAGAAACACAATGATTCTATCATGAATGATTCTATATCATTCTATCTATCAGGCATCAACAAACTGTATTTACTTGTCTGTACAGTATTTCTTGCCAGTCTAACCAACAGACATCACTGGTGGTAAAGTCAGGGGATCAACAAAGCGCTTTTTTTGAAATTCATGACGATCTGCAATATTTATCTGCAAAAGTGGGGAGCCACTCCAGTCCTCTACCTCTAGCATGGCAGTGATTTTCTTTATTATTGTTATCTGCTGTGACTAACACTGATCCAGACATCTTTAAAGGATCAAACCAATCATTTTATTACTTACTGCCTCACATTTTCAAAAGCAAACACCGGCTTGAAACCTGCTTGGAGAAAGGTAAGTGAGAAAACATGTATATTTCAGTTGAATTAAAAGTATTTACGCTAACTGAAATATACCAAATAAATGAAATATCATTTAAATAATATAAAATAATAAAATGAAGTCTTAAAAATGAGAATATGATTTTAAAAAATTGAGAATAACTTAGAGTAGATATTTCTATTTAACTCCTCAGTTGTCCATTCACACCAACAGGAAAGGTAATTCCAGTTCACTTAAACTATTTGTTTGGACTTTGAGGAGGAAACAACACAGGCAGAAAAACACACACACAGAAAGACCTTTGTTCTATGAAGTGACAGTGTCAGCTCATTGTACAATCCCTAAATCAGTCTGATTCTGATTTCATTCCTATGATTTTTTTAAATTCATATTATCTTATTTAAATATAATCTGGATCACTTTGGAGCGCTATACTGCACCTCCCTGAGGCTACTCAGGCTATGAGTTTGTTTTCAAACTGTCGAGATACTGTTTGACTGCTTTGTGTAGAAGTTTGACAGATGTTTCTGTTTCTGTGAACAAAGTTTGGAAAAAAGAAAATGCAAAACTCTTGAGGAAGACGGGATCTTATATAATGAGAACTTTAGTTTGGAGAAATAGATACGAAGTGGGATTGAGGTCCACCACAGTCAGACTCCTGTGGGTGCTGCAGTAATCTGCCTCCTCCCACTTTCTGGTTCTCTTGCGATCCACAGGGGTGAAAATTTGTGGTGAGCGCTCCCATTCATCACAGCCCATCTGCCAGCCCAGGGAGCGGGGAGGAAATAAAGGGGAGGAAGACATCAGGGAGGAAAGGGAGAGGCACAGGGCAGAAAGGCTTAGAGAGGAAAGATTGAAAAATAACAGAAAAGCAGTGAAAAGGGAAATGTGGAAATATGCCCCTGTCTGCCTTAGACTACTGAAGAGAACAAAGACTGACGAGAGCTGCCCTCTGACGCTGCTCCGCTTTTACTGCTGCAAAGTCTTAATGAAGCCGAATAAAAACACAAAACATAAATCTAACAAAAACTATACATAAAAAATAACATCAATGTTTTAATACAGAAAGTTGCATTTCTGTGTTTTCTCTATTTGTAGCGTGTTTCTGTATTTGCAGCAGGTTTAGGAAGCTAAGTGTAAGTTCAATTAGGAAGACTGTCTTTATGCCTCATTCATTGACAATTCTCTCTCACTAACTCCCCCCCTCCCTCTCTCACCCCACTTATTGTAATCAGCTGACTTCAGGTGTTCTCAGTAACCAATCACATTTCAGGAGTCTCTCCAGATTGACCTGTATTTGGTTGTTTTCTCACATCTTCTAAATGCTGTAAACCTGCTGTCAAACTGGGGAAGATGTTTTCTTAATTGACGTGTGTTTAGTGGATCTGCATGTGTGGTCGTCTGCATGAATGTGCTACAACCACCCACCACCTCAATTAGAAAAATGTTGAATATGTTACATCACACAACATTAATCTGGCAAACAATTTCTGAAAGTGTCAAGAAGTAAGATGTGAGATGGGACTGCTGCCGTGGTGTTGAGGTGCAGTTGGATTTGGGCAATGACTCTGCGAATGATGTCTCATCCTCTATATTGTATTTCTGTAAAACATACACTCATTGAATTTATTTTGTTAAAAGCCTGTGTCATTTAATCCACTCAAATCCCCATCCAAAAGTCTGAAACCACTTCTCCATGAGTTGCATCAGTTAATTACTGTGTTTTTTTTATTGTGTATTAAAAAACCGGCAGTAGTCTCTATTCTCAAATGAGTGTGTGTAAATTCTAAGTATGGTGGGACACGTGTGAATGTGAATAATAAAGTAGAGGGCGTATGGGGAGATCCCACATCTGCTGTATTTGCCACATTCATCGACTCTTCATTGTGTTTAGTGGAGGCAGATGGGAGGAGGGGAGGAGAGAGCTGGTGTCCCTGTGCCCTGTGCCCCCCC
>NW_019525483.1:400630-491466 GCF_002814215.2 Seriola lalandi dorsalis
CCCCCCCCCTCTCCTGCCCACACTGTGTTTGCTCTGCACTCCAAGGATCGTCAGAGCCGGCCTTTAGCTCTCTCACTATTTTCCTCCTCAGGCTGAGCTCAGCTGAAGTGGGAGCTGGGGAAGAAAATGACAAAGCCGGCCCTGTAATTCCCACAAATGTGTCTTCAGTGGAAAGGCTACAGTACTTCAATCCAGCAGGAGTACAGAGTAGATAATAGACCTAGAGGGAGGTCTGAAGCTCTACAGCCTCCCAGTGATTCAGCCTCTGATAACCATCACTACAGTCACAGGCACCAGCCCCCACTGGGATGAATGCCCACCTTTGATGCCCCTCTTTAACACATTATGACCAGTGATAGGCTCATCCTTTAAATAAAAATACAGCTTATTAAAACTTGGGACTTTTTCTTGTAGTTCTGGCCGTCAATGAAAAACCATACACATTATACACAGAGTCAAACTCATTTGAAAAAGACAAAAAAGATGAACAGTAAAATCATTGCCTAAAATGTCCAAAAATGTGTGTATAATATTTTATTTTAACTGGCTGCTGTGGTTGTATGCAATGTTCAATTGTGTTCCATTCACTCATAGCAACTAAAGCCTGGTTGATTTTTAGTTTTTATAAACACTGAACATTTTGACTGGCCTATTTTCTTCAATACACCTTGTCCAAAAAAATGAGAAACTTATTATTGTCTCTCACTGTGCAGCTGCTGCTGCAGGTCAGTTCACCTGCAAAGCAGCCATGCCACCCTGAAGTCTCCTGCTGGGCAGCCGACTGCGATATCAGCTGAGCGCTCAGTCACAGTGGACGGCAGTAGAGGAGGACGTCCCTAACGTTTGGTTGAACAGTAATTTAGCCAGCGTCTGAGTGGAGCGTGTCAGAGCAGCCGACAGACATGAGTTTCCATTACTGTTCTCTACTTCCATCACAGTTAGTGGTGAGGTCATTCTGACACAAAGGTTTGGCATTGCCCTGTGTGCAATGACACAGCTGAAAAAAAGTGTGATGATTCAATTGCCAAAATGTGACTTCTCAACTGCTGACATATTTATTTACTGCTGTTGACTTAAAGTCGTCAATCAGCTGCTGACTGACTGAAATTAAACTTTAGCGAGCAGCAGCCTGTAGAGCTGAAAACTGAAGCCAACAGTGAAGTGCCAAAACCTGCAGTTCCTCTAATGACCACTAGAGTCTGGCTCCAGCAGTAAGTCACTCCCCATAGACTCCCAACTTTACAGCAGAAATAAACATGTTTACAGCCTGGTACAAAAACAGTTTTGGTCTCAAAGTCTCAGTTCCACACACACCCCACCTCTTTGCTCATTTTTGGATTAGCCGAGAGTCAGGGGCGGAGTCAGACACTGCCAATATGGTGACAGGGAAGCAGCTCACTCTGAGCTTCAAAACCGCTCCACAGAAACCTGTGACTACTTCCATCTTTATATACTTGACAAATATATTTTATTAACGTGGTAGGTCAGGGCTGTACATGTGTCATGTCAAGACTTAAAGCTAAAGAACTGGACAAGATATTCAGGCCAAATGAGTCTGAATCCTGGTCTTGTCCCGCTTGGCGACACTGATCAAAACAGAATATCTTTTATTATGAACAAGTTACAGCTAAAATGTTCGTCTCCAAAACTAATTTCACACCTGTTTGGTTTTTGCAAGAATCTGGGTCAAACATCACTGAGAGGGAGTGGTGTGTGTGTGTGTGTGTGTGTGTGTGTGTGTGTGTGTGTGTGTGTGTGTGTGTGTGTGTGTGTGTGAGAGAGAGAGAGCTGCATAGTTCCTGATAATCCTGATGCTGTGGTCTGTCGAGTTTGATCTGAGAGTTGTTCATCTGTAAAAGTCGTCTATATGTGTGTGTGTGTGTGTGTGTGTGTGTGTGTGTGTAATGCAGCCCACTTGCCTGTTTTAAATCATTGTAAAACATTATATAGACATTGACATTAAATTAGACTTCATAAAAAAACATGAGTAAGAGGAAATCAGATCATGTAAAAGAAAATTTAATCAGTGTAAAAAGATGTTTATGGAACTCAATATGGATCATGAATAGTATTAATATTAATAATAGCCATTATAACTCATTGTAGAATAGAAAGAACTCAGAAAAGAGAGACAGCAGATGCGTGAATAAGAATGAAAAGGTTCATCAGGCAGCCTGACTGGGTTGTAAACCAGCTGCTGGTTCAGTAATACACATTTTCAGACGGTCTCTCCTGGTAAACATTCTCTGTCTTGGCTCTCAGTTGTTTACATGAAAAGAGCCACAAATAGTTAATGTTAGTTTCAGGAAGCTAAAGAGAGGGTTGGACACAAAGGTGTGGAGGGAAGAGCTTCCAGATGCTGATGTCCAGCAGCAGCTCCCTCTGGGCAGGTAAAAAATAAACTGCTGCCACTTTGTACTCCAGGAAATGGCCCAGTTTGAACAAAGATCTATGTGGTGCAACACCACTGCTGAGCTACTTAGACCGGACTACCTGACCCAGTCCAACAAACACACACAGTTTCAGAGGGACAGAAACACACCACACCCCAGACACTGAGACTGGTGGACAAACCTGGCAACCCAGAAACCTCAAACCAGCAGAACATTAAACTGCTGTAGATTTTTTTTTTTTAAATTTAATTAATGTAACCTTATTTCACTTTTCACCTGATGTTTTTATTTAATATCTTCTTTGCAACTGTTTTTGACTAATCATGAATGTTGCTGTCTGACTGACTGACTGACTGACTGACTGACTGACTGAATGACTGACCGATGATGTTTCCACCACTGCTCAGTGGAGTGCTCTGGTTTCCCAGCTGCTCAGGAACTGCAGGGAAGAGGAGGAGCGCTTCCACTACACTGAGCCTCACCTCCATTACAGCGAATAAACTGCTTTCATTCCATGTATCATTTTTACTAAAGGAGGCAGAGGAATAACTAAACATAAAACACACCGAGCAGAAAGAGCAGGAGAGAGGGAGGGAGAGAGAGAAGTCATCGGTAACGAGGCTTTGTACTAACGACTATGACCAACTCTACATATCAAACAGAGGGAGTTAGACATAAAGACCTTCTTCGTTACGTTCTGGAGTTGAAATAAATAAAGACTATTATTGCAGATATTGTGGATCCAGATGGAGGCTGTGCTCTGTGTCAGAGACTAAATAAAAAAGACAGTCTATCTCGGGCCCCGGTGGTTCACCTGGTGGAGTGCATGTCATTTGAACTTGGTCTTTACCATGGTGGCTCTCTGTTTCTCTCTCTCTCACTCTAACTGTAATAAAGGCAAAAAATAACTGAAAAAAATAACTTAAAAAAAGAAAGATAGTCTGTCTCTTCTAACTTTCTCTCTGATCATGTAACAGCAAATCCAGCTGAAATCACAGCTCAGTCTTTGTCTTTCACTCATGTGCTTGGTGATTTTGTCAGACGACGTCACAGTTATAAAATCAGGATTTGACCATAGGCAGCCCAGACAGATACTAGGCTTAGACCTAGTCTTGGTTTATTTAATGACTTGTTTGCAATATACATAGTGATGCACATTTGTAGCTCTACCATTGTGTGCAGTATTGTATCATGTACAGTATACAACTGTACTGTGGTGTAGGCTAATAAAGTGCAAGCCATCCGTTGGCTTTTCTTTCATTGAATGACTCTACTTCAGACGTAAACCTCAATGACTTATGGTCCTGTCAACAAAGAGAGAGGACTCAGTGAGCTGAGCTCAGGAGGAGACATCAGGATTTTTTGGCTGCTGACAGGGCATGTATGTGTGTGTGTGTATGCGTGTGTGTATGTGTGTGTCTACCAGATACCACATGCTGCAAAACACAAGGATGAAAGTAAACACAAACCTGATCTTAGAGGAGGGTACATTCAGGTCTGTATTTGCTAATAATTACTTAATTAATTTCACATTTAGTGTGCAACCCTGTCAACTGGAAATTATGTTTATATACAGCACTACCAAAAATGACTAAATTAATTTCCCAGTTACGCTGTGGTGGTTAACCTCATCACTCCCTGGGTTAAGTTCAGACAGTTTTTTCATATGAATGAATGGCCTGTGGTTCGAGTTTAAAAAACGAGACTTCTGTAGCTTAAACCTAAGATCATTGAGGGTGAAGCCCTCATTTACAATTATGTCGAGTATAAAAATACCAGTTAAAAAAAGAACAGTTCAGTATGAACTCTAGGGACATGGAGCGTTAGCCAGTCATTAGTCCTGGTGTGATGGGGTCCAGTGGACCAAACTAACATGGAATTTAGATATGACTGCAGTTTTTCAAGAAGGGCTTGGTAAATACATAAATACAAATCACGCCTCTCAGAGAGAGAGGACCATCCAAACTTTTGATACAAGATGCAATGATGAATATTATAGGCATCAGCAGTAATGAACGAGGGAGCAGAGTGGTAGACAGCATCAAGGGGTTTCAGAGTTGCAGCCGAAGCCTGTACAAGATGTCACCATGATCTAAAACTGATTTTAAAAAAAAGTCTTTCTGCAATGCAATGGGAAGCAAAAAAAATCAAATTTTTTGCCTTAATTTTCTCACCAGATTTGAGACATGATTTGTGAAGGATAACTTCTCATCATTTCAGATGCCAAGGTATTTGTAGAGCATAACTCTTTCAATACTGGTGCTACTTTTAGTGGTGATGATGAGATTTCTGTCTCTTGGGAAAAGCATAAATTGAGATTTGTTATCGAGAGCAACTTCTAAATCAGTAAAACAGAGCTGGAGAGATTCCATAGCAGACTGTACAGTTTTGGCAATGCAATATAGAATAGTATCATCAGCATAAAGATAGATATTACAACCAGTTGCATAAGAAACAATATCATTTATGTAAAGAGTAAAAAGAACAGGTCCAAGGACTATGCCTTGAGGGACACCTTTTGCAATTTGAACAAAATCTGATTTAACAGCACCTATTGCTACACATGGCTGTCTGTCCCTAAGATAACCCTGGAACCAATGGGTAACTTCATCAAAACCAAAGTTTTTTTTAAAAGCAACGAATGATCAACTGTATCTTGATTGAAGTTTGTGAACAATTGTGGTTTGTAAAGTAAATACTTCTCCCTGACATTACAATTAGGTTGTTGAAAATAGACAGTATATTATTACATTTACTTATTTGGCAGACGTTTTTATCATGGGCGACTTACAAGTGATAGACATCACTAAAGCTTAAGTGCAGTAGGAGACCAGAGAGGGATGTCCCTGCTCTGATAGCATCTGGCAGCTTGTTTCACCACAGACCGGATCAGTCTGGACTGTGATTACCTTGTGTGGATGACAATGCCAGATGACATACTATGGGGGAACACAATGGCCAAGAAGGAGCAGAAGGCTGAACGATTGAGTTCAAGTAGATGGGTGCAGACCCAGAATAATTAATTAATGGGAAGATTAGGCCATATCTTGGAAGAAAAGGCATGGTCAACACTGAAGGGTGGTGGTCCAGTTGTGATTCTAGAGATTGTTCATCACCATTATGTAATAAATAATCTGACACCAATGAAAAATTTACAAAATGTAAACCATAAAAGAATTTAATAAAAGAATTTAATGAAAAAAAAAAAATTCAAAATATAAAGAACAATAAACACTTAAATAAATAACCAAACCTCGACGTTGTCACAATCTAAATAGCCTCTTTAAGGAGGTTTCTGACCAAGCAGTGTTGCTAACATTCTTTTTCTCACTAGATTTGGCAACTTTTAAAATCCTTTAGCTAATTTTCTTCATAAAAACAGCTAGGGACATATCTAAAGACTTTTTGGAGCTTATCTCGTCTCCTCTCTGGACTGACAGTGTTAAGTGGGCGGGAAAAAGCAGCAGCATGTTCAGTCAGTTTACTTGAATTTATTATCTTTAGATTTTAAAAATCTTGTATGTTTGTGCAGCTTGACCTCTTCTGAGACGTACTTACAAATCAGCGAGGGAATGACACGGGGCCCCTTTAGGGAGGTTTCCTACTGAGGCGTCATTGCAAATCATCCATTGGTTAGTGACGTGCAATACCACTGATTTCTTTTCCAATCCAGTATCTAGTGATACCAATACGATACTGGTACTATGTACAAAAGCTTAATATGTTCAGAGAAGGGAAATAATAAGTAGGCTATAACTATTTCGAATAAGACATCAGACTACGCTTTGTTATTCTTAAATAAAAAAGAAAAATACATTCAGTGCACCATTTAGCTCTTTCAAAAAATCAAAAGAAGATGTCCTACAGACCAAGAAACTTAAAAGTTGGATGTTAATTGACACTTCAGCATCTGTATCAGGCTCCCCTTGAAAACACTTGCCTCAACCGTTTTTACAAACACACGACTTTGTTTGCGTTCGGCAAACATCAATGTCATCACTCTGTTCAGCGGCTCATGTATTTATAGAGCCGCAGTTCATATGACTATGACAGACGAAAAGAGGAGTAGTTCCTATCAACAAGGTATTATTTAGACTAGATCCCGGTGATAGCCTTGTTACTTTCTGCTGTGTCCCTGTCGATGATAAAAGACACATTTACCCCAAATTACTGAGTTAAGGTATCGATCTTTTAGTGTGAGAATCGATCCTAGAAGAGAAATGTTTTAGAACTGGAAGTATTAATATTTCATTATCAACAGCCTGGAGCCCCGAGCATTTGCCCGCCTCACCTGTTCCCATGCTGTGCCTCTGGTCAGGTCTCTTTACTGCCCACTGATGCAAGGCCCCTAAAAAACACCAGGACTGTAGTGTTCAGATGCATCATGATGAGTGTGTTCGATTTGTTGTTTTGGAAGGTGTGGCAGTTTAATAACTTTGTCCTCTACCTTTTTACACATAAAATAAAATGTTGACAGTCGAGAGGGGCCACAGCCATAACAGGCCGACCGCCTCCATCAGCTGCTGTCACTGCCAGACTCAAGGAGGATGTTGCATTACACGGGTGATATGGAGTCAAGTCAAACCCTCCAGCCCAAACAGAACACAGTGATGAGGAACAATGATGAACATCCTCCATTTGCGCTTCAACACAGACTCTCAGGTTGTGGGTAATAAAATAAAAAAAATGTGTATTCCTACTGCAGCACTGCAAAATTATAAAGAGGCTGTCCTGAAATGAGTCCTGTAATGTTCCTGATAAAACAATATTATATATTATATTTATCAATCCATATGACTTTGTCTCAAACATCAAATGTGACATGCAGTGAGAACAGTGGGTAGTGTCACTAAACTTTGATCTTGATTTGGTCAGAATGACTCATCCAGTGACATGCACACACATGCACGCACACACACACACACACACACACACACACACTGAGCAAGTGAACAGCGAGGTGTGTGACATACATCCTTGATCAGGTCAACACTGCAGAAACTATTTAAGCATTTACAGTAAGAATTGATGAAATACTTCTTTGTATGGGTATCAGTTCATTTTAGTTTTCTTTCCATTGCTGGTCAAGACTGTCACATTATCAAAACTCTCTCACAGTCAGCAAGAAGAAGTCTATGTGAACCAAACTGTGTCATTCTTCACTGTTCACACAAAATGCTTTCAATGAACACATTTTCCAAAATCCATTAACTCTCTTCTCATTCATACTCCACCAGCAAAACACTTTTAAAATGTTCACACAATGTTTTCAAAACTGTTAAAAACACATTCAAAACAGTATGATACATTTCTGCGGTAACCATTTTGAAGTGTATAGAAAACTTGAACAGAATATTTACAATAAAATGAAATACTAATAATTCCAATCATAGCTGACTGCAATTTCAGCTGAAGACTGTTTTCAGTCACTGTACCAAAGAGAGATAGGGGAAAAGCTTCAGAAGGATTTTCTTTGGAGACGTGGATCAAGGAAGGAAGGCTGGTGGGGTAAGGAGAGGGAGAATGTGTGGAGGACGAAGGAGAGGAAGACCAAGAGCAGGTGTCCCTGATGAGGAAAGGCCACAATTATTGACCATGTTGAAAGCCCTCTGAGGGGAGGGTGCAGCCAAATCTGCAGCAAACAACAGCTGCATCAGTGGTACAAAACAACAAGTGAGAGGTGCATCATTCAATGACAACTGAACTACTTACAGTAAAAACAGTAAACAGTGTGTTTGCATTATTACACGCAGGGACATTCTGAAATATATTGATTGTTTTGTGTTTTACAGAGGGATCCAGAGTTCGCCTCCCACAGGGGGGAGAGGAGGAATGTTTTCAGACGCACAGGAAATTGCCATTGTTGACATGGTTATTGGCAACAATGCAATAAAACTGCAGGAAATTCGGGACAGAGCGCTGGCAGACAAGATCACTGTGGGGAATGCGAATACGGTCAGCACAATGACAACTGTCAGAGTCCTCGAGAAACATAAACTAAGGATGCAGCAGTTGTACACTTTGAAAGATTTCCAGGTAACCATATAACCTCTCAATAACCAAACAGGGAACTTAGAGGAGCTAGCATTGACTCCTACAGTACAGAGAGGCTCTTTTTCTGGATGACCAGCAGAGGAGAGAAGTCAAGGGTGAAGAAACTCCTCTACCTTGGTTGTTGTTGTGCGATAATGTTCCACCGCTCTGCTGCAGTCACACACTGGTTTGCTGCACACCCTGGTACTTTTCCTGTCTGCATACTCTCCCTCTTCCTCAACCACACAGAGGAGTTTTTCTCTTGGGGGTGCTTCTATGACACATGGTGGTTTATGTCACTTTTTCACTGTGTATACTTTTGCATTGCTTTGATACAAAAGGTTTTCAATTAGGACTTCTTCCAAAACTCATGAACACCTCTCTTAGTTTCACCACCAGCAAAATGCTGTGCAACTACAGCAGCTTCTGCAGACATTTAGACAGAAATATGCTGCATCTTGACAGACAAATGAAACTATACACACAACACAGTATAAATGTGGGAGGCCATGGTTCAGGTGGTAGAGCAGGTTAGCAGGTCGTTCAGTCCCTGGCTCCCAAGAACCAAGGTTGTGCCTATGTAAGTCTGTCTATGCCAGATCCAACATTTGGATGGTGATCCTCTGTGGAAACTAACAGCATCAGCTGAAAGTTAACGACAATTTATTAATAATTGTCTGATACAGAAATATAAGTATAACTCGAGAGTGAACTGACCTGCATAAACTGTCAATGGCTCATAAATTCAGCAAAATGATAAAAAGTGTGATTTCATACTTCATTTGTTCTAAAGAGCACCTTCGACAGCCAAATCAATCAAAGTACATTTAATTTACTCTCTAAAACACATTGGAAATTTGTAATATTTAACATCTGCACATATCGGAATTTATAAGAATAATGCTGTGATCCGAGTCAGCTCCTTTGCCCTCCATGATAAAATATGTGTTTCCAGATGACTTTGCAGTTTGGAGTCAGTGTGCAGCCATTACTCCTATCATCAATGCTTTTTCCCAACAGAAAGGAGAAGGCACATCATCTCATTAGATTTGAGATGAAAATATAACAGTGAGGTTTTAGTACAGACCTTGGACTTTGGGGTACCCACATCAAGGGAATAGCGTAGTACTCCTGAGGGTGGGGGTGTGTTCAACAAGAACTAGTTCATACAACGTGTCATCCAGCCATGACTGCTCTAGACAGTCACGTTCCAACGTGGGCGAGAAGCCAGCCATCATAACAGGGGGGCTAGACATGATGATCACTGAAATACGATGGAATCAGAACACATTTTTACACATTTGCCACAATAGCAGGCGATGAGTGGCTGTGTTGAATGTTGCTAACATTTTAGCCTTCTGCTGACTGTAGCACAAGGCTCACAGCTGTGGCTGTGTTGCTTGTGTTACATGTGTGTATGAAGTGTCTGTGAGGGGGAGAGCTGCTGGAAGGCATATTTTTTTTCTACATTCCTTCCTACCCCATCTTTAAGTGTCATCTCAAACTCTAAAGCCAGCATTGATGGTAGTAATCATTTCCAAATAGGCCACTGATCCCGATGGAGTGACAGTGTGTGTCTGCCAGCAGTCTTCAACTATCAGTCTCATCACTGATGACCCTGGACATCCCTCCTCCCCACAGGCAAAGAAATCACCCTGACAAAGAGCAGGCAGCCACCCAGGGAGCTCTGAAAGTCACTCACATCTTACCTGCAAGTCCAGAGATCCACTAATATGGGCTCTGGTAAGATTCTATTCTATTGCATGTCTGTTTGTCCTGGAAGAGGAATCCCTCCTCTGTTCTCTTCCTGAGGTTTCATCCATCCTCTCATTAATCCCGGTAAAGGAAAAGTTTTTTGGGGGGAGGTTTTCCATTTCCAATTAGAGAGTGTAAAGCGGCGTGTTAAGTGTGGTAATGCTGTACAGATTGTTAAGCCCCTTGAGGGAAATTTGTCATGTTGGGCTGTACACATAAAATTTGAAGTGATTTGACTTTTATTTTTCAACACTGTTCAACAGTGTTGAAAAATTGAGACATGTTGTCTTGTGGTGTCACATGAGAAAAACTCCTCCATGCATCTGTAGGACAGGTACAGTGTAGATTAGGAGGACTTGCTGCTACTGCTGCTGCCATTCTGTCTCATGTAACACCGCTTCTACTGCAACTTCCTCTGCAACACTGCTGCTGCTGCTCCTACAGTATTTCTGTTACTGCTACTTATATTCATACACACTTGAGTGGGATGTTGAAGAGACAGTATTCAATCATTACACTTCAAATTAATTCATTCAAATTCATTTCTATGCTAATGTACCCTAATCTTTTAGTCAGTGCACAGCAGGTCGGCTTCACTGGGGTTTACGCTAATGGAGCCCTTTTTACCAAATTACAAAAAACTGTCAAGGAATTATGAGCAAATAACAGACCCATAAAGCTAGAAGGGCACTCAGAGAGCGCAGACCTCCACCAAGGCCAATGTCAAACAACACACACCAGACTTCAGGGGAGAAAATTCAAACTGATATTTAATGATCCGGATCTGCCTCAAAATTGATTGGTTTCCTCCCTGGCCCACGCCCCATTCTTCCATCAAGTTTGGTTCAAATTTGCTCAATATGCTTTGCATATTCCTGCTGACGAATAAACAGATGAGTGAAAACTTCCTTGGCAGATATTCCTGAACCACCGACTGGCCTCTGTCTGACAGAGAACCTCAGCTTATAGTTTCTCATAGTTTCTATTTCAACCAAACAAAATTTTGCTGTATATTGAGCTATTTTATATTACTTTCTTATTAATTGTATAATTTTTTTTATTTTCTACCCAGTTACTGTGACAGATAGATAGATAGATAGATAGATAGATAGATAGATAGATTTCTTTTATTTTTCTTCTATCTATCTATCTATCTATCTATCTATCTATCTATCTATCTATCTATCTATCTATCTATCTAGTCAAACACTATTGATGGTGTCCAAGAAGAAAACCGTTGCCAAAGAACATGAAAAGAAGTCTGCTGAATATTGGCAGCACATTGTTTGGATCAGATGGGTCCAGCATGTTTGGTGTGGACCAGGCCAAGACTACCACAGTGAGCGCACAGTGAAAAGGTTGTAGGGGAGATGATGTTTAGATTCTATGAATGTAGGTTTGTACCCAAATACTCAATGAAAATGTGACTCCCAGTCTGAAGAAGCTTGAGAGGAATTTTACCACATGACAATCATCCCAAACATAAAAGAAAAAAATGAAAACTACAACCTTGCCAAGTATGTCTCCAACCTTCAATCCAAAATGACACATGGAACAAAACCCCTCCAGTAAAAAGCAGCCGAGAAGAATCAGCTGTGAAGACGCAGAACATCCCTCCACAAATTTGTGCAAGATGAATCTGTCATCAAAAATAATGGCAGACAAACTACATGTAAAAAAAAAAAAAAGAAAAGAATCTCACTAATGAAGGGTGTACTGACTTTTGTCCCATTCGGTTCTCTTATAATAAGAATATATATATCATATATTTTTAACATATTTAATATTAACACTCATGGTCGGATGTATAGAGCGTGAAATGAAGGCGAGAATTTACGTTCCCCCATTCCAGCGTCATGTCAGGCACTTAGCAGTGATGCAGTGAAACTACTAACACTAGGAACTGGTTCATCGGGCCTGTCAGACCACGTGTGAAAACAATTACTCCGACTCCTCGTCCTTGAGCCGCACCATGTCAGCTGTATGGGAGGGGAGCATCTGTATGTCAGCCAGGTAAATAAAGTTCCCATACGATGTGGTTGACCAGGCTAACCGGAGCCGGGTTCCCCAATCGGAGCGATGGACTGCACACACACTCCTGTACAGGCGCCATCAGAGGACAAATTTGCTTATGTGAACAGAAAGCATTTTCATTCCATCAACGTGCAAATAATATGTGATGCATGTGGCTCGACCTAGCAACATGGCGCCGCGCACAGTCGCAGACAATCCAGACAAGAACTTTAAACAAACCTTACATTATGATTGCAGTACTTGCATTACCTTGCATACCCATATCTGCACTTTAAAACTTTGACTTTTCTATTTTATTATATGTATTTTTTATTCGCACTATTTTTGTTGTTTGTTCTGTTTTGTTTTGTTGTTCTGTCTTTTGCACTACGTGTTCAGGGAGATGCTTCGCAGTCATATTGTTTTTAACAAAAACAACAAAGATACTTGACTTGAAATGCGACTGACTGATATTGTGGCAGGGTGGCCATGATTCATTTACCTGAACAAACAGCACGGTTGGGAACAGGCTACGAGCTGGCAGGGTGCTGCTCATGCGTGCTGATTGGGCTGTACAGAGAAGATGTGCGTGGAAGCCTGCACACAGTTTTATACGTCTGAAGCTTTCCAGCTTTGAGTTCACGCCACATTTTAGTATGAACTCTACCCAAGGCTTTGTACATGCGACCCCAGGGGTGTAAAAGGGTTGCAAGATGATTATAGGAATAAGGAAATATACTAGATTTAGGACTTTTTCTCATTTTAGATTTTTATCCATGCTCGCACCATGGTTCTGGGAATGGTAATGTTGGTCTGTCCATTAATGTGGCTCACACTGAAATATCTCAGCATCTCCAGCGGCTTCATAAAGTATTCAGATCCATCTTTTTGCACATTTTACTGTGTTTTAGATTAGGTTTTTAATTATTTAAATTAACAATTTTGCAAATTGAGTAAAAAAAAAAAAGACTTGGGTTCCCCTGAAGTCTTACCAAATTTCTCATATCATCTTGGAAAAAAAATCCATTAAATAATTTGTTGTGAGGCCTTGACTTTTTGAAAGACAAATCAGCGGGAACTTTCCACTCTGCAAAATGCTTCCGCACATTCTCGTCACTCCATCCTGCAACCGGGACCAAACCGATCGAGGTCATTGAGGATGTTACAGTCTTAAACGCATCACAGTGGAGACCAAGAGAGAGGAACCACAGGTGAAATGTGGAAGCAACAGAACAGCATACCCCTCGATCAGAACCCTGTTTATGACTGCTCAGCTAGTCTGATGGCTGTTTTACCAGAGCAGCCGAGCTGTTGTGGAAACAGGTCTCCAGTTATATGAATAATGCTGTGTGATTTGTGATACTGCAGATTATGCAAACTACCTGTGGAAACAGGATCAGCATCAACAACAGCTCTAAAATTGTTCATGTTTACTCATAAACTAAAAAAGTATTGTGTGTGTGTAGAATCCCATTCATAAATGAATCATGAAACACTCTTTGAAATGTTGTTTATTTTTTCTTCATAAACCAAAAGGTTTTTTATTCTTTACTCTTTACTCAGAGTAAGACTCAGACTTACTGTGACTGAGGCCTTTCACAGACTCATTAGCCCATAGATTTTATTCAGGCTAGAAGATAGCTGTTTTTATTTCTCCCTCATGTCTGTTGCGTTGTAGCGAAGTGGCGCAGATTTAAATTTACGGCAACATTTCACCAGATTTACCTGCAAATACTGTTAAAAAAAAGTGGTGTGAATTTTTTAAAGACAATTTTTTTTTACCTGATTTACAGCAGTATTTGTCATAATTACTTTTCTTTACAAAAATAAAAAATAAAATAACAATGTATTAACTCTAAATATTAAATCAAAATGTTACATCTAAAACTTAATGTTAAATCCAAATCTAAATGTTGTTAAAAGTAAATATTTAATAATATGCTATGATATATAATATGCTACTATGCAAATTCACACTGCCTGTCAGTGGAAGTACCAAAATAAAAGCTTGATCCTGCACTCTGCATCAATCCAGGCTCAAAGCTGCTACAATTTTGGTCCCGGGATTATCGCATCACTTTACTAAGTTCATATGATTTGATATTTAACTCAACCGTACAGCACAAAGTAGCCTACATGAAAATATAGTAAATCCACACTTGGATGAACAGTTTGGACATGTCAGTTTTAACATGGTTCTCTGATCACTTCATTATCTTCTCTCATTTGTCTCTTCATTCGGACCCCATCAAATAAATGACAGAAACTCTGCTACAGAGTGCGCAGTTAGTTAAATTTACTGACCATCCATCCACAGCCAGCCTGAGGTTTCAGATAAGTCACCACACCGTGTGAAAGTCAGCGGAGACAAAGTGCAGAGACTGAGAATCTTCAGGAAGTCAGACAGTGGATTTGTTGAGGTGGTTCTTGGACAGTAAAACAGTCGTCGATGTAGAGACTCTCAGCAACAACTTTAAAGGATAGTTCTGGATGAATACAACATGGGTCTGTTTCTTGTCATCGCCAGGTTAATTGCTGAGATCTAGTAAAAATGATGACATTGCTACAACAAAGTCTGACAGATAAAGAAACATTCAGACAAACAAACCTCCGGATCAGCCAGACTTAGATGGAATAAAAAACAGAGTGAACTTTAACATTATTATATAAACTGTCTGCTGTAAAACCACCTCCTGCTCCATCTTTGACCTACTGTACTTACTGTAATCACGTATGTACACAAAAAATTATCCAGCTAATTTTGTTTTCCAGTTCCACTAACACTCTGGTCCAGAGCAACCTCAGCAACTAACAGCTGAATTTTGAACAAAATTCATGCTCATCTCAAGATGAACCTTTTCCACTTCCAGATTTCGCAGCACACTCAAATCAAAATATCAACATGGTTCACAGGACGTTTAATTATTCAAGAGGAGGTCTGTGTTGAGTACTACATGACATTAAAGCTGGGGTAGGCAGAAATCTAGAAGAAAAACTATACCAGTATTCCAACATATAGCCGTCCTCCTGCAGCTCTCCCCTCATATGCACATGCTCCATACACACATGCACCACAAGCAACAAAGCTGCAGCTGTGAGCCCTTTACTACAGTTAGCAGGAGGCTAAACTGTTAGCAACATTCAACAACTCATCACCTGTTCTCATGGTAAATCTACCTACACAACCAACCACTACAACGCATTAGATATAACAGCAGCTTGTTACCTGTCCAGGTGAGGAACAGGTGAGTTCTGTCCATCTCATCACCGATATGAAACGATGTGATGATGGAATTTTCACAGAGTGACACCAAAACATAAAGATCTGAATATGTTACGTTTTAGCTCCTGCTGGCTCTCATGCTGCATGCGTGTTGCTGGATATTCATTTACCGTATTTATTCAGTTAGCATGAATGAAAATTTTAAAACATAAGGAGAGGCTGTATAGGGGAAAATAGTTTTTGTATACTGATCTGAGAATGAGCTTCTCAGCAACTTGAAACTGGATCTTTCACTTTGTGTCTTAGTTTTTTTTAATTGATTTTATTTTTGTTTGTACAAGTAAAAGTGGAGGAAGATTGTGATAATACACATTTTTACAGTGATGTTAGGAGTCAGTACAAGATGCTCATTTGACCTCTCTCTGCATTGTTTTACCTGGTGCTGCTGCAGTCTTTACATTAGCCATATAGCACTGATTTGTGCCCTGTTGAAAGTGATACAGAAATGTTACCAGCAAGAATGTCATATGGCTTTTATGTAAAAGTGACCAGGGTGCTTCTTCAGACATGATGCCAACATGTTGACCTTGGTTTGAACTAGTCCAAAAACATGCAGGTTAACTGGCGTGTGAATTTGAGTGTGAATGGTTGCTTGTCTCTGTGTGTCAGCCCTGTGATAGACCGGTGATCTGTCCAGAGTGTCCCCCACCCTCACCCAGTGCCAGCTGGGATTGGCTAAGATAAGCAGTATGGATAATGAATGAATGAATGGCACTAAGCCTCTAGAAGAGCATGACATTAACAGAAACCTGTCAGTTCTGATTCCCAGTCTCTGTCCACCTTTTATCCCTCCTGCTAAAGCTCCTTTAAAAAACGGTTTGACTGAAGCAGATAACTTTGGAATTGTAAAAAGATATTTAATGCTGCTGCACAGAGAGGGAAATTAAAGTGCAGACACTGCACTGATAAAACTGCTGGATTCAAACTCTCTCATTCAGACTGTGTGGTGCCTGTTGTTACATTTGCTTCAGTCATCTTTTTCTCTAAGCTGTCCCATGGAAGGTAAGTCAAGCTCAGCTCTGCTCTGCATCGCATTGGAAATCTGCCCTTTGTCTGCTCCGTGTCTCAACTGTTTTCTAACATGTGCGCCATTACAACTTTATGAGGTGATGATATATAAATGCTGTGCAAATAAATGAATAAATAGAAATAATGAATATTTTTAAAATGAATGCGGTTTTAAGCAAAGGGTTCTCAGATTAGAAAACTATGGGTAAGAGACAAATGTCTTTTCATTTAGTTTGGAAAATTTGTTGATTTTCTGTCGGGGCTGAACACGGTGCTGCAACAATTACTTAACAACAATAAATTAATCAAGTTGTCAGTTACAGACAGAAAATTAAACGTCAGTCTTTTTGATTACAGGTTAACTGATCAAGTCATTTATCACAGGTAAACACCAAAGCTCTTTTTTTTTTAGCATATCCTCCGAGAGAATTGCAAGAAGTCTGCTTTTCTCTGATAGTGAATATTTTTAGACTGTTGGTCAGAAAGCAAGACAACTGAACTCATTACCATGGGCTCCGGGACATTGTAATGGGCATGTTTTATTATTTCCAAATGAATTGAATGAATGTATAACATCCTTTTCTATACTATGCAAACTAATCACTCTAATCAGAGAATATAATGTGTTTGTGATGTCCCAGTGGAGCTGCGCAATCAGCAGGAAGTTGCCTGAAGATACTACACTGAAACCACCTCCCTCCGCTCTCCTGTCTTGGAGCATTTGACAGATCCAATATGGGATGTAATGTTGTCTCTAACACAACTAAACTCAAGAAACAACAGCCCAGAAAAATTACAATTACAGTCAGTATCTGTTGCTACTGATTCCACACTCCACTGCACAAATTTAATTACCTCAAAACACAAATGAACATTATACACACTTTCAAACCTCTTGGATGCCTGCTGAAAATCCTCACACAGACACTTGAGATCATAACAGCCCGTTATCACGTCGTCCACTAACAAATGGAGAACTGTTGCCTGTGTAGTGCAGAGAAGGAAAGAGAGCCAGCCAGAGAGAGAGAGAGAGGAATCTGAGGGCTTCTTACCTGCTTCTCTTACATCCTGCACGGCTGCTGAAGGTAGGACAGCTCCCGGTCTGCGCTGAGGAACTGCTACAAAAGAGAGGGAGGAGAGGGAGGAGAGGGAGAGAGAGGGAGGTGAGGAGTCGTGGGAGCGTGGCAAGTTAATGGAAAGGCTGGGTAGAGGGGAGGCAGATGGGAGGAAGGGGGCAGATAGATGGAGAGCGGAGGGGTGAGAGTCACTGCTTGCTGCTGCATCCCCTCTCTGCATACAGAGCCCCACAAACTAAGCAGAGCAGAGTGCTGCACTCATCCACGCTCACTCCGTATGTGTGCAGCTGCCTGTGTGTTTCACAAGCAAGATGCAGCAAGTGTGTACAGCATCAGATCTGCTGAACTGTCAACCGGCAAAGATGTGTGGGCTTGTATCTTTATAGCATAGAGAGATAACCACACCAAATGTTGTGCACCTTAAATAAAGGTTAGAATTAAGATTTGCTTTGGTCCAGATAAGAATTAAACCTGAATTACATGATAAGTCTGGTGATATTCTATATTTTACTTATTCTCAAAAAATTCCATGAGAAGACCAAAACCAACAATGAACTGATCCTACTAACAAGTTTTGTTTGTGTATCCAAAGCCTGATATCTCTCATTCCTCTGTGCCACAGAGCTCCATTGCTGCCAGAAAACTATTGACACACATCAGTGATCCACACTATTGCACTGGGTGACATATTCTTCATTATTGTGGACTCACACTGCAGTTGATTTTGACCAAAGATACTCTAACAGAACATGACGCATTACAACCAGCACCATTGGTAAGAAATGGTAAACACTTCCCTCCAAAACCAGTTAAATTTTAATAACAATAATAGTGTTATTAAGCAAAGAAATACAAGTTTTTTGTTAGTTTCAACTTTTAATTCATGGTTTCACATATCCTTCTAAACGCCTGTGGTTGGAAAGCTACAGCAGCTCTACTGCAGCAGTGAAAACAGAACCAACAGAGAGAAGAGAGATCTGTTGCTAGATCTCGTGAGAGTTTGTTACTGAGACAGAGACAGGTCTCGAATGAAGTTAAATTTCTCCTGATCTGTCTGAAAATGACATTTTAATGTCAGAATATTCTGAAGCTCTGTAGCTTGTGAACAATGGATCCAATATTTATTTCAGTGACTATAAAGTGAAAGAATCATAATGTGTGATCACGTTCACTTCTCCCGTTGGAGTGGAGAGACTCAGACCTGCAGGGGCGGGGAGATGGAGAAACCATGTGACACAGATACAGGAAATTATTGTAAATTCCTTGTCTCCTTTCTCAACTGTCCTCTGTTTTGGTTCAAACCTCAAACAGAACCTTACAGAACTGCTTCTGCTCAGACATGTCTGATGTGAGTGTCTCTCTTCAGCTCATTCCACAGCATCTCTACTGGGTTAAGGTCTCCGGGCTCTGACTGAGTCATCCTGTCATCTGATTTTCTTCAATGTCGAGGGTCATTCTCTTACTGCATCTCTCAGTTTCTGCTGAGCTTCAGCAGGTGGACAGCCACACTGACATTATCCTGGAAGATACAATAAACTTGGGGTTTCATTTCCGCTGGCAAACTGTCCAGATGACTCTGAGATGACTTTTTTGACCATTTCATCTTTATTCAAACCAACATTTCTTGATCATCAGTCTCCTGAGGTCTCTTTTTTGTGAGGCATGATTCACATCAGCAGATGTTTCTTGTGAACAGCGAACTCAAAAGGAGCTCTAACCCACAGCTTTCACTCTTGTTTCAGTGCTTGGACTCCAGGTTTGATATCGTCTGACGCCAGTTAGCTTTTGTGGTAACACTTTATAAAACCCTGTAATTTTAAGTGTAGTTTTGCTCTATGAATGAATTAGTTACTTGTTCCTACTGACAATTAATCATGGATACAATGGAAGAGAACAAGGCCGTGGAGAACGAGGGAGAAACTCCTGGGTATTTTATGGGAAAGGAGAAATAAATTATGCCTTAAAATTATCATGTAAATGATGGATACCTACAGATACTGTATTGGGAAAATTTGTCTTACTGTGTAATTAAACAGTAAAAAGGAAATAACAAGCACACATTGTATTGCAGACCCCATACCTTATTCTTGTCATGTAATTAAAATAATTACAATGATAATTACTAGTTTCTTAATCAAACATTAAAGATTATCCATGTTTTTTACAAAAAGTAAATAGTATCAATAGTAATAGTGTTCTCTATTTCATATTTAGTAGAGCAGACACGTTGCTTTTGATTTTGATGAAACATTTTAAGTAATACAACAAATGGAAATGGCGTGGACAAACAGCGGGACGCTCTTTAAAGGCAATTCACTGCAATCAATCACCTTGTGGAGCTTTTAATGAGACTGCAGTCCTCAGCTGCTCGTTTGGTCCAGTCTTCTTCAGTAAATGATCCAGTTCTCTCAGGTCTGATGATTGCCTTCGAGTTTCAGATGTTTTCGTTGATGTTCAGTTGGATTAAAATCAGGACTCATAACAGGCCACTTCAGAGCCCAGTGTTTTCCTCTCATCCATTCTTGGCTGCTTTTAGATGTATTGTTTTGGGTCATTAACCTGTTGGAGGAGCCATGACCTGCAGCTGAGACAGAGCTCTGACACCGGGCAGCATGTTTCTCTAGATCACCTTGGTGATCTGATTTCATCGTGTCCTGCACAGATTCAAGTCTCTCTGTGCCAGATGCAGCAAAGCAGCCCCATAACATAACTGAGCCTCCTCCATGTTTCACTGTGGGGATGGTGCTCCATCCTTTGAAAGCTTCATTTTTTCTTCCTTATCTCCTCAGACAACTTTCTTCTCTTCTTTCTCTTGTCCCTGTTCAGTGCACACTGTTTGATACCAAACAGCACAATGAGTATTTTTCTCCATTTAGACTGAATGAGTGATTATAAGATTGAAGACACCTGTGATAATAATGGTAGTCTACTATCAACAGCAACAGTCTGCTGGAAATATCACTACAGTCCACTTATTTATAACCACTTCTAGGGGAACCAGTAATTTTATAAAGGCCATTTCAGAAGATTTGAAGTAAGAATTCTGCTTTTTTTCTCAGCTTTGTTTTGGCCTTGGTTGACAATAGAAGTCTTTCTTTGCTGTGCACTGAGAACACCTACTCATCTCGAGCTGCTGCTGCTGCAGTGCTGGATGAAAATGCCTGCTATAGGGGCGAGTTTTCAAAAGCAATTTCTGGACTTGTCCTTGTTGCGCTGACAGTCACGAAAAAATAGAAAATTCATATCTATGTGTACAGATCGATAGATTAAAGTCCATGACTGTTTCACAAACTGCTGTGAGACTGGGTTGTTTAGCCACATGCTGTTACGATTAGACTTCACTCGCCTTTTTCTCCCTTTGTTTTCCCCCTCCCTAATGTGTTTTGTTTGTCGCCAGTCTGTTTCTGTGTCTGTGTGTCAGCTGGGCGTGGCCTCCTGGTTCCAGCTCCCTTCAGTTTTCATGTTCACCTGTTCTTCCTGATCTGTCAATCAACTCCTCACCCTGCAGCGGTGTTTAAGCCCAGCTCATCTCTTTATTCTCTGCCAGATCGTTCAGTCACGTTGTGTGGTGTACAGACGCTGCAGCCAACCTCAGCTCCAAACCTGCCGCCTGCTGCAACTGTCTCATCGTTCAGCCTGTTGTGCATGACTTTATGGCTCCAGAAAAACAAACACAAAACCTTTCCACCTTTGATAGATGTCTGTCATCTGGCGGCTAAGGTGATACATTTTTTGCAGCCAGTAGCAGTGAATATGCTAAACATATCTATACACAAAGTTAGCTCCACAGGTAGAGAGAAATGACCTGCTGTACTATTGCATCAAGTGACAGCACAGTATGGAAAATATTTGACATTTTTCTGAGTCAGGAGCACTGGTGCACTAACTCTGCTTATTATATTTATAACATTAGAGTGTATAGAAATCCTGTTCTTTCTTCAGAATATAGCAGACACCAGATTTATAATCAACAGAAATTCTTCCCCCCCCAAACATATTTTCCCTCCAGAGCAGTCAGATCTGCTCCTCTATGGCACCGATCCCCAAACTGAAACTCTAAAGGTCAAACACAAAGGCTTAGCAATGAACAGCCTTAAGCACACAGTAAGAGCGTGAATTGTCTGATCTTAAAACTGCTGTTTATTCCTGCAGTTTCAGTGGAAAACCATCCACAGCCCTCATAAAAATCCATGGCTCAGACCACATCACTGAAGCTAACAGCTAACTCTGCACTCTGAGCTGACTGGCTGGTTTCCTTCTTGAGGTTGGCTAAATGAAAAATTTCCACTCATTACTTCTGCAATTTGTGCAGTTTTAGGAACAAGTACTACTTTTCCTATTGTTCATCTCCTCATTAACTCTCAGCCATTTTCACAGCAACAACAACCCGTCTACAATGATTTGTGCGTTACAAGTTAAAATAGATTTGTTTTGTTGATATTTTGATGAACATCTGATCATATTTCAAGACAGATTTACACATATATGCAGGTAATTCCAAAGAGTTTACAACTGCCTCTGTATTTGGAATAAATCCAAAATGTTTCATCATATTCTGCAGTTAACCTTTTTACCTCCAATTAAAATTTTATTATTGTTCCATAAGGGTGTTTGATGGGATATTAAAAAGTCCCAATGGCCAACTTTATGTAGTTTATTCCACAATAAAGTGTTGTTAATAACTGGATGATCTTTCTGTTGTAGCAAGTTTGTGCCAAGTAGCTCAGATCAGGGAGAATTGATGAAGGACATTTGTTTGTTTAAATCTCCTTGTGATGAATAAAAAATGATCTAAAACTGGTATTTATCTAACTGGAGTTTTTTTTGGCCCATTTCCCAGTATGTCTGAGTTCAAAACGGGTCATGCTCTGCTTTCTTGCGATACATAATTGGTATTTAGTGATAATTATCTTATTCAGACCTGGTTTTATTTTGAGAGTATAAAGTTACATGTATTTTGAATTGTTTTGTAATTTTTAATTTCTAATTAGCTGATTTCTTATTGAGTAAATATTTGTAAGGATATTTAAACATCATCTATGGTATTGGAGCATGATTTGATTTAACTATATTGGAGCTAACAGAATAATCCAGTCATGAGAAATGAATGAGTACATTTTTCAATCTTGAAATGTACTCAGATTTTAGTGTAACTATTATTGGTAAACAGGATTTTAGTCCAGTTCCTAATACGATTATGTTGATTATTTTGGCTTTGAATATGTTACATCTTGGTCAAATGTGAAATAAAATAAAATAATAGCCCTTCTTTCCAATAAATTGCAATTGATATACAATTGACTAATGCTGTGTCTAGTGGAACGTGTGAAACCCGTATTAATGGACTACCACCATTAATTACCACTGCAATATTACCATTTTCACAACCTGGCAACCCATAAGTTGCAATCTTAATAACTTATTACTAATAAACAATTAATAAAAACCAGAGGTAGAAACTAACATTTGCTCAATTGTACAATCTTAAGAGATGTGAGTATATATTTTATAGGCTAACCATTTTTACATCCTTTCAGAAGAAAATACTGGCCTTTTTTATTCGATGGCTATAGTTGTTAGTTACTGTTCACGTTGGGAGTTTACATGAAGATATCAGCTTTTTAAAATATGATGGATTGTTATGGATTAAATCACCCAAATGTATAGTCTAGTTTCACCTAGACCTTTTACAACATTACAACATTGCTTACATGTTAATGCATCATTATTCTACAAGGGGTCAGTGACAGTGGGCACATGATGAGTACTTAGTTTAACCTTTAAATACTTTAAATACTGCATTTTGCTGTAGCTACTAGCCTGTTACTGAACTAATATCTTGTTATGGAGGACCTTATAAGCCCTTTCAGGAAGATTTTAGGAAGAATAAGTCCCCACCCTCTCCAGTCTGCATCAGTGGAGCTAACGATATCCTTAAGTCCTAAAAGTATCTGGGAATGCAACTGAATAAAGTCATTAAAAAGGAGGAGTCTGTTGTTTGTCTGAAGCTGCTCACAGTGGAGGAGGTTGAGGACAGAACTCAGGCTAAACTGCTGAAAATCATGGACAATGTCACCCCTCCCCTCCATAAAACTGGGGACAAACTAAAGAGCACATTCAGCAACAGACTCATACAACCCTGCTGCGTCAGGGAACGTCATAGAAAATCATTCCTGCCTACAGCAATCAGACTCTAATGCATCTCTATCATTCTTTGGTCCATATATATATAATATATATATATGTATATATATATTTATTTATTTATTTACCTCTCATTTCTTTTGTACTTGATCCTGTGTATTTACAGGAACCCTCCGGGATCTATCTACCTAAAAATGATTTTCAGTTTAATGTATAGTACTCTAGTTTTAGGCAGACATCTTAGAAAACTGGATAGAACATTGGGTCTTGTAAGATGAACTGTTGAAGGGCTGCTGCTGATGTTAGCCTGAGCAGGGACCAGCAGCTCAGTGGACAGGAGAGTGGTCCACAACTGGACGGCTCGGTGACAGAGGGCCGAATAGTGAAGTGAGTATTTAAAAGTTGTTTATTAACACAAAACAACTTGAAGAGCAAAGCAAACTTTATACTCCATGTAGCATTGCATTCAAAACGCCACAAATATTTGCATGACGTTCATCACCGCACCAGTCGGACTATAACATTAATTTATTCAAGCAACCCTAAAATCTCGCGGTGCTACCATTCAGACATCTTGCATTTTATTAAGTCTGGTCTTGGAGAAATTTTCCTTTAACATACATTACATATGTGTGTGTGTGTATGTATACTTATATATATTCCACACAGACACAGGCTTTCGCTGGGCTGTTGGAATCCAGATTATTTTTAACCCTGCGTTAACGGATGTGAGGCGGTCGGACCGAGCCTTGCGTGCCAATCCCGCGGAGTTTAGACGGTCTCTCACGGGGGCTCTGTAGCCGTATTGTGCGTCATCTCCATCGCTGCCGTTCTGTTATTTTTCCTCCGTTGAGGCAACATGGCAACTCCCGCCGCGGTCAACCCGTCCGGTAAGTCAATATCCAGTCTGCCGGTGAAGACAGCGCCGGTACTAACACTAGCTAGAAAACAAAAAAAAGAAGCAGGGTTTTGTTTAGACCGTTGCTGAAGAGGGTTTGAAGCGCCGACAGGCCGCCGGAGCCTGGCTCAAGCATCCATCCCCCTTCCCCCACCGAACCGCCGTTGACAACATAGCTATTATTCACAGCTTATGTAGTACTACTTATGTGCTTGAATGTCAAAACGACTTGGTTGTATCATTTTATGCATTTATGCCCATTTGTGGTTGTATTTTTGTTCCTGTTCATCTCAGTTAGGCTAGGCTAATGTGTTCGTTTCACCGACCCTTTGCTTTCCTCACTCTGTGATACAAAAGGTTATTTTGCATATCGTTGCTCCACCGCATTGCCCTTCATATGTTATGTGTTACATCGGAGACATTTCAGCATTTGTTGTCATAAAAGAGAAGCAGACTGACAGCGTCGTTTATATTTGTATTTCTCCGTCCATCGCCTGTTGATTCCTTACTGCATAGAAATGGTTTATAACGCTACATATATTCGCCCCGGGATGTACCGCTTTCATGCAAAAGCATATTTAAAAATACACCAATTTGACCATATGGCATTTTCTATTGCCTTCATGTGCGTACAGCAAATAACATAACAAACATTTCATTCCTTTAAAGTCATTTTGCTATCCGGCATCTTCCCACTGTGACAGCGACCAATACATATTTGAATAATATCTAAACTTTGAGAAATGATACTCCTGTTGTTGGCTGAATCATTTACCTCAGAGGGAAGTGAGGAATTGTGGGAATCAGTTATAAAAGTTTGGATCGAATTGAAATACGTGGTCCTTGGTGGTTCACGTGTTTATCGATTTACCAGAAAATATTCAACAAATCATATGTGAAGCTCTATGTGCTTTGTGTGTTGTTTGTGTGTTAAACAAAGGAAATATAAATTGTGATATTTTTAAATAGAGTTTGGTGTAGTGAGTTGATGATGGTCCTGATGGTGATTGCTCATGTGAATTTACTGGAACAGGCTTGTACAGAGAAAAGCATGAATCTCAGTTAAATTTGTATTTATGTACCTTAATAGATAATAGACAGTGTAACTACAGTTAATTATGTTTAACCATCTTGCCATTAATACTTTGTTTCTAATGAGCTTGATAATTAGACTGTATTAAAAAAAAAGCAGGTAATAATTTCAATATGGAGCCAGTGAACTGCCAGGGCAATAAAATAAATGAATTACAGATGAATTAAGTATTTACTCAAAATATACTGTACAAGTCACTGTTAAAATGTCTTAAAGTTATCATTATTCAGCATTATATGGCTAATATTATCAGGAGTTGTTGAGTATTTAGGTAAAAGAAAATAACACCCAAAGGATCAGTCCACATTGGGAAAGTGTGGCAAAGTAATTATTCCTGTGTAGAGGGCAGAGTATCTGAGTTTCAGAGACCTCCATATGAAAACAGGTCAACCGTACTCTACCTCACGCTCTGTGTCACTTCATTGGCAATGTAAATGAAAATCGAATATAAATAAAGAATTCGCTGGTTATTAGCACCTTGGCTGCATACAGAGTGTTGAGATGAGGTGTTCTTAGAATGAACAATGAACAGATGAGAAAATAACCCTGTCAGATAACAGAAGGGCACGGTGAGAAGACGAAACATAATCCTGCCTCTTTCTGTAGTTTAAAGACAAAGTGCTCTGTCAGTCACTGCAGAGGAGAGTCTTCTGTTTTATGGAAGCAGCACCAAACCCTCCAGGCCAGGCACAAACCTATTGCTTTAATTATTACCCCCTGCATGTTACGCTTGTTGTAATGTAGTGACCCACTCAGATGTTTGGCGGGAGCGTGCAGTGAGAGCTACGTTCAGCTCCTCTATCCAGTGATGACACCCAGTTAGAATTAACTAATGTCTAATGCTGCTGCTGCTGTTGCTGCTGTAGCCAGAGGAGGACAAAGTTAGCCTGATCTGTGATCAGCCTTACCGTTTCCGCTGGAATGGTAATAAGGTTAGGTGCGTTGACCTCAGACCAGATACCTAGGGTTGTGGGAACGCTGTGTCATTGAAGGATTATCTCCAGCTGGTCGTCACCCAGATCCAATTGGTGTAAGAGCATGTGAAACATGACAGGTGAAATGATCTAATGAGGGTTGCGTGTTTAGAGAGGAAAAAGATGATTTCAGGTTCATGAAATACAGAGAAAACTAAAGGTAGTGAAAGCCAGCAGAAAATGCTCAGTCAGTCTTGTTTCTTCTCTGAGCAGATTAATCTTCCTGATTTGAATTATAGTGTTGTCTTTGTCTCAAAGTGATTTTTACATGAATCAGTTTGTCAGTCAATAGAACATTAACACACAAACACATTGATCATTTTAATGTGCTGCTTTTTTCTGAATCCCTCTGACTTTGAGACTGTCGGTCAGTTAAACATTTCCTTGACTTCTGGGAAATTGTGATGGTCATTTAGGGTTTTTATCAATTTAATATTTCTTTAGGCCAAGTTCAGGTTTGTGCATTTTTACTCATCAAAGTTTGTAATAGAAATCAAAAATGAAAAATGTTTTGATGCCAATGGCAATGCAGATCTATATCTAGTAGCATCTCTAGTAGTAGGCTGCAATTACGGCAATTAAGAATTACCAACAGTGCATATAAGATGATATTCATATATTGTCCGTGTTATTATTTAGGGCTATATTAACAATTTTCTGATGTGCATCATACTGGAACAAATGTGTGTTCAATTTTATGTAAATATAAACATGTAAACTGGTGATCCAAGTCGTTAGGCTGTGTTCCCTTGTTACGCATCGCATTAGACAAAACTCTTCAAATGTGTGAGAAATCATTTTCTTGGAATTATTTTATTTGGACATTATTGAACATTGCAACAATCACAATGAAATGATTTCCGATAGATTATAAAAAAAAGAAAAAACAGAAGTACAACATTATAAGAGAGGTTTAAATAGACAGCTTAGTAATCGTTAAACAAGTAAAAATACAGTGGTGTCATGCTCCTAATTTTGCATCCAGTTCTTTAGTTTGCATTAAATTGGTTACTTTTTTTTTATAATACATTTTTTTATACATCATGGAGAAACTGCTAAGAGAATATGTCGGCGTGTTTTTTCTGTGTATTCCTTTTGGCGTATTAATTATCCTTTTTGAAAAGTAAACGTCCTGAGGCTGTTTGATAGACCTGGTGTTTGGGGAAAAGACATCTGGAGGGAAGACAGGAGGAAAGAATGACAGGGAAGAGAGAATAGAAATAACCTTGTCTGAGGGAGAGCAGTGATTGAAAAGGAGAAAGTAGTAAACCAGTTCCCCCCTGGTCTCCCAACAGGCTTATTAATGCATTTGACCTCAGGGCTTTTAAGCTTTTGGCTGTCTGAATAATGTATGTGACTAAGTTAAAACCAGGCTTGTGATCAACTGTAGCTGCGTGTCTTTAAGACACAGCACAAAAGGAAGCCGAAACACTTGCCATGCATTTTAAAAAACGACTTATCCAGTTATAGACCAGTGGAAGACTGTTGGCTCTGCTGCTCCATGCTAACACTTCACCATCATTTTGCTGAGTGACAGTGACACGAGGCAGCTTTTTTGGTACTGGCAGCAAACTGTGAGTATCTGAACCTGTCAGATAGAGGTGTGCCCTCTTTTATATGATTCATGGTCAAACTGGAAAAATTCTTAATGTTAGAGATGACACTGATTGCAATTTCCTTGACTGATTGTGATTTTGGCTGATTGTGATTTTCTAAGAACTACTAATCGACAGTTACTCAAACATTTTATAACTTTTCTTTAATGGACAATTCAATTGTATATTCCTAATAAAACATTGGCTATGAACTATTAAATATATAGGTGAAGTGGAGGGCACCCTCTCTCTCTCTGTGGCACTAGCTTTGGCTGCTGCTTGAAATTGGACATGTTCAGCGGGGTGATGGTGTTTTAAGTTTGTTGGTCTAGGTGTTTTCATGGTTGTTCCTCCACAGGTATTACAACTCATGAGCGTTGTCCTCTTCACTCCCAGTGAAGAACTTCCATGCTGACGACATGTTGTGTGTGTGTGTGTGTGTAGCTGTGTCTGTGCTGTTCTGTGCACAACGTGAACCATCGTGTGGCTTATGAGTGTAACTTGTGACCGGCACAGAATCAGATGTCTGAGATCAGATTTGACTAGTGTTTTTGGAGCTTGTTTAGATGACATTAGAAAGGTGACAGGAAGTAACGGCCGGAATAGATGGTGGACGAAATGCAACAACATCCCCAGCTAAACCAAATGTCAAAATATTTAACATTTTACAGGAAAAACAGAGAAGAACTTAGTATTCAGATGTGCTTTTTTTCTTATTTGACACAGTGACATGTGAGAAGAATTTGGAAATTGTACTTTTTTGGCTGGAATGCAACAGCAGGGCCAGAACTATGTCAATGTCAGTGACTGAGTGATGAAGTTACACCACTGACTGTTGCTCTTTCAAAAAGAGTTGGTGCAAACAGTTTCTATTACATCATCAGGGGGCGTTTACAGGCTGCGTTGCCAACCTAGAGCCTGTATTGCAGGATTTACTGATTTTACAGACCCCCTTTTTTTTTTTCAAAAAAGCACCTAGTAACAAATCTAGCGATTTATTTGGAAAGAACTTAGCTGCTTTCCATAAAAGTTGCCAGTAGGGCTGCAGAATACGCAAAAAAAATCATATTGTGATTATTTTGGCAGCTATTGTGATTTCAGTTGGAATGGTCTTTCTGCATTTCTGCATGATTTTTGTTGGGTCTTGTACCATACAAACATATTTCTTAATGTCTGAAGAATATGATTTGTAGGCTGGTGCGTCTCTGTAGCACCTTTACCGTGATCAAAAAACATGTGATTTGGATGGTGCATTTGGCCATATTGCAATTTTAATTATATTTCGATTAATTGTGCAGCCCTAGTTGCCAGTATTGCCCCTCGAACATGAGGTAGACTTTCCCTCCAGAGGCACCTCTCTCTCATTCAATTGACTTATTTTTTAGACTGTGTGTGTGTGCTGTTTCTGCCAGGCTGAATGACCACACTTATTGTTGGATGAAGCCGTCTCTTGATCAAATTATGCTAGTTTAGAGCCATGTGTTACTCATACCCACTTCATGAATGAATGATGGAACAGTGCTTCTTAGAAAGAAGGCCCCGCACCGCAGAGTGAGTGTGTGTTTCTCTGGAAGCGAAGACGAAGGCGGGAATGCATACTGTATCAAATATTAACTAAGTTACGCGGTGCACTGGGGCATACTGTAGGGTTTGTTTGGCCTATCCATTGCATCTGGTTGAATGAGTGAGTGAGTGAATAGAGTGGAGAGATGGAGGGGAAAACAGCAAGGCAAATAGAATGGATTTGTGGACGAGCGAGGGGAGAAATAATGCAGTGGCGGTGAGAGAGAAAGAGAGGGAAATATGAGAGGAAGATGGAAGCAGTGTAATTCCTCTCAGCTGTAATGACACACAGCATAGTGGCTTTAGATTGAATGGAACAGCGAGCACATATTTTACCGCCGTCATTACAGAGTAAAAGCTGATAAAAAGGCCTGTGCAAGAAAATGTGTGTGTGTGTGTGTTTCTTGAACATCATCAGATAGAATTTGGTGTCCAGGCTGCAAACTACAGTGACTAAGGATTGGAGAACACATTGATTCACTTAAGTATTCTTGTTCTTATGATTTTTTAATTGGTGAGCCTCGTTAGCTGGTTGAACTGGTTAGCCTGATAGCATAGGCATGTGGACGAGAGAGCTCTTTGTTCAAACAGCAGCCGGAGGTCGCCGGTTTCCCTTTCACAGTGAATAAATCCTCATGTTTAACGGCGCCGCTGAACGGTAATGGTTAACTTTCTGCTAACTGTAAACAGCTAACTGCTAACTTGTTGTGTGAGCATCTGCTGACCGGAAGCTTCATGTGCACAGCAACTACATCAACACTTTGGGCCCAAGACGAGCTTGGGACTTCAGAATAAAAGCACCAGTGTCTCTGCTTTGATTCACTTTGTAATAACAGTACTTTACTTTATTGTAACAGTAGTGTATTTAACTTAATTACAACAGTACTTTATTTTATAGCAATGGTGCTACTGAAATAAAAATCAGAAATACTGAGTGGTAACATTGTTTTTGGAAATATGACTCATGATATACATTGTCTCTAGAAGTGGATGATTCTACTTTTTCCCATGGTCTAGTGTTAAAAAGTAAATAAAAATTGCAGTAAATCTAACTATCAAATAGTATAAATTGCAATACATATCGAATCGGCACCCCAGTATTGTAGTAGTATGGAACTGGGAGATAAACATGTGTACGTGGGTGATGTAAAGCCTACTACTAATATTCTCTAGATGCCTGTATCACGCTTTGGTGGATTCAGTTGCCTTTCTGTTCTGTTGACACTGTTGAGTAAAGATTTTGTAGTAGCGACAAGATCTTCACTCCACACACAAACAACAAAGCTTTATTTATAACAAAGTTATTTTACGTATTTATCTCACAACCTTAATTATACACACCTTGGGAAAGATATGCAGCCTCATGGTGTGCAGAGCCATGAGCGAGTGGCACATAACATGAAGACACACAGTATGTTTTTTGTTTGTTAATGAATTTTAACTTGTCCGGTGGGGCAAGTCAATTTCTCTGTCATTTGTTTTACAAACTTGTCCTGCAATAGCTGTCATGGTCTGCCCTGAAGGGACTCTTTCTTTGCTCTCCAGTTTACCTGTTTTGCAATGCTTAGTTTTTCTTGTCCAATTTTGATCTGTGGCCTCACCATCCAGTAAGTTTTTGGTGTGTTTTATTTTTGAATACATTTTTTTTTTTTAATATTATATTAGCGTAAATAGCAAACTCACAAAAACTGAAAAGCACAAAGACAAACTCAGGAACGCAGAGAAAAACTGTGATTTTAGATGTAAATCCCACTTCTTTTCACATCATATTTTAACTTTTAGTCATATTTTTGAATGATAGTTCAATTTTTGGATTACAGTTTATTTTGGCTGGTTTTGTGGTTCCACATTTCTAAGTGTTTTTATTAACAGACAAAATTAACCCCATATGAGTGATTTCAGTTCAGAACTATGGACTCTGGCTTTCTCTATTTATCAGTGGAAAAGGCTGTTAACTCTGCTGTTTGTTTGGCCGTAGAAATCTAAACCATTTACGAATCACATATGTTGTGTGAGTTACATTGTCCTTCTCGCATCAATCTTTGTTACATTTCCAACATGGTTCGTTTGTTTTTTTCCCCTCGTTTTGGCCCTAAACATGACAGCTACATTAGCCCCTTGGTGTATTCTAGAGTGACTTTGAATTATCAAGGTTGTTTTATTACCCAGCCCTACCAGTTCATGTGCAACAGTGTGGGCAGGCAGGAGATGAATGCAAACGAGTGACAACACCAGCTCATCAAAACTGCACTGTGCAAGATGTGAAAATTTAACTTACCATTCATTGAAGAAGTGAGAACTGTAAATCATGATATCTCTAAATATAATCATTGATTGTCACTGGTGATGTAAAACCTGCCTTTTTGAACACATTTCTAAGGTGTTGTGAATGATATTGCAATTATTTTGGCAGATGCGATTATGGTGTGAGTCACAATTTCAGTTCAAATGATCGTTTCTGCATTTCATTTTCGCAGAAATTTTTAAAATGATGATGATGTGACTTTTGTTGGTATCAAACAAACATGTTGCTTTACGTCTGGAGAGTATGATTTGTAGACGTAGTGTCTCTGTAGCACCACAACGCTTCTGGTGCTAACAATGCACAACATTTTACCTTTATTAAAAATAAATCTTAGCTCCTGCATTTTTTTTTCTTTTCAGCTCCTGTGATTTGGATATTGCACTCGGCCATATTGCGAACTTGATTATATTTGGATTAATTGTGCAGCCTTAGTTGTGAGTGAACCAGAGCAGCATGAGGTAATAAACAACAGCAGCAGTGTCAGTAACGGTTTGCTGACAGAGAGCATCACTGAGTGAAGTGAGCAGAGCTGATGTCTTTTTACATCTATTTCAATATTTGTCAGGTGAAGCACGCCTGGAGAGTTACTGCTGGTTGAAACCTGCATCTGAACTGTGACAGGCAGCCGTGTGCACAAAGACTGAAAACAAAACAATGTGAAACTGTACAGAATATATAAATACTACACAGATACTACTGCTAACCCTGTGTTGGTTTACTGTTATTGTTGTATCTTACAGAGATGGGCAGTGAGTTGCCAGGGACAGTGGGGATGCCGGGAGCAGTTGGTGCTGGCCAGGTGAGGATGGGAGGAACTGTGCCAGGCCGCGGGGGCAAGAGGAGATCAGGAGGGTGAGTATCATCACTGCTGACCTGCTGTGGAAACTACCCACCACAAATGTATTATCTACAGCAAGGGTTCAAAAACTCTTCATAGCATGCTCTGAAAATAACACCCAACAGTCACCAGAAGCTGATGCAGTTTTGTTTTCGGGTTACCTGTCACTTTATCCACAGTTTTTTCTTTCAGCCTTATTATATTATTGCAGGGAACAAAATGTCAGTCATTCATATCATCCTGATGTGTGTGAAGCACCGAGAGAGCTTCATACTTAGCTAAACACAAATATTCCCGCTTGTGTGCTCTGTTGTGATTGGTTATTTTTATTGAATTTTTTACTAAACTTGTCATAGGTCCAATCAAAGGTGGTTCACATTGAGTGTATTGTGACCTGGTTGTATTGAAGGTGGCGTGAAATGTCCCAGAAGCTGTATTTGTTAAGAGAGAACAACAACCTGCTTTCAGCTTCACCATCTGTTCTTCCTCTGATCGGGCAGTTATTGGGCTCGTATACGTTGTATTTTCTTGCTTCATCCTGTCGTGACTGAAATATTTGGCAACAGAAACATCCCTTTGCTGTGCTCTGTGTAACCTCTCACCTGTCTGTTCAGGATGTTCCAAAATCATCAGGTCCTAAATTCTGGTTCTTGGGAATGAGCTTTTATGAGCTTTGTAGACACTAATGTCAGATCACAGGCATCTGGCTCAGGTTATTAACGATCTGCCAGTGTTCTTTTATTCAGTAATCAGACTGGTGGTACCACCACAAAAATACACTGTAAAACATCAAACATGACTGATCCTTCCCAGTAACTTCATGTAAATATTAAGTTTTGTTGATTTCAAATTAATTCAAATTCTAGTTTTCATTTTCAGACTTTTGAACTTATAAACATGAGTTGTTCTAACCTGAGGTCTTACAGTTAGTCGTTTTTAAATACTACTATCGTTCAATTTTTAAAGAAACAAAATTAGCACATTTACAAACATCCCATCATGTCAACCCATTCATGATGGAAACTGTCTGTTTGTTTAATACATTAAATTAAGTCATGCTTGTTCTTCTCATAAAAAGAAATAGTGCTAACAACAATGAAAGTATTGCATTTCGTCCCCGTAAACAAAGTCACTCCGAGCAATATTTAGAAAATATTAGTCTCATACCATGCGTATGTGTACAGGTGGTGATGGTTTAATGTGAGGCTCTTCTGTCTCTCGACATCTTTCCTTTTATTGTCTAGCATTAACTGTCTAGTGCAGGTGAAATCCTGTACAGAAGTATTACAGACGTTAAATGTTAATCAATATGAAATCAGTCTCTCTCTCTCTCTGTCTCTCTTTCTCTCTCCTTCCTTTTTCCTCCATCATTCAGTCCTTACACTGGTCAGCTGTGGACACTTTGGGACTGCTGTTGCTGCCAGTGATCGTTGTTGGATTCCTGTTGTTCGTTTCTCGGGATCATGTCTACATTCTGACAATACCATTTTTCCTCAAAGTGTCTATTTAGATCAGTTTACAGTTTCATACATCTTGTACTGTCTTTTTAGTGTTATGTGTCTTTCCGACATTACTCAACATAATATTTGGCATGTTAGTGCACATTTTGACTTGAAAAGTGCATTTAGTATGCAGGATGAACCCCAGATTTGGCCATTGCATGCTTGTGATAGTGATTTACAATGAAAAGTCTTTCTTTGTAGTGTAACATCTTTGTTCTTTGGTTTTTGTTAAAAGACCAAAAGGTGACATTTAAAACGCTGATACAGAGCTACAACAAAAATGTGAAGTCATGATGGACGTTAGAAAAGAAAACAAGAAATAAAAACATTATCTATTTTCTGCAGGTCTATATGTTAAAAGGAACCTTTAAACTGCACTGCACAAAGTCCTTTTGTATTAACTGCTTTTTTCAATGCTTGCATATAGGTTTAAAGATGTGTATTTCTATTCGTCTCTTTGTGGACTTCAGCATAAAATCTTCAGTGGGGGCTTTTAAATCACACCTGAATTTTCAAGTTGCAGTAACTGCATCAAGTCTATCAGCCAGGTTTTTGGCTGTCGGGGGATTTAGGTCAGACCCCAACCGTGTGGAATGCGATACCTGCCAGTCCACATGAAGTTCTGGACAATCACATAACATATAGATTAATATGGAATAATGAAACTAATGATTATTTTCATTATTTTATCATCTAACTATTTTGGATTAACTGATTAATTTAGTCAATTAAACATAAATCCCTGTCACAATTTTCCAGAGTCCAAGGTTACATCTTCAGTCCTGCCAACAGGACAAACTCAAAGATATTTACTTTACAACTGTAAAGGACAAAGAACAAGCAACAGGAGCAGAGCCCAACGATTTCTGTCTTTTAAGATGATAAAATCAGTGGGGATGTTTTCAGCTGCTCATCTTATGAAGAAGTGTTGTTAATGCACTTTTCCTCTGCTCGCCGGTGGAAAAAGAAAGTAAACTAAGTGATGCAACCCTTTGTCTTTTGTGTTGGTGTTTCAGTTTGGAAGCAGAGCTTAAAAAATCAATTTCAATTCTGCATTTGTGTGGAAAGAACAATAAAAGAATGCAGTGGAAAAACATGGGGCTGCTTTAGACTTGGTATGTGTGTTTGTGTGTATGGGGGGTGCTGTACATGAGCTAAGTACCTTGTAAACCAGGGGCCAAAGCAATGCACTTAACCCATGCACAGGCAATAGGCCTACATAAACATGAATAAATAATACAGACCTGCATGTAGGCAGCATGGCAAATAAACCTGGCACAGGGAGGCACCAGGGACTGCTCATGTCTATTCCATTGTTGATTTATTTATTCAGCTGAGTGTGTATATGTACATGTCTCCGTATGTGTGGACAGAGTTGATGCAGACAGGGTGTTCTGCCTGAGCTCTCTGCATAACATTCACTCAGGCTGGCTTGGTTTCCTGGATTTGTTCATGTTGTGAAATCATTTGGTGATGGGCGCAGTGATGAGCAAAATCCAGCAAGGCTTGAATTTGCAACCATTGTTAACATCATGCAGTGTTTTTACATGGCCTTACTGTAAGTATAGTCTCTGTTCTTCAGTCAGCTGATTTAGGGGAGTAAGGAGTCCTAATTTTCCAAGCTAGATTTCTCTCTCATATACAACATACATGTAACTGGGTTTCTAATCAGATTTTTACTTGTTTACATGTGCATGACAAAAGTCTGCAGACAGGGAAAGTATCAGCTGAGTGCAGGATGAGACCTTGTATTTAATGTATCTCCATCCAAAGCCCGACTGAGCCCGATTTGACTTATTCAGAAACATTGGTGATGTGAGAGACGGCTCTGCTCTGGAGTCTGCTCTGTCCGTGCATGTGATGCAGTCATCGTAGTTCACTTGTTTTAGCTGGAGCAGTGGTGATGTCACTGCTGTGATATGTGGCAGAACTATTGAAAGCAGGTACCTTTCCACAGGAGACCCTGTTACATTGTATTCTTGCTCTTCATTTTGAAGAGCTCTTAAGAATATTTAAAATGAGGAGGAGTTATGGAAACCTTGGGTTCAATAAACCTCTCAACAAGTGGCTTCATAATAATAATGCAACCTGATGTGTATTTCTAAGAAAACATACATCAAGTCATGTATTTGGGGCAGAAAGCCTGGACAGCTTGATAACACTTAAACCCGCATGCTAAGTTTTAAGTATGCTCTGTCTTCCATCTCCATCACTCTTCTGTTTCCATTATATTAAATATTATTCCGTTATTAGTGTGAACATTTGTACAGTTCAGCAGCCCCCCAACACCGTTATACTGCCATGTTCTTTGTACAGCGTTGAAACTGTTCTGCTAAGCAAAGTTTGATGATCTCAAAATGCTCCAAAGCCAAATAATACAATACAATACAATACTGTTCAGTGTAATGCATGCCTGCTCCTGAATTGCTGTTCTGTTTTCATCTGTACTCTGGCCACAGTCGGTTGATTTCAAACCTTGTGTCACAGTGATGTGATTTCCGTGGTAGGACAATGACATGGCTCATCACCTGTGCCTGTGGTCTGTTGTTTGGTCTGTTGGTTTATTTGTCAGCAAACACAACTTTGTCACTTTGCAGCAGCAGAACCAAATGAGGAAAGACTTCACTGCTCCAAACTGATGTGTGCCGCTATCTCTGTGAATATACATACAGTAATAGACACGTTTTACCAGAACACACAGGGGCTGTAGTCGTGAGAGAGCACTGTCAGCTCTCAGTCTAATAGAAGTAGTAACTGTGTTTTCTGTGGTTGTTTCTCAGAATGGACTTTGATGATGAAGACGGAGAGGGTCCTAGCAAATTTTCAAGGTGAGAACAACGAAAGCCGGTAGCACTGACCCCCTGTGAAATGTCTAGAACTAGTTCACAATGATCACACAGTTCCTGTTTCAGGGTATCCGCGGGTACGAAAAATTTGTTTTTTTATTTTTTATTGCACTATTTGTATTCAAAAGTGGGTAAATACTAGTGCGCATGGCTCGATCAAACAGGAGCATCAGTTTTCCTTGGTGTGAAATTGGTCTTAGATTAGTTTCATCTTGCATTATAAAGGTCTTAACAAATTTGTCTTTGGGAACCCTGCAGATACCCTATGTTTGTAACATTTCCCTCCATCACCAATTCAATGTTTTGTTATGTTTCGTTTTTGAAAGAGAGACTCGAGTCTGTCTCTGTCACTACATCGCAACTGTCCTCTCACTTTTAATTTATCTCAACTTGTTTTTCCTTTTTCTTCCTTCTCATATTGTGGAGTGTGTGCGTATGTAGGATGTACAGTAAGTGCTTTATTTCTGAGCTGACAACATGGCAGTGGATTTGTTTCTGCTCATTTGAGTGGTGACTGGTTTGGAGGAGGAGCTGCTCTCTGCCGAACACAGGAGGAACTGCACTCTTAATAATGGACAGCAGCATTACATGTATTATTTATCTGGCTACAGGGAAGCTTTGTGTTTACACTGTACATACACTTTGTACATATCATATCCCCTTGAAATAGATCATTCACTGCTGTCTCCAATAGCCAGGGGCGTTATTTCACCCTGCTGCTCAGTATGTGATATACAGTGACACGCAGCTGCATGGAGACTGAATTGTAAAAGAAGGAAGAATTCACACAGTCCAGAGTATTTTAGGGGTTTTTAGGGGAAGGGGCTGCGGTGCATTTTAAGGGATGTAACATCAGAAAGGTATGAAGACATCTGAGACGCACAAGTTCAGACACAACAGGACTCTTCTGTACAGTAACAGTGTGAAAACTCCAGAACATTTTAGTGTCCAATATTTAAAAATAACTTTAACTGCTCAAAGTCTGATTGGATTTTGATTAAATCCAGACACCAACAGACACATAATTCTAACTTGGACATCTGGACTACTGCAGTCATAGTTCAGTCCTGTCACAATTGTTTGGGTGTCTGAATCGAAGCAGTCCAATTTTAGTAAGCTATTTTTTTTTCAGATTTTTGATTGAATTTGAGCAACTTAATAGTTTTAGGCTCATTTTGCACTTGAATTTTCTACCTGAATTTGTGAAGGCAAATGATTTGATTGAAATTTAAAAGAAAATCAGTTTTCAAAATAAAACATTTCAATTTGAAATTTACAAACATAACATATTCAGTAAAGGTTAGGTTTTACAGTTTTACAGGTATTCAGGTGCTCATGATATTCAAATTTCTTTTTGCGTCCACAGTCAGACAATCAGACAGGTTGTACACAAACCTGATTTTTTTAACTCAGGTATATAAACCAACTTATCTACCTGGGTCAACAAATGTCCATTATGTTGTAATTGTCTATTTCAGTGTGAAATAGGGATATACCTGAGTGTTTGTTGTTGCCTCACTCACTTTACCATTGTAAAGCTGAGTGTAGTGAAGTCACCTGGTCCACAGATGTCAGTTAAGTTTGTGAGTTCATATAATATATATCAATATATATGAAGACCACAACTCTGAAAATAAAACCAAGAGTGTAGGAAAAGCATCGTTGTGAATCATGTCTTCACTCAGAGTAGAACAGAGCACTTTATCATTGACACCAGCCTGTTTTGTACCGTTTTGCTCATTTTGTTACCATCACACTTTGAACCATCGACTGTCATGCATTCATGAATATGTGACAACCATTGCGTGTGAAGAATGTGGAGGTTGAAGCTGTTCTGTGATGCTTTTCATCTGTATATGTATGTACATGGCTTCACATGCTGTGTCCTCTCTTTTCTGCAGGTATGATGATGATCAGATTCCTGGTGGAGATAAGGAGAGATACGCCAGGTAGGCCTAGCCAGCTGGGGCCACAGAGGATTTTCCATTGACTCAGGGACCAACAGGCTGTACAACCTGCACACGTCACACCTGTTCTGATCCATACAAAGAGAAATACTGACAAGTGATTGTTGTGGAAATCTTGAAAAAAGATAAAGACTCATGCCTGTCTTTGTGGTTTTTATTCAACATAGCATTTGCAATTGGGCTCAGGACAAAGTGAGAGACTCAAAAAAAAAGAATAATCCGGTTTCTTATACTACAGCAAAGAAAGATGTGGGAGTATCCTCCCCTGGCTGGCAGCTGGTGGTTTCAGGGTGTACAAGCAGGTAGCTGGAAGTTCTCAGGTGTCAAAACCTGATATGTGGGGAAAGAATGCAGAACGAGAACTACTCCTTCACCTCATTCAAGGACAGTTCAGCATGCATAAAGGATTAACTTGTCCCGTTACAATAAGAAGACAAGTTTCAAATACAATCACACAAAGTACAAATTTTCCACTACAGTGATTCCAAAAAATAAATATAGGTTTTTTAGAAATAACCTTTTTGCCAGTAAGTGTTTATGATCAATATGAAAGTTCCTCTCCAACCACAGAAACCTGTGATGACGGAGTAGTTCAGTCAACAGGTGTACAAATGACAATGTACTAACAACCTATTACATCACAGAAATGCAGCTATTTCCAACCAATTACATGGCAGTCCTTTAGGAATGGCCCACTTCCCAAAATAGGTACAGTGAGGTTGTTTGAGTCAGCTAAACACACTCGATGATGTTGTTGTGGTATGATGTGTCAGGGGAATTGAGCAAGGCACAGGAGAAATCTGTGTTGACACAGAAAACGACAGCTGTGAAACCTGCAGCTGAACCTGCTGCATCCTGCCTGATGGAGCTGCTAACAACTAGGAGAGTGTTTGGATATTTCTCCTTGATAATTTTAATATTTGAGGAGAAACACATTTTCTGCTTTTGATGTATTTCCATTTATCTGACATGCAATTTCATTCACTTGTTTTTCCAATGTTGATGATTAAAGATTTCAGACAATGTACTGTCCCTTGTAAAGAATGAGATGTAATGGTGAAATCCTCCCTTTTCAGTTTAGACTAAAACACATCACAGGTTGCAGACACTGACAAAAACCTGCTATGAATTATGGTCATTATAGTATTGGAGAGAAATGATAATGAGATGCATCATAGCTGTTGATCGCTTGTCCAGACAAAGCTGGTTAGTGGTTTGCAGTCTGAACCCTCGACAGGTGTCTGATTGCTCCGCTCTCTGTTGCAGAGAGAACCACAGTGAGATTGAGCGACGCCGACGCAACAAAATGACCCAGTACATCACTGAGCTTTCAGACATGGTCCCCACCTGCAGCGCCCTCGCCCGGAAACCTGATAAGCTGACCATCCTGCGTATGGCTGTGTCCCATATGAAATCCATGAGGGGCACCGGCAACACGTCCACTGACGGGGCCTATAAGCCCTCCTTCCTCACTGAGCAGGTACTGTACTGTCACAAACCCAGAGCTTTGTCATAGAGGACATTTAATAAAAATACTTACAAATAATAACAAAAGCAAAACACATTTCTAAAATGATGGATACTAAATTAAAGAAGGATTGCATCGGTATAGAAACAACTGTGTGGTAGATATAGCCCTTTAAACATGAAGTGAAACAAAACAATATTTTGTATTTTGTTAAAAATGACTTAATTGATGAATATAATACAAACATAGACTGTATATAAATCTGAGTTGGCTTCAATTGATTATAACAGAGACCACCTCCCAGGGCCGTGTCCTGATGTACCCTATGTGCCTTTCTGCTCCCTGTAGGAACTGAAACATCTGATTCTGGAGGCGGCCGACGGCTTCCTATTTGTGGTTGCTGCGGAAACAGGCCGGGTGATCTACGTGTCGGACTCGGTGACGCCGGTGCTGAACCACCCCCAGTCAGAGTGGTTTGGCAGCACTCTGTATGAACAGGTCCACCCCGACGATGTAGACAAGCTGAGGGAACAGCTCAGCACCTCAGAAAACTCCATGACAGGTAAAGAAAGAGCTGCCTTCTCTTTCAGCTGAACACTTTACTTTTTATTGTTTCTGATAGTGATTTGTTTACAAAAGGACCATTTACACCGCAAATGTCCTCACTTTTAAAACAAAAAATACCAAAAAAAATCTGATGTTACCATATACAGTACATATATACAGGGAGTCGCCTATTGTATGTCTATGCCAGGTTCAGGTGATTGTTCAGCAGTCTGTTCGTCTTTGGTTAACACAAGCTCAAGACATTTTCACCTTTTATTCTACTACATAAATACGTCAGTAAATACCAGAGCCCTGATTTCTTGAAGCTTTTAGGTCTGTTCAAAAAGATCGGTTGCTAACAAGTGTCTAAATAAGACTACAGAGGTTGTCAGGGATGTTAAACATCATCACGTTGAACATGAAAACCCATCTACTCACCAGTCCACCTTTACAGCCTCGTTGTGTTTATACAAACCGTCTGTAACTGTGTGAGAGGAAAAGCTTTTGTAGAAGAGGTCAGAGCTGAGTCAAAGTACAAGTTGAACTTCAGTGGCGGTGACGTGGAAGTCATGTGACTGTGGTGGTGTAGTTGGTTTATAGCCTAACATTAGCTTTTTACTTCTGCTGATTGTATTTAAGCTTCAAACATCATTAAGAGGTGTTCATTCGTGAAGATAATTGTGCTGTAAAAAACGTGCAAGTATCACAAGCTTTTGTTCATCACAGAGCTTATTTTCTGCAGTAATCCAAAAGTCAGGGGGAAAAAAATTTCATTGGCTTTTTGTCAAGGGAACCAGAGTAATACTGATGCTACCTTCCTCACTGCAGCCCTCTATAGACCTTTTTCAGGTCAGACATTTTTAGAAGCCACACCAGGAAAACCACAGGCTGAAACAGCTATTATTAATGATGGCTCAGTTCCATCAAATGTCCCAGTGTAAAGTATGCTAATGTGCCAGGACCCTGGAACTAGTTCACTTCAAAGGAATGCAGTCGTATTTAACGTTAATGTTTCATCTGTACTTTTGCTGCTTGGACATACTAAAATGTTTGCTGTGAAAAGGATCTGCTACTGTCAAAACTACAGACAGCAAATTCTAATTTAATTGGTGTTAAGTAAAATGTGAAACTCTTATCACTTAACCATAAACTGTGACTCAGTTGTAGCCACATATTGTCATTCATTTCATGGTGGGAGCTCAACTCTTTTGTGGTTGAAGCTGTTGAAGTTGAAATAAGTTGCAAAAGCAGAGCAGACTAGTTTTCCCATGATGCACTGTGTAGGGTTACCCTCGCTGGCAGAGTTTTAAAGCAGTTTTTGGTGTCAGCACCCATTTGAACAAATGTTCATTCACACTGCTGTGAAGTGACCCTCCACCTTGTATTTAATGCTTGATGAGTCAAAATATTTCCCTCTCTGATGTTTAGTGAAACATGATCCACAGGCAGCTGATTAAATCACACAGGAGCCTTCAGTCTGTAACATTGCCACCTTCATGAAGGTGGCAATGTTAAGTCTTTTTTGAAAGTGTTTTACAGAGGTGCTGAAGACAGAGAACAGCTGGAGGTTTCATTTCTTTCTTCCTCTTTCATGTCGCACTGTCAATGTTATCTGCCTGATCAGAACACTGACTCTCCTCTAGTCCTTGATTCATACACACGTACTTGCCCTGTATTGAACATGTGTGAACCCACACCCACTGTGTCTGACTTTGAAAACAACTGGCCTATATAGTTGCATTGGACAGGGGCAACAGTGGTGCTTATCCTTCACTGGCCAAGTCTCTTGTCAATTAATTGAAATGAATTTTAGAACTGTATTTTTGTGTCTCAGATTGAAGCAGTCAGATACCACAAGAGAGGGGCGAGAAAATGTCTAGTTCACCATGGCAACATAGCTTAGTAAATACACATAAGATTTTAGCTAATTCAGAAATCAACTTTTGAAAATGTAATATGGATTTGACAGAATGTCAGATTCTGATGTTAGAGACTTATAAAGCTTGTTAACATCAAATACAAGTGTGATATGATGATGTCAGGGGAGTCTTTACATTACTGTAGGCCCAGAGGCCTGGATGTTCCGAGCCCCCCCCCCCCACACACACTGCCGCAAATAATTGGGTTGGGTTAACGACTTGGACAGAATAATGGACTTAAGTTTAAGTTAAATTGTGTTTGACATCGTGGTTATTGGTGTTACTGTTCTTTCCTGTTTCTACAGTGTTTCTAGTAGTTTACAGTGGTGCACCATCAGTTAAGGTATGTGCATAGTTAGTACCGTTCCTCCAGTACAGTGCACCTGGTTATGTTTTAAAATATTATATTTTAATAATATATTATAATAAAAATATTACTAGTTACTAATCTAGACTAGTACAGGTTACAATACTTTTTCCTGGCCAACAAATTTCCTGCATTTTTACACCACCTAAAATGTTGGATTATGTCAAGAAACAGTCACCTGCACAAGTCTAGATATCGATAAGAAAACCAATGATGCGTCAAGAACAGTTTATAAGCGGTAGACCGGGACAGGAAGTGATTATTAAAAGAGTAGCTTTTTCATATTTGAAATTATATTCATAAAAACGTTATGTATCTAAAATGGTAGTAGGTTGCAGGCTACTATACCGTCTTTAAGGTCAAACAAGGACAAACAATTAATATAAATGAAACCGCCTCACATCACAGTATGATCTGGATAATGAAACCTGGTTAAACAATGTTAAACCTGATGGTTGTTATTCTCAACACTCATGGTCATTTTCAAAGTCTAACAACTGTAACAAAGTACAAACACTCTGGATGAATGGAACAACCATCTAATGCCACCTGTTTATTTTTTTGTAGTGGCAGCCGTTCTCGTAGCTCCACTAGCTGCTGTAGTGGTAATGTTATACAGGAATGAATAATCGTAACTTCCACAGCAGATCATTTAACCGACATTATCTCAAATCAAAAACTATTTTAATGCAGACAAACTGTGCTCTGATGATCAGACTCTGTCCTGTGTGCACAGAAAGCTGATTTAACATATATAATTATATTTCTTAATGAAGGAGTGGCTCTGAGGCTTCCTCTTGTTTGAAGTGAGATTTAACAGATTGATTTGAGAGAGATTAGAGTGTGTTGACATAATTAGTGATTAGGTACAATTACATTCAACCCAACCGAACCTAAAAACTTGGTATTGTGAATCATAAGAGAGTCTCCAAGCGAGACACAGAGCATCCATAGTAACCTTGTGTGCGACCATAGTAACTCACTCACACACCTGCTTGAGAGGAGAGGGAGAGACGCTGCTGCCGGAAGAGGTGCTGAGTCCTCTGAGCAGCATGAATGGGAATAAATGACAATACAACAGATTGTGGAGATTTCTCACTTTCCCCCTGATGGTGTGAATAACTCGCTGCTGCTCTGTCTTATCTGCTCATGCACTGCAGTGTCGTTTCATGCCGCAACGTTATCACTTATGTATGTTTCTTATACCTGCACTGGAGTTTTAAGTGCAGCAGAGCATTTTGTATCTTTTGTATGATGATGACAGGCCAACCAGAGGCCTCATGAGACAAATAAAACCGTTACGCTCATGTCTCAGTTTAACCAGTGTACGTCAAGATTCTTATACTGAAATCAAATGTAACTGAGAAAAAAATGGTAATTCTTAATATACAGACAAGCATTAGTCAGGACAGGCCCCACATGTGAAACCAGTTGTATCATCTTCTGTAGCTTTAGATCTCAAACTCAGGCCCACTGGCCATGTTCTTTCCTCCCCACCAGTTTACTCTGAAGCATGGCAACTCATCCTCCCCACTCCTCTCCCTCCACACAGTCCTTCATGTTCAGTCGAGCTGTGTATTTGTATTTCTGGTGAACAGGAACGTTTCTTCTCGCTGATGAGACAGGAAGCAGTCTTATTAAAGTCCATGAAAATATCATGTGTCCACCTCTCTGCTCTCGGTTAAACTTTCTGTTCAGTTCGGAGACAGTTTGATGTCAGGTTCATGGTGGTAAATCAGAGTGGTGTATGTCCTTGCAAATGTGTTTAATCTGGCAAATTGTACAATTAAGTGCAGCTTGCTTTGTTAAAAGTAAAATAAAAAGCCAATGTTTGTTAATGATTTAGCAGCTTTGCTAAAAAAAAAATGTAGGTGATTTAAAAAATGTAAAATAAATGACCTGCTCTAAGAAAGGATGTTAATAAGCTGCATTTTGGAAAATTGAAGATACAGTCTTGTTATCATGTGACTCTCTCTCCTTCTCCATATCTTTCATGTTACGTGATAATTCTAGATGCACTGGGGCATGTAAAATGTGAAATTGTGAGACATGCTCATTGTGCTCACTAGGGGGCAACACTGTCTTGTTAATCTCTTCCTCTCCGTGCTGCTCTGGAGTCTCCACAGTATCTCAGTGGAGCGTCTGTGTTTGTATTTGTCTGTCAGTCTGTCCATCTGACCCCAGAGGCCCCTCTGAACCTCACTGAGTACCAAGCAGGGCCGTGAAATCCACATAACACAGTAATCTCCATGTAGAGCTGTGAGAGATGAAAATACACTCATGAGCATGCAACCATACACAAGCCCTTGATGAAGCCTTTGAAGTCCCAGCACTTCTCAGAGTTAAGTTTCATTCAGTGGAACCAAAGCAGCATGTTCTGGAGGCTCTCTGCTTCTTCTGCTGCTGCTCACTTTCTGAACTTTGTTGTGCCTGTTCAGGGACTGTGTGTTTTTCCAGCGTCCTGGTATGGAAGGACTGAACAACATAAATGAGCAAGAAGTGGAACAAGTGATTGTTTCCTGCATACCAGGTGTTGCTGTCTGTAATTCACTGTGGAAATAATAAGTGACTTACTGTTTTGGAATCTTTTGAGGGCATGAATGGTGTGGTGGTCTGTGCATTCCCTTAGCTAGTATTTTAGTATTTAATATTTGTTTATAATGTTCTGAAGCAGGCCCTGTTCTCAGTTCAGGGGAAAAAGCTTTGATGACATTATTTTGTGGCTTAGCAACTCTTTCAGGGGGAAACAGCCTGACTCTGTCCAAAGGTTAGGATATGCCTACCAACACCTCTAAAGCCAAGAATGTTATCACCACTCTGAGTTGAAGGGTTGTTCATTCCCCTGTGTAAAAACAACATTGCTGTCATGTACAGTAAAACAAAAACACATGGGCAGGGACCAGCGCTAATGGCAGCCACTTTAGATGATACCTTTGATTCTACCACACGCACCGCAGTCACAAATACACCCTTAGCCTATTTTAGACATAGGCCACATCCAGTTGCACAGATCTGATCCACCCTGGCAGGAAGTCAGACACAGGAAGGGCATCCTGTGCAGACTCCTGATCATATGTCACATCACTACATCAATCTCATAAATTACCGAAACAGCAAGTCAGCAAAATTAGGCAAAACACTCTTAAATGCTCCCGTTGGGGTGTGAAGCCATGCAGAGGAGGGAATCTTAGGTTATATAGCAGTGTTGTGTCATCTGAAGTCCCGTCCTGCTTGCCATAATTTACTGCAGAACTGCTCACACTCTGCACGAGCAGAAGACATGATCCGTTTCCATGTTCCCATGAGAGCTGGATCAAGCACACAAGCGAGGGTGTGCGAGCAAAATAAGTAAAACAGAAAATAAACTTTATTTGGATCTTGTTTCACTGGGTTTGCTGTTAATTGTCATATAAAATCTGGTATTCAAATGATGGCAGAGTGGTCAGCACGAACAGATAGAGGTCGGTTGCATGTACAGGCCAGAAAACAAAGAAAAGAAAAAAAAATTAGGGTGGTAGAACTATTTATTTTTACAGACATCCCTGTCTCTATCTGTAAGGCTAAGGCTGGTGATTTTGTAGATGTATTCATTGTCAACAAATCCCATGAAGGGTTTTATAAACAAGTACTGGCTGTGCATCCAGGACCTGATTTAGTTTATTCCTCTGAACCATAGCGCACCATTGTCGTCCAAAAGCTATTAAACCAACGTCAGTGAGCCAGACTGTTGCACTGATGGACAGACAGAGAGGTGAAACTGAGCCCGGCACGTCCCATTCATTGCTGAGCACCGACCTCAGTTTGCACCACCAATCTGTTTGGGGTGATCAATGTCTCTATCAGTTGATAGGGTAACGTTAGTGTCAGCTGTCACCCTCAGTCTTCCCTCTCTGCACTTTTCCATGGTATTTCCTCTTCTGAATACTTTGGCTCATACATGTATGTCTCTATGAATCCATCACATCTCACTATTACTTCTTGAATGAATTTATTTGGATGTTTTGCTATTGCCACATAGCCAACGTTAGCATTAACAGCTGTTAACATAACAGTCTTGCCAAGACATTTGCATTTACTAGATGAGGTTACAATACATCCTCTGAGCAGTGCTACTTTTTCAGAGTAGCCTGGACGCTACAGTGACTTGGAATTGGAAAGTGACAAGACGGCCTGGTCGGACAGGAGCTAGCTGGTTAGCATGCTAACTCCGGTAAAGGTGATAGAAATAGAAGCAAAACAAGAAGGTTGCTTTCCACCTCTAGAGCCACCACATTTCCTCTAGACTGGTACGTAAACTTCTGTTAATGCTAACGCTGGCTGTGTAGCAATAGCAAAACTTACAAATAGCTCCTTTAAAGTTAACTCACCTAAAAATATCACTCCTACTAGTGATGCTGGGCTTTGGACTGAGGAGTTGCTTTCACGTCAGGTTTAAATCTTAAAGTGGAAATTGGAAGTACATGATGGAAGTGACTCAGTTGTTTTGGACCTCAGTCTGCTCTTGTTTGGTTTTATAAAAGTAAATGTTTTCTCACATATGTATGTAGAGCCAAATAAAGTGAGTATCATTTTGGCATTGCGAAATCTGGACTTTTCCAAAGCCTTGTAGAACTGTGCCAGTGGGAGCTTCAGAGAGCATCATCACATAAATTTTGCTGTACGTCCTCTTTGACTCCTTCCACTTAAACAGATAACACAAACATGAACGTCGCTGACTGAGTGATTAAGTTACGCCATTAGCGAGCTGAATGACGTGTGATACCACTCCACCAGTTGCACATTGGTGGACCTGCTGAGTGTTGAAATTTCCCCACTTGACCATTTCTTTTTCAAAATAAACTGGGACATCCAGTGTTTACGTCATCAGAGCGTGTTTATAGGCAGTGTTGCCAACTTGTTGCTAGATTTACTTTGACATACTTAAACATATAAAGGAGAAAAACCTTTTAATGCCTAGCATGCAGAGTCATGTAGGTAGAAAATATCTTGAGTGAAAAGACCGTGTTTGTTTCCTGTGTTCTTTGGACAAATTGTCGATGATGTAATCTGGTCTGTTACGTGTTTACCATGGTCATTAGCCCTCTTTCCTCTATCTGCATCTGCTTGATCACGGTTGTGCGTTTGCATGTGAAGTTCTCTTCAGCTTCATATTTGTGAGATGCTGAGAATTCCTTTTCCATCTGGAAAGTATCAGTCCAGTTTTACTGATGATGGAGACTGATTGTGCAGGTTATAGCACCAAAGTCAAGCTGCTCACTTTTTTTTTAATTCTACATCCTGCACAAACTCAACCTAAATATAAACCCCAACCCAAACTACTCTTAACATGTGATCAAGGAAACAAAGATGCTCAGGGATCCTCATAGCAGTTTTTCTGAACCCCTAGGCAATCTTAATGTGTTTCTAACGTCTTATTACTGCTGTTCCTCTGTAAGGTTCTTTGGATTGCTCTGATTGAATTCACAAGAAGTCCCAGCTACGAAATGATTATGGATTATTATTAATTAAGTTTCACTGTCACCACCTCCATAAAGAAATATTGACAGTTTTAAAAATTGAACACCAAATCCAGACTTTGAGGCTCATTCTGAACTGTCTGTTGTTAAGACCTCAGTAGCTTTATTCTGGCGGCTCTGGAGATCAGCTGTTTCTTCGGCCCTTCACAGGAATTTCTCTTTTCATCTCTGTTTCAATGCCAGTAAATATGAGGAAATTACTGTGCACTCAGATCACACAAAAGACAGTTTGATGTTAGTCACAGTCTGATAAATGGAGTCCGTCACGGCCTTCTACTGAAGTTCATCAAAACACTGATATAATGCCTTTGATAAAATATCATACAATCATACTGATATGTGAACGAACACATTACCCTGAATAATTCACTTTAATATCTGAACAGATATGGGTACAGGAACAATATTTTCCAAACAACTGCACTTTATTGAAGTAAGAGACATGCTGTTGTCCATAGCAAGTTCTTGACAACCGCTGACCAAACTGCCATGACAGGTGCTATGGATATGGTCCCTAGAAATTTACCTTTGACCTTATTAACCCTCATCTGATAGAAACCTTGAGTATGTGCTTAAACACATTGCGAGCTTGTACTTCAAAATCTTTCAGATCTATTGAATATATGTATTTATTTTTGGGGTAATAGCTTAAAATGCATCTATGAATTGTTTAGATGTGCACTGATGTGACTTTGTTCTTTACAGCACAGTATTAGGGCCACATTGAGGAAAAAAAAGAAATCAGAAATTTCGAGAATAAAGTCATAATATTATGATGTATTCTCAAATGTAATATCATGGGTCATAATACTCAGTCGTAGTTCTTCCTGCTGACAGCAGTGTCATAAGTTAATGGAACACATCTGGAACACATCCAGTTCTGATTATAAAAAAATAAACATCTAGATAAACTAACATTTACTGTTAGCTGTTACTCATGTTGTAACAGCTAATGTTCACTAATTACACCTCATGTTTCTAACACAATGAGTTAAACTCCAGCTCCCTCATCATATCAGGTGCTGACAGTCTTACGCAATGATGATCAGCCAATCTAACAATACAGAAAACTGGCCAGCTCTGACAAACAGGATACAGGACAAAAGCAAGCACAGCTTTAGTTCTGTGTCTTGCTGGACCGGAGAGTGTTTTTTCTTTGTTTCATTCCCTTGTTTCAGATTCCACATGTCCGGAGGTGAAAAACAACTGTTGGAGCTTTGATCATAGACTGAATGAATGTGTCTGCTTGAGTCAGCTTCATGAATACACACAGCACAGTTTTCTATTTCAGTTTTGCTAATAAAAATATAGATTATAAAAAGTAAGAGGTAACAGGCTGTTTGTTGTGAATCAATCTTCACTGATCTACATGATGATGTTGTCTGTGCACTTGCGTTGCCCTGTTCTGATCTGAGCTGCTGTTTGTGTGTGAACAGGACGGATTCTGGACCTGAAGACGGGAACAGTGAAGAAGGAGGGACAGCAGTCCTCGATGAGAATGTGCATGGGCTCCCGGCGCTCCTTCATCTGCCGCATGAGGTGTGTGTGACTGTGTGACTAAGTGTGTTTTTATGCGTCTGTGTTGGTGACAGCCAGAGGCATATTGTCTTCAGGTTGTCCATCCGTCCCGTTCTCGTGGATGCAATATCTCTGTAACGCCTTGACGGAACTTCTTCAAATTTGCCACAAACATTCACTAGGGCCCAAGAATGAACTGATTAGAATGTGGTGGCCAAAGGTCAAAGGTCAATGTCGCTGTGACTCACAAAACACAGTTTCAACCTTGTAAATGCGATATCTCTGTAATGCCTTGAGGGATTTTTCGAACAATTTGGCACAAATGTGAACTTGGATTCAAGAATGAACGGATTCGATTTTGTCAGTCAAAGTGAAAGGTCAAGGTCATGGTGACCCCATGTTCTCGTGAATGCAATATGTCAGGAACGCCCAGAGGGGGGGTTTCATTACTTGGCATACTATGACTCACAAAACATGTTTTTGGCCATAAATCATAAATTCATTCAATTCAATACACTAATCGCATACAATACAATATACAATAATTTATACAGACAATAGTCATACAATAATTTAACTCAAAAAGGTCCAATAGGTCAAAGTTCAACTTCACTGTGACATCATAATGTTTTACAAAAACACTTCTGGCCATTATTCAACACTGTACCTCAGGAAGGAGAGACTGACCATATTTCCTGACACTTGGAGGAGGAGACAACCACGAGGAGGTGATTCTAGTTATTTCTGTATGATGACTTGGTGTAGGTGTTTTGGAACTGACAAGCTGTTGGGCCGTTCGTCCAATGCTCAGCTGTCTCATGAGTGTTACATTATCTTGTGTTTTTGAGCTCGAGGCAGTAGATTTCCAAAACATCAACATGTTACTTTAGTGTATTTCATTAATTTAACTTTAAAATGTTCTTTTTACACAAGAGATCCTGAAATGTTTGGTCCCAGGATTAGTGCAGTCACACATTTAATTGTAATAGTGTGACTCTAGTTTTAATTTCAGACAGATGTTGTTTGTGAAACTGGTTTAATTTGTCTTTGTAAGCATTGCAATTCCTTCAAATCCATGTGTCTTCTTAAATCTTGCAGAAATTATGAGTATACTCCAGAGATGTAATTTTTCAGTGGTAATTATGACTCATTGTGTCAGTAATTGATTTAGATAATGACTCAGTAAAATTAATTAGATAGGGATAAACTGAAGCTTGTTGAAAACAAATGGAGCCTCTCACATAAGGTCACCTCTGCTCTGTAATCGTACATGGGAATTAATTGCCATGCAAGTGAGTGGAAATGGTACACAATGGTAAACAGTAGGGGTTCATGTAATGTGACGGGCAGTCAGCAGTATGTAGCTCACAAAGTGACAGCCATTAGACATTTACAAAGACCGCAGTGACACTTTTTTTTCTTTCAGCTACTTTCTACACAGAACACTGAAGAGTCCTGCTGAGCTGTTTCTCATTAGCCCCACAGACGCTTTTACAACAGTGTTTCATATGTGATTGATTGTGTTGTTCAGGCTATTAGTCCTGCAATTAATCATAATATGCAGGGTGAGCCACAGGCAGAGGAGGAAACTAGATGGAAGATACCAACAGAGGTGAAACATAGTGTTGAACAGTAGGATCGAAATCAAAATTACAAAATTAACAAGAACATTTTAATGATAGGAACAAAAATAACAAAGAGACGTCCAAATCAAGTTCTTTTGGCCCTATTTCTGACCAGGGGTACACGGCTTATTCTCTGACACATAAAGACTAACAACAATTCATTGATTCCTACGGGCAATATAAAGTCGCAAATTAACCTGCATGTCTTTGGATTGTGGGAGGAAGTCGGAGTACCTGGAGGAAAGCCACGCAGACACACGGAGATCATGCAAACTCCAGACAGATAGCCAGCCAGCAGGTTTCCAAGCCAGGCGCACAGTGAGGTGACAGCGCTAACCACTGATATCTTGAGCCGTTATTTAAATGTTGATTAAAATACTGAAATACCAGATGTAGCTACTAAATCCAACACAATTAGTATTTTTGCAGCCCCTTGAATACTGGAGGTCTTTGTTCAGAAATATTAAGTTTAGAAGCTTCATTTATTGATTTGATATTAATTAAAGATAAAATGGGAGAATGCGACATGAAGTGACCTGCTACTGGAAACAAGACCTGTCACTACAAACTACAAAAACACTCAGGAAACTTTCATGGTGGCACGATAACCAGTGCAAACATTGTTTTCCTGACATGTTTCCTGTCTGTTTTTGTGGTTTTTTGTGCCAAGCGTAGAAAACACGGTGCACAGGTGGGAAAATAGGTGTAAACAGGTGGTGAGGTTCATTTAAGTGAGGCAGTTCAAAGTGAATTGTTGATATTTTGGTGGAAACTGGGTCTTACGTCATGTCTCCTCAGGAGGCATCGCATGAGTATCATGTTAGTTGAGGAAAACCAGCAGCACCATTGTCCATTTGTGTCTACACAGGATGTGTTCAGGACTCCAACACGCAATCACTGTAGTTACACATCTAAAAGAGAAGAAAATAGACTTGGAGTGTAAAAAATACTTTAGCTAGGTAGATAGGTGAATTGTTTAAAGCAGGACTGTATCTGTTCATGTGAGACGGACGATGGAAAAAACACATCTGGAACACTTTCTGTGAAGACATGCCAACAGACTTTGTGCTGAGAATAAAAGTGTCAGGATCACATTTGTTTCTGGCTCAGTTTCACTTCGCTGCCAGTCCAGTGATTTTATCAACAAGAGAAAATTCAATACTCATAGCAAATGCACAGCTATGAAGGAATAATGCTCAGGGTGTAAATAGACCACTTTAATTAATCACTCTCCAACCAGTAGAGTGAATGTTGAATGTGGTTGAAGCAGGAGTACTGGAAAAGCAATCTGCATTTTTCAATAAATTAATATGGGTGATTCTGACAGTGTATTGTCCTTAGCTCCTGTGCGTTGTGTGGAAATTAATTAAATCCCTGCAGCCACCTGAAGGCAGCAGCAACGATGTGTTGATAAATCTGCAGCCTCTGATCTGAGAAGCGTCTTTTCATTTATTGAGCTGCTGTTACGTCTCCCTGGGACTGGCACAGGCGTTTATGAGCTATAGTATGAAATGAGTGACGTGACTGGCTGAGAGTATATTCATTTATTTCCACACTTTGTGACCTACAGTGTATTCTCCTTCAACCAAAATAGCAGGTTCACTTTAACACAGCCATGAAGTGCATGCGCCCAAGATGTAATACTTCACACTTGTCGTTGTGCTTGCCAGATTAAAATAGCCCATAGTCCACTCGCAGTTGTACACTGATGTTACAAGTTGGAGGCTCCTCTCTCCTAAATGATCTTTGGCTGAGTACAGACATTGGCTTGCAGAGAGACAACTCGTGTTATTTTGGCTTGTCATCAAGAAATTCATTGAATTCATGTTAATTACTGACAGCTGATCAGACATTCCACTGGTGACATTAGTGATTATTTGCTTTCCCTATTTTAACTGTAAAACAAATACTTAAATTGCTAATTTTAATGATTTTTGATATATGCTTTTCTTATAAAATATAACACAGTGTTAGATCTTCTCCACCACAGCAGCCAACCAGCCTGAACATGGAACTTCCCATAACCCAAACTTTGGTATGAGACTCTTCTTTGTGTATTTTGCAACACAGGATGTTCCAGACAAATGTCATTAATAGACAGTAACAACATCTGTTTTGTTGGTGAGTGAAGTAAATCATTGTGGGACAGACAATAATAGAAGAAGTAGTGTGTGATATAGTTATTGATATTTCACATTTACATATGTGGACATGAGATACATTACAACTTTATACTATATGTTAGGCCTGGGCAGTATCACATGAATGAATTAATTGCACATTTACCTTGGTAATAATTAATAAACAGTATCTTATTAAATACACTTGCCCACAAGATTGTCTGTTCTCACAGTGGCGCCATTATTAATTGTTTATACTGAAGAATTAAGAGAAAATCATCAATAATCAGTTGTTAAGAACACTTGTAAATATTTTTGCTACAATGGAGAAATTTTGTATTATAAACTTCACATCACAAACTCTACAGCAAATTATTTAATTAGCAGCTTCTGATTAAGTGTTCAGGTGGTTAATGAGACCAGGTAAAAAAGCAAGCACTCAAAAACAGTAAAGCTGGAGCTAATTGAACTGCTCCAGAACCATCCCTTGACTAAACCTGCTCATATCTGAGTGGTAGATTACATCTGTGTGTTGTGCATCAAGCCGATGTGATTAAGCACTCTTGATCAAATGAGATGAATAGATGTCACCATGGCACTCATCACATCAGCCAACTGGGCGACTCTAGCGCTGAGTTATTCCTCATATATAAGACTATTTCATGACCTCTCCTCTACACTTTCTGACTTTGCTGCACACCAGCGATGCCGTTCACCTGTCACCTGTCACAGCTGGAGAGCCATCAGTTGTAACTCCACACAGTTCCTCCCATGAGAGATGGACTTCATTGATGACATCTCTGACTTTTCCTGATGTCTCGTCTGTGAGGCTTTTCCAAATGGAAAAATCATCATCACGTCCTCGCAAAACAATTAGTATCTGTTCTTTGAATGAGTCAAATGCACATGCTTTGCCTGAAGCTTGACCTTTCAGACTTCTAGTCAAATTTTCACCAGACAACATTGGCTCCTTGCAAGACTGACATTGTTAACTTCTGGCTCACTGTCTCCAAGTTGTCATTTTGTCTGGGATCTCTTCTTTGCTACAGAAAAAACAGCACAAACAATCGACACATACAGTACGCTAATAGTGACACCTAGCAGCCACAATAGGAATTTTGATACTGTCCGCCGGCCTGATTTTCATTTAAAAATACCTCAAGGTGTCAGCTTGGTCAGGCTCATTAATGGTCGGCCACTAGTGGTCGTTCAGGAGCTTTTGATCATCTTCCTCAGCAGATGCAGTTTGCGAAGTTCTTTTGAAATTGTAGTTCAAATTTCTATTTTCTCTGAGAACTTTAAATCTTTTTTTAAAAAGTTGCTGACCTTGACAGAGCCTCACTTTTAAAGTTGATATACTTGACTTGTCCACAAACAGCTGCTTTGACCACGTTCTGCGGTGGCCCTGAGAGCTCAAAGCACTGCAGCTTAAGAAAACACATGCAAATAAACAAAACATAAACAACTTCAGAAAACATCTTCATCAGTTTGACAACACATGAGCTGCTAATACTCACAACACAACGGAAGTGTTTCCAGGGGACACTAAAAAGTGATGAACCTGGCTGGGATGCACTTCTCAATGCTTTTAACTCCAAAAGTCAAATTTGAAGTTATTTTTATGTTTTCTGAATTTGTTTGTGGTTTGTCTGTTTGCACATGCTTTCTAAGCTGCAGTGCTTTGAGCTCATTCTGAAAAAATGCAGCCCTCTCATTCATTAGAATGGAGCCAGGCTTGTGGTGCAGCGGGGTGACAATACATGAGGCTCTAGCAAAACAACATGGGTTTTGCCAGAAAACAAGAAACTGTTATAAATGGTTGCCACTGTGATTTCCAGATCCTTTCTGTGAGGATTACAAACTGAAAGGATCCAGCTGGACGTCCTGGGTAGTGTTCCATTTAACCCCCCCCCCCCCAATGAAGCCCTCTGCATTGTTATTGAATGCACGGTTGTTTTTGGTCTGAATCGCTGCTTATTTACACATTCAGCAGACACAGACCAACATGATGACTCATTTGGAGTCATGGGGAGGGTGAGTCCAGTATTCCCTCTCTTTTAGCTCTGTCTTTGGTCTCTACCAAGTCCTGAGGGAAATATCTAGCTCTGTAGCTGTTGACCAGCAGGTTATGAATGGTGTGTGCTAGGGCTGCATGATATGCAATAAGCATCATATTTTGGCAGATGTTGCGATTGTGATTTCAGTTGGAATGATTGTTTTTGCATTTCATTTTCACTGAAAAAAATGATGATCAGTTTTGTTGCGTCTTTTACCAAGCGAACACGTTCCTTTACATGTGGAGAATTTAATTTGAAGGCCGGGCTTTTCTCTGTAGCACCACAACACTAATTTGACACATTTTACCTTAATCAAAAGAAATTGCAGCTCGATTTGGATAGTGCACCATATATTGCGATCTTGATTATATTTCGATTAATTGTGCAGCCCTAGTGTCTAGCAGTGCTGAGGCTTTTTTTTTTTTTTTTTACTGAAAAGAGTGATGACAAGAATTGATAGAGTTCAAATGTGCTTGACATCAAAATAGTTGTTCTGTAACAGTGGCTTTTAACCCAGACGGTATATGACTCATACCTGCTATTTAAGTTGAGACGTTCATGGAGCCATAACCCATTTCACACCACATAACCTTCAAGCCATATGCTTTCTCTCCTGACATAATAACATACATAACTTTACTCCTCAGAGATTGTTGGTTAAATGACTGATGTCTCCATACACTCATTAATTAGACTCAGCAGGCCTGCAGTCTATATTCTAATAATTGTTTCCATCTGTTGGACATCACTTCATCTGTATCCTGTAGCTTCTGACCCTTAACAAACCCAGTTTCTTGCTAAATTTGACTCTTTCCTTTTCTCTATGTCATCATATCAGACAGTTTGCCCCACAGCCCTCATTACTTATTTTCTACAAACTACATCAAAGCAGCTTTGGCTGTTTCAAGGGCTTGCAAGAGCTCATGTTTAGTTTAACAGAGTAACACACCTTTTTCACTTTGTTTCAGATACAGTGTGGTTGCATTAATGCCAGAGAGTATAGAATCATCAGGGGTTCCTGTGGCCTTGTTTTGTCTGGATTTGTCACAAAGGCCTGCAAGTCACACGAGAGCCACTCTGTGTTATGTTGTAAAGTATTTGTTGGACTGGCACGTCCTTTTTGTTCTGTTGCTATTCCAGGCCCTGAATAATTCAAACAACATGCTGCTGGCTCAGTCTGAAAGAGCAGGAAGGCAAGTGGTGAAACGCAACCACTTCTGTGACACATACATAAACACTGGCTGAGAGGAACACAGCATGATGAGTAGACTAACATTTCAGGGAAGTCATTATTAGATCCAGGCAGGCTTATGTAATGTTCAGACACAAGACTGGCCTGAACACAGGAAAACTCCCGCGGGCTGTATACCGCTGGCCTCAAGGAAACTCAGCTGCCTCCAGTGTTATTATGTGTCTATTATTTGGTGTTGTAACTGTCACCACTACTAAACAAACCCACATTCAGCAAGCACTTTATTAGGAACACCACACTACCACTGGGTAGTTCCTCCCTTTGCCCTCAAACGTCTCAATTCCCAATTCCTGTTGAAACTTTTCTCTGAGACTCTGCTCCATGTTGACGTGACTGTATCACATCATTTCTGCAGATTTGTCATGCTGCCAATCTCCTGTTCTACCACATCCCAAAGGTGTTCTACTGCAGCGGGCTCCAACAGGTGGCTCACAAGCTCCCAGCAGTTCACCCAAAGGTTCAGAGGAAATAATCTGTACAAACCATGGATGTACAGTTCAAACTTTAAGCAACACAACTTCACTCAGTAAATCTGCTCCATATGAACTAAATCAATTACATAGATATCAGCAACAATACTCGGATACACTGTGACAAGGCCCAAAATGCATCAAGAAAAAATTCCCCACACCATCACACCACCACCACCAGCCTCGAATGTTGACACGAGACATGCTGGGTCCGTGGATTCAAGAGCCTGTTTTTGTGTTTTGACAGTACAGAAACAAAATCTGGTTTAATTCCTGTAAACGGCAACAGCACCACCAGAGAAAATTGACAACTGCAACCGGCCTCGACACTGCAGTGTGTGTTTCTCAGATTAAATGAGAAAATGTGAATCGTATTGCAACAGAAGACAAAGTTGCAGCACAAAGAAAAGAAAATAGAATGGAACACAAATGGAACCAAAGAGACCACCTGAGGGCTTTAAAAAAGTACAGTGCAACATGTTTTGTAAGAACTGTCTTCAAGCTGCAAAATATCACAAACATTTCAATAAAATGAGGCTCATGTGACAGTAATTGTGACAATACACGGTGGATATCGTTTGTCAAGCAGTTGTGTACTGTACAACTGCTTGACTGTGTGCTGCCCCCTACTGTGATTAGCTGAGCTCATGTACCACTGAGTGTAATGTATGCTGTTGTCTTTGTGTTGTATTTGTGTGCAGGTGTGGCAGTGCTCCTCTGGATCACATCTCCCTAAACCGTCTGTCTAACATGAGGAAGAGATACAGGTATAGGAACTTCTTTTTCTAACCATGGTTCTGATCCACTATAATGTTTTACTGCCCCACCCTCTGTATGTCTCCCATGCACCCCATGACATTCTATCCTCCCGCAATCCCCTTCCGTCATTTTCCCTTACATTGAACTAGTCATTCATTTCAGCTGCTAAAACACAGACCAGAGAATAGAATAGTTGATTAAATTGTTAATATGCTCATCTCTTTAATTATTACCTGTGTTCATGGCAAATAAGCTTTACAAATGAGCAGAAAGTGCTTCAGTGCTTTTTTTGCCCTGGGGGGTTTGCCTCTCAGGCAACAACTGGCTGGCTGCCCTAATTGTTCTCTATAGGTGCGGATTTTAGGAGCACATGCAACCTGACAGGAAGATCTGCACACACTATTTAGGACTTGAAAAAATAAATAATTTTCAACTTGAAAATATGTAATTATAATATGTTCTATAAAGATGCTCGATTTGAAAATCATTGGAAGATAAGGCAGTGCAGCACACTTCTCTTTGAAGTAAAGATACAAGATTATCTTTTCATTAAGTGTCAGGTATCTGTCAGTAAAGCTAAGTGTGATTTTAAGATGCATTAATAATACAGCAGTTTATATCACATATCTAATTCTTCTGTTACATTACCATTTTAATGTATATTAAATTTAACTTTTGGAACGCGTTGCATTCACATGAATAGTATATAAACAGCATACCCCCTCCTCTCTGTTTTGAAACCAGACCTACAATAGCTACATTACCTGAAATAAGCCCCATATATGTTATTCTCATTATATTCATCTATTGATCCAACTATTCATCTATTGGTCCTTGTATTGAACCTTGTATCATGATCAACACATTAAAGTAAAGGTTTCGGCAATACACAGAGCTAGATTGAATTATTGTACTTATTAGTACAAAGACAGTGAAATCAATTTAATAAACCACAAAAAAGAGATGATTCTTTCATGTCAGATCAGCTTTTAAAGAGGAGATAATAACCCCTGCTAAACCACAATAATCAGGCAATTAGTCTAGTCAATTTTCATCCAGGCCAACTGCTTTCAGTGTAGGAGATATATCCAGCAAAATGTTTTACATACAGCATGTGAGCAAATAGAGAGGACGGCAGGTCTGGAGAGATAAGGGGAGAAACAGAGGCTGGAGCCAGGGTAAAGGGAACAGGAGCAGATAATGACAGCTTTTAAGATTTTTGCTTTTTAATTGTCCTTTTTTTTTTTTCGTACAGGACCAACAACCACTACTGCAGAATTTCCTTATTTTAAAAAAAATATGTAATAGGGCACATGGAGTATTACGGCCCATTTCTTGCCAATAAATTTCTCATTTTCCTCACAGACACCAACTTCTCATTCATCCCTTCCTTCCACCATCACCTACTCAACCAGTTTGTAAAGAAAAATCATGTAATATTCAAGTGACCTCCCGTTATATTTTCACTATTGATTTACACCTGGTCCATTAACAGTTACACAGCTTTTATTTAGACTCAGTGTAATTTTTTTTTGTTTGCAGAACAGTAGACCAGTCAATTTCAACCTCTGACACAAGCCACACCCACTTCCAGTACAATATATTCTGACATAAGTGGTAAATGACCTCACACACACATCCATACACTGAAGGACCAGCCATCAGAGGCAATTTGAGGCTGGAGGATGTGGACTGGAGGAGCTGGGGATCAAACCACCGACCCTCTGAGTAGCGGATGACCACAGTCCACAGATGTAGATAGAGAAAGTAGCGTTTTGTTACACCTTTAACATACAGTATGTAAAGGTGATTATAAGCCTAAAAGTCATGATTTCAACAGAGATGAAGCCAACAATGTTAACCACTAAAACGGAGTCTAAATTTCAAAATGCTTTCATTGGAAACAGCTGGTGTCCATATTAGTATTTTCAGGTAGTTTTTACAGAGATGTCTGTACACAGTGAAGCACCTGTTTATCAAATCTTTTCTTCACCCTCTTTTCACACGGTGAAAAACAAAACGTACCACAGCTAACATTTGGTGAGGAGCGGAACACACGGTGCAAATGATTATTTCATGCTCAGAATATCATCTGACAACAATTGCAGGTTGACGACAACAGCTGTTTGGTATCATTTAAATCATCTATATCATTTAAATGAATTACAGCAAAGGTTAGAGCTGATAGATAGTTACAGCTACACACAGCCAGTTATTCTGCCAAGTGACAGCCAGTTATACCTCTGTTCACGGCTGCTCTCTGGTCACCTATTGTGTTGCAATGCAGTCAGATTTACGATATAGTTTTTCTCATTTACATATTTTTGTTTTTGTTGACTTGTTGACTAAACCCATAAGCTACAATTATTACTACATAAATTACACATTAACCGGCAGTTATTCTGTGTTGATAAAATCTTCATTTTATAACTGAACTCTGTATTTTCTCCCCCTTCCGCTTTAGGGAGAGAAAGACACTGTTTTTATTCTCTGAAACAAAGAAAGATGCATTTTCACTAATTTAGCCAGCTTAACATGGACATACCCTAAATGTATGAGAAAGCCTGTATTGTATTTTAAGCTCTTCCACTGCTGAAGTATATAACACGCCGCTGCGTCTGTGTTTGATCGACAGGAATGGCCTTGGACCCTCAAAAGAAGGAGAAGCTCAGTACTCTGTGGTGCACTGCACTGGCTACATCAAAGCCTGGCCCCCCGCAGGTTTGTACACATCTTCAACTTGATGCTCTTGTCTCTATCCCTTCTTAACCCAAACTTCACCTCGCTGCATGAGTCCCAGAGTTAGTGTGGCCTGGTCTAACCTAAAGCAGCTGCGGGCTCTGCACAGCTCTGGATCAGAACCACACAAGCTGTTCAATCACAACAGGCTCTGGTATCCTGTGAGCGAGTGGAGCCGCATGTTTCAGAGTGGCTGTAAAATGTATGTAGTTTGCGCCTCCATACAGCAGCTGTGGTCAGCCAGAATACAGATTTGTTACAGTGCATTTCAGTACTGACACTGTTTCACTGTGAGATAGGATAATATTGATATAATAATACAATAATTCTCAAAGCTCACTTGTAGTCCAACCATCACTGACCTGCAGACAGAAATCCAAACCTACTGAAGCCCTGGACTAAATGGCAGTGTTCATTTTCTTAACTGCTTCACCACTTAATTACTTTTCTCACTGTTTTGGGGTTAAATGAATCTAAATCTAAACAAATTCAAGTTAAGTCAGTTTGTGTGGAACCTCCTTGAATATTTAGTGTAAGTGTCACATTAGCAGGAGTAACTGAACCCAAATGCAGACAACACAAAGAGGTATAGGTGGGAAAATAGGACTTTTAATAACTAAAGAAAACTTACAAAACTGATGAAACCGCAGAGAATTCAAAATCCAAAATGAAGGTGAACAAAACTGCTGTACATCAGGATTTGAACAGGTTGACAACAGATGGACTGACAAAGACAAGAGGGAGCACAGACACTAAATACACAGCAGGGAGGCAAGGGTGATTGAACACATTAGGGCGGGGCAGACAATCAACAAGGAGGGAAACACAAGAAAAAAAGTAGAAACACAGTGGACACACAAGGAACTCTACTACAAAATAAAACAAGAAATGAATCAAAAAGTGTCCATCAGGGCAAACCGTGACAGTAAGTCTGGTGATATTCTGTATTTTTCTATTTGTCCACAAATCCCATGAAAAGATTCAAACTGATCCAACTAACAAGTACTGTGTGTATCCAAAGCCTGATATAGCTTATTCCTCTGTGCTGCAGAGCTCCACTGTTGTCCAAACACTATAAAAAACACATCAGTGTTCCTTCATTACCATAACCACACACACATACACACACACTGTAGTTTATTTTCAGTAAGTTCCACATTGATTGGGATCACACGCCCAGAAATAAATGCATATAACCCATCCCTGAAAATAGTCCCTGCACATCTTTCTCCTGTTTGACTAATGTTTGCTAAAAAATGGAGCCACTAGCTGTTTCAAAAATTTATTAGGCCTTTTTTTGGATTGAAACTATATATCTGTATCTGCGGGATTTCTACTCTGTATCTATGTAAATGCATGTTGGATGGTTGGAAACCCCCTTCCACCACACCTTCCTCATGTGTTGTGACATGTGTTGTCCATTTCCTGTAACTTACCAAAACTAACATTCACATGCATGTCATGCTGTGATTGGCCAGCTGTGTGGAGGTGAGAGGAGTCAGGCATTGTCTTTGTTTCTCTAACTCTCTTTTCACATGTTACTCAACTATCTGTGACACTTTTCATGCAAACAACTAAGTACAACAATGTGAATGTCGTCCTGGGCAGACTGTCTGGAGATATGCACCATTCCCCGTGTTCTTAAAGAACACACAATCCCTCCTCTCCGTCATGACCAGTACTTCACTCCACCTTCCAGCCTGAACAAGTATTAACACATTTGTTTGTCTGTCTCTCCACCCTACATATTCCATATGTATGGGGACTGACTCCCATGGGTGCAGCTGACATGGATACTCTTTAAGACACATCATCTGTGGTGGCCACGACTGATTAGCAGCACGTGGTTTCTTTATGCGCCACAAATGTGTGGCCTCATCGATCCCTTAATTCCCACAGTCAAGCAGTCAGACGTGTTTGTAGGAATGGGTTAGCATGTGTGTTTGACATCAGCATTTTCTGCTTAGCTTGTAAGTATGGGGCTTGGTCCATGGCTCCTCTGTGGATCGCTCCATTGTCTTTCAACATTGGCTGGCAGCCTGTGGTATCGGCTTTACTAGTCTGCTCACTTTGCCCCTGTCCCACGTGAAATCTGACCTAGTCAGAGGAAGCTTGCTTCTCAACTGATTGCTGCTCCACCATGGCTGAAGTGTGGCAGCACCATCGCCCACAGTCGTTATCCCTCATTGAATCTGACCTCTGATGACACCCAGCACCATACTCAAACCTCTCAGCCGATATCTTTGCCCGCTACTTTGCTGATAAGGTGTCAACCATCAGTTGCCAATTCTCTGAACCTCTCAGACACAACCAGTTGTAAGTTAAGGGCAAAGCACTCTGACTGCTCTCATGCCTTTCTCTGCCTCCTCCGATCAATAGTTCACCACCTCCTTCACTCAGCCCTCTAGCTGAGTGTAAGCCTCCAAAAAGTGTAACATGTAGTCGTCCTACATGTCCACCCCAGTCTCCTCATCTCCTCTCTCATTCACCCCTCTCACTGAGAATAATGTGTCAAAACTTATTCCATATGGAATATGTAGAGTGGAGATATAGCCTTGACATGCTAGACAACAGGAGGTTACATGTGTAACCCAGGTTCTCTGAGCGGAAAGACTGTCACTCCAGCTAAAAGCCACTCGAGTTTCCAATCAAGGTTCACTGAAGAGGCCACGAATGTGTGGTGCTTATATAATCACATGCTGCTAATCAGTGCGTGGCCACCATAGATGAGGTCCTCATACGTATGGAATATGTAGGGTGGAGAGGTAATCACTCCACTCAGAGAACCTGGGTTACATATGTAACCTTATGATTTCTGACATAGCCAGACAGAAGGTCTTTAGAGCTAGTTCTGGGAGACCATAAACACATCCTTACATCTTCAGTAGGAACCAGGGGCTTGGACCGGAGAGTCACAAAATATTAAGAGATGGACTAACACACTGTTAATTTTGGTCTTTTCATGGGAGTCATTGCCCTTAAGAAAAACTAGAATAAATTAAATTTTTTAAGAAGAATTTAAGAAGAATCTACTGACTACTAAGTACAGCATTAGTTTTAACTTTCAGTTGTCTTTTTACCTGTTATATACTACATGCTAATATAAGGAAAGTCTCAGCCTCATACTGTGTATCAGTATAACACCAGCTCCGAGAACACACAAAGCCTCAGATGCACTCACTGACTTCGAGACACACACACATACACACACGCACGCCATGTTTACAAAGACAGTGATTGAAATGGACCCCCACTGTCTCAGACCAGGTGTGTATGTGGCTGTTGTGGTAAAGTCGGATGGTGGAAATGAACCACATGAAGTAAAACACAACTAAATCCCCTCTGAGAACTTTGAGGTCACGCTGGAGTATTTCCAGGAATAACACAAACACACATACACACAGACACCACATGTATTTTGAAATCATTGACACATGGTTCACTTCCTCACACTAAAAATACTCCTGTGGAATATTTTGGACACAATACTGCTGGCGAACAATCATCAGGCGAGACACACGCACATACGCTCATAAATCGCAGATGGACAGCAGAGAGATGCTCTATAGACACAGATATGTTGCACATTCACAACCAATACAATGGCCGCCAACTGAACTGTGTTAGAGAAGAGGAATGTAGCCACAAGTGAGGACAGAGTCTTGGTTTTGTTTTGTGCTGAGCGGAGCTGAGGGAGGCTCATCTCTTTAAACTGTGTGATGAACAGCCATCTCCAACTGGAAAGGAATTTCAGCAAAATAAAACGCAGAGATTACTTCAAATTAAAAAGCACCAGGTCATTCTGGATGTGACCTGGACCTGTTGTATCTTTTTATAGACTCTTCCTCGTGGACTGTGGATGTTCCTTGGTATCTCTGAGATTATCCGGACAAGGATTAGTATAAAGTTGTTATAATCTGGGTTAAAAATCATTTGACAGAAAGTTTATATTATCATGAAGATGCTGTGATGCCTTTTTCCATGGATCCACATGTATTTTTGAGGTAGTGGGTGGTGTTAACGGGGTACTCCAGTCATAAATCAAAAATTCCTTCCTGGTCCGTCTCTGGTGTCTGGTATGGATTATTTTATGTTCTTGGGCCTAAAGAGAAAACAGACATGTAATTATGTGAATCCTCTGGAGTAAGAGAGTAAAAGCAGTTCTACATATGAAAGTAGACACAAAGTTAGAGAATTCAACTCATATTTTGTTAATTGTCATTTATAAACATGTTGCAGTCAAAATCAGTTTGACAGAGTTGTCTTGTGACTGTAAAGAAATATTAAATGTTCATAGTTTCTTCAGTTTGAAACAACAAAATATTCCAGGCACGTTAATTCTACCACATCCAGTCATTTAGTACTACACTTCAAAAAAGTTGTGGAACTTAAAGCTAAAAAAGGAACTGCAGAAGGTGATGATTGTTAGTTCAATGCACACCCTGCAGTTTTTCATCTAGTCTGAACACCAGAGTTAACTAATTAACAGACAGTTAATTGATTAATTGACAGTTAATGATTTTTGTAAAGTTATGGAACTACATTTGTAAACATTTCACTGGAAGGCTTTTACTTTGAAAGGCAGCTACATTGTTGAGTTTGCATTACCATTAATGCAATTTAAAAGTGCCCTGTGGTGTTCTCTTGTAAACAAAGTACGATTTACATTCAGTGTTTCTCAAGAAAAACTCAGTGTATGTATCTTTGATCCTTGATCTTCAAACAAACATGATTAAACATTTTCTTCCTTGTTAAACATTGGATGAAGCCTTTAGCTGGTTCAGTACAATGTTGCTTGGCACCTACTATGGATCAGGGAAACAGCATGAAACTTAAGGCATCAATGTACATCAGTTTCTGTATGCACGACCCACTCATAAAGCCGTTGTCCGGTAGTGTTACTGCACGTAAAAAAAAAAAAATTGGAAGGCGTGGCGGGCCGTCACTGCTAAATGAATATAGAGGAAACACTGATGCTGCCTCATTGGTGTTGCTGTAGTTACCACTGCTGCCTCACAGCAAGAAGGTTCTGGGTTTGAACCTGCTGGCTGGTTGGGACCTGCATGTTCTCCTCGTGCCTGCGTGGGTTTTCCTCCAGGTGCTCCAGCTTCCACCCACAGTCCAAAGTCATGCAGGTTAATTGGCCACTCTAAATTGCCAATCGCCCTGTGGGTGTGATTGTGAGTGAATGGTTGTTTGTCAGTCCTGTGATAGACTGCTAAAAAAGATAAAACGATAAGCGGTATAGCTGATGAATGAATGAAAACAATCACATTTTAATATAATTATGTGAGAAATGTGATTTGATGTATACAAAAATACCTTGCCAGTTTAACACTTTCATTGAAAAGCTGACTGTCAGGAGAAGTGCCTTCATCAGGTTATTAATTTGTTAATTTGACTGTTCGTCTGATTCCCCTTCTCTTTCACTTAATTATTTGTATTAGACAGAGAGGAGCCAGTTTGAACATTTGTGTTAATGAAATGTGTCAGCAGAGTCTGGTGTCGTTGCTGAAAACATTCTTACACTGCTGAGGCTTAAAGGTGAAAACATGACATATAAATCATTGTAAAGGAGCAGTGGCCATGTCAGCCAGTAGATTACCTCTCACTGCTGCAAAGTTCAAGTAGCAAATGGAAAAATGAGTGTTCACACTTAATGAGAAATGCCTATTAAATGGCACTCATCACACCTTCCCCTCTCTCTCTCTCTCAGTTTTCAATTCAATTCAATATACTTTACTGGCATGAAGGTCAGGAGAACAATATTGTTCTTGTGCCAACTGTGTGTGTTTGTGTGTGTGTGTGTGTGTGTGTGCATGCATGCGTATGTGTGTGCGTGCGTGCGTGCATGCGTGCGCATGTGTGTGTTCCATATGTGTACTAGGCTATGTCAAGATAATTATTTGTCACACTCGTGATGTTGTTTTAATTATGTGTCCCTCACATATTGTGCAGCTAAGTGTGCTCCATGTCCCTCTCCTAATACAATCTGTTGCTCTTCCTTGTCCTCCAGCTCTGTAAGGAATCCCACTCTGATATTATTACATTTGTCACATCTTCTTCTCTACTTCACCTGTTGTGCATTGAGCACAGCCTGTTTGCTCTGTTTGTAGCCAGGACTTGTGTAGTCCTCTCTCTATTATTAGACTGCGGTCACTGAGTCTGTATTCAGTCAGGATCTGTCTCTGCTTTCTATCTCTGAGAGACACTCTGCCAGTTTATATTCATGGTTAGGGCCAGATAGCAATTACGTTTGTTTCTAGTTTTGGTTCGATTCATCCGATGTTCCGGATGGGCATCTTCTGTTAATCCAATAATTTAGTTTACTCTGATTAGTGGCTGGAACGCAGTGCCGGTCTGAGGTTGAACAGTATTGGCTGATATTTGATCAGACAGTCTTTGGACCAGCTGACAGCAGGGACTCTTTTGGGGGTTCTGTCATTGTGTTTGTGGTGCCTAAAGTCTCAGTGTGTCTTGGGGGCTCAATTTGAGATGTAACCAAAATTGAGGGTGTATTTTTATGTGAATAATCAATGGGTAACAGCCTAATTCTGCCCTGTTTTCTTGTTTATTCTCTTGAGTGGATCTCAGTTTTTTACTACGATTAAGGGCTATTGGTTGGATTACATTTTCATGTATTTTAGTCCAAATTCTAATCATTATGTCTATTTTGTAAAATGTTCTTATAATTCCTCATTTGAATTGATCTTTGGTTTCCTTAGATCTGGGCTTCTTTTGGAAGATTATGATTTTAGATTTGTTTAAATTGACTGACACGTTTCTGGCAGCATTGCTCCAGGAGGTCCAGGTGGACGTAGCCTCCATGGCCTCACCCATAGGTTTCTGAAGAGCAGTTCTGGAGTGAGCTGCTCGACCACCGCCATCTTGGCAGTACCTGACTCCATCTAACTCACAGCTAATCCAAAAATGGTCAAAGAGGAGGGGCGTGTGGAGCTGAGACTTCGGTGCAAGTTGGTTTGTGGCAAGCATACGCTAACCCACCTGTCACTCAAAGAAGCCACGCCCTCAATTCTACATAACTTTAGTCCTTAATAAAATGTAAACAGGTGAGTTATATAAACAGGTGTCATGAAGGAGAAAATTAGCTCTAGAGACCAAAACTGTTTTTGTACCAGGCTGTAAACATGTTTATTTCTGCTGTAAAGTTGGACATTTTAACATGTGAGTCTATGGGGATTGACTCACTGTTGAAACTAGACTCTAGTGGTCATTAGAGGAACTGCACTTTTAGCACTTCAGTGTTGGCTTTAGTTTTCAGGTTGCCGCTTGGTCATCAGGATAGAGCAGGACTTTAACTTCCTTATTGTTCAGGGTAAAGCCAGGGGTTGAGATTTCACCAACAGTGCTGCTCTGTCAGTAATGTGGAATTTGCGGAGTTGGAGACAAACTGTCGCCCTAACATACATCTCTCCGTTGAGTGTAAAGATCTGTAGTTTTAGAAAATAAGAGTGCAGAGCGCTCAGAAGTTCAAACAAAGAATGAAGAAGCTGCTCTTTGGTAGGGAACACAAATGTTAAAAAAAAGATGATGATCCAAGTAAAAAAAAAAAGCTTTTGTTCAGATGGCTGCTTCATAGTGAAATTCTTAAAAATAAGGACGATACATGTTAAAAAGTAGCTGAGTAACAACCCACATGTACTGGCACAAACAGCCTTCTTCAGAGTGTAACACTCAACATACAGGTTCTCTAGTAGAAACAAGATAATTGCAAAATTGCAAATGAACTCACAGGAGACAAATATAAAGTATGACCTCTAGATGGTTATCAAACATGTATAGAACAAAAAAAAATGGACACAAACAATAGGACAGAAAACAATAACAATTTATACTCATCTACAAACCATAGACACCCGACCTCATTACAAAAGTCCTGGGTATACTGTGGCCTGCATGTGATGTGTAAACAAGATTTCTCTTTGTTATAATAACTTTAATCAATCACCACCCCAAATGTTCGTTTAGATGTTTTCTAGGCCTTCAACTGTAAGGCTGTCTGGATTACTATTACTTACATTATGGAAGTGTTTAGCCATACGGTAATCCAAATGAGCTTTTCTGATGGCATTAATGCTCAGAGACTTTGTGTTTCAGTTGTCTCTTAGTCTGGCCTTTATAAAAGCAACAACAAGTGCAAGATAAACAGAGGTGTTGCAGTTAATAAATGTCAAAATAATGAAACAGTAACAGTTCCTCCTCAGAACCAGTCCTAAACAATAAGATGCTGTGTGTACTACCCCCAGCATCTTATCTTATCACTGTAGTTGTTATGATAAATTGAATCCTTTTCTCATAAGGCTCAGAAAAAGTTACTGGAATTATGAGCAAAACACGCCCCCATTGCAGTACCCAGATCCTGAACACACACTTTGTCTCGGAAACTAAACTCATTATCTTTCCATTCTGTGAACTGAGGAATGAAGTCAGACGGAGTCAGAGAGTCTGTGTGTCTGGTCCTTAAGAAGGATTGCAATTCTTTCAATCTGTCATCATCCTCACTGTTAATGTGTTAAGACTGGATGTATGAAGGCAGTTGTTGGGCCAGAGGTTTGATATGATAGTCAATACTCAGAGCATGTAAGAGATGGGTGTCCCGGGATGTGCACACCACAGGAAGTCATGTTCTTGTTCAGTGATCCCCCCTGCCCCCCTGGCTGTGGGCAACATTACTGTGTCTTGTCTCATGGATTAGACGATAGTTTATGATAATATTCTGTGCTACTCAATTTCCGTAGAGCTTCTTCAACATATTTGTCCTCATCCATTACCATCAGTGCTCCTCCTCTTTTGTCAGCTGCTTTTATAATAATTGACTCAGTCTTAGCTTGGATCTGTAATTTTGTGACTGACATATTTTGACTTAATTACGTCATAAAGTTTACCCCAGACAGCGATTTGGGGAATTTTATAATATAATCCCTCGTGACAAATAGAATTAACAGCCTTGTTTGTTTGGTGTGTGTGATAATGAATTAGAGTGTGTAGAATGTTAACATGGTGAGTAGTGTGGTGATTCGCTAAAAAGCCAATTTGCCCTTTACTCTGGGCATTGTGTTCTCTAAGGAAGTCCCCAGATTACTGCTCGCACATCACCTCGGTAATTCTTAGGGTCTAATTTATCTCCACTCTTATGTATTGGGGAAAGAATCCCTCTGCTCCAGATCTCAGGAAAGCGACCTGACTGAAAAATGAGACTGAACAACGGAAGCAGGGCCCGTCTCAGCTCAGGGCTGCTGTTTCTCAGCATCTCCGGATGCCGTCAGGTCCACATGCTTTGCCAGACTTAAGATACCTGGAGGGAATTTCTGCAAATTTGGCACAGATGTCTGCTTCACCTCAAGAATGAACTCATTAGAATGTATTGGTCAGAGGTCAAAGGTCAAGGTCACTGTGACCTCACAAAACACATTTTTGGCATGAATTCATACGCTAAATGTGACACAAATGTCTAACAGGATAAAATGATGAAGTGATGACATTTTATATCCAAAAGGTCAAAGGTCAACTTCACAGTGACATCATAATGTTCTGCACAAAGACTTCTGGCCATTATTCAACACTGTAGGGGGATATTGTGACACTGCAAGTTGACTGGTTGGCGCAGACTTATAACTGCGAGATGGTAATTCTAGCTTAAGATGGTTTTATTCTTCCATTGTAATTAGCTAATCAAGGGGGTTCTGATTATGTTTGATTGTAGGTTCACAGATAGTCAGTTTTCCTTGAATTTGTTTCTGCTCATGTTTGAGGTTGTAAGGTGAAATTTGCTCAAATAGTTTTTCAAAATGATCTTTCCACTTGTGTTCCATTTCTCCCAGATCAGATTTCTCTTAGTCTCTGATCATGATGTTGTTTTTCTTATTTGTCTTATTATCTGTGTATTATTATTATTGTCTTAGTATCTTGTGTGCTCTCTGTTTCAACATGATTTTATCTCAGGTGTTTTGTGGCTGTCTCTTATCCTCAGGTATGACTATACCAGAAGAAGACACAGAGGCAGGTCAGACTGGAAAATACTGCCTAGTGGCCATTGGAAGACTGCAGGTGTGTATCGTGGCATAGTCAAACTCAAAGCATGTGTGTGTGAATTTGTGTGTGTGTGTGTGTGTGTGTGTGTGTGTGTGTGTGTGTATGTATAAGTATATTGGGTCAGTGCAGAAAAGCCAATATTAATACGTTTTCTCTGATTTTCTTTTCTTCATTTTGATGGATAAACACTATATATGAACTGAGCAAAGATTAATGATCATGGACGCTGCGGTTGCTACATGTTTTGTTCTTAGTCTCAGTCTGCCACAGTCAGTCTCTGTGAGCTGGCACTGTGCCATTGTTGCCAGTCAGTCAGAACAGTTTCAGTCTGTTCTCTTATAGAGTCTTGGACTGAGTGTGATGCCAGCAGTAAACAGTGTTAACAGTAACATAGTGTGTAAAACACTGATGTAGTTGTGTCCGTGCTCCAACTCTTCATTTCCCTTCTTAAACATTTTCTCTATATGCCTGAATGACGTGTCTGTGCCTCCCCCAGGTTACCAGCTCTCCGGTTTCCATGGATATGAACGGCCTGTCGGTGCCGACAGAGTTCCTGTCACGTCACAACTCGGATGGTGTCATCACTTTTGTCGACCCGCGCTGCATCAACGTCATTGGTTATCAGCCTCAGGTTAGCTAAGAGGATTAAAAGGACTTTGTACTGCCATGAAAATTCATAATGCAGATAGGAGTGTTGCCATCCTGCTTCAAGTTTCATGCAGATGAAATTCTTTTTGTTCCTGCAAAATATTCATATTCACAGAACATTGATCTTTTTTCAGCTTTTACTTCAATTGCAGAGAGACACAGGCTCATATTAGAGAAGATTATACAGTGTATTCAGTTTTTACAAGTATCATATCTCAGAAATAATCCTCTGTTTTCAACAAATCATCCATGTTTACCTGTTGTCTTGATAAATCCAGTATAATGTAAATTTCCATCAGTACAACAGAGTCATGTCATCCTCACCTCTCTGCAGCTCTCACTAACAGAAGTACTGTTTTCATTCATATGAAACATTTTGTGGATTGCTATTACCAGTGTAACACCTCCAGCAGAAAATCTTTCACAGTAAAAGCCTCCTATTCCTGGTGAACCTTTAATGTGAAACATCCACTGGAAGAGAACCATTTCATTGGCAGTAACTTATCTCACCACTAAGAGTTGTCCTAAGTCACACTAAAAGTTTCAAACAAAAAGTTGTCCTCTAAGTCCTCTTCACAAAGCTGCTGAGAACAACTTTTAGTAAGGAAAAGCAAAAACCCCTATTATCCAACTCCTGACATCAATTTTCATGCGGCAGCTACAACAGCAACATGCTGCTGACACACTGATACTCATCTAATGATGTCATATATAATGATGTATCAGTCTCAGGGACCAAACCAGAACGTTTACAATGGGCCTCAGGAAGCTTTTAAAACTTAAACTACGTTTTGCCCCTAATACTTATTTACTTCAACTTTAGTCAGATTTTTCATGCAGGGCCTTTACTTGTAATGAAGTATTTTTACGTTGCTGTACTTGATTGGTACAGTATGTCCTCCACTGCTGATGTGAGCTATGGTGATTCAGCTCCACCTTAATGTTTCTTACCTGTCATTTTTAGTGACCAGTTATTAAATTATTAGTGGATGTTTGGCGAATTTACAGTTTGATAATCATAGTATATAATTACAATCCTCTCATGATGAGATGAATCAGACCAGCTCCAAAATATATTGACAAAGGTTTTAAAAAATATAAGAAAAGTGTCATGACCACCTGTCCGACCACTTCTTAAAGGCTTTGTGTGTGAATTACAAACACTTGTTTTCAATCACTTTGACCTCTAACCTTAAATTAACTCACTGCCTGTTCCATGAGCGAACTCTCCGGCTGAGGCTGCAGTCACGCCATGCTCTCAGATGAACTCCTGCATGACAAACAAATTCCGTGACTTAGCAGAACGTTGCATTATCAGCTCTGCACATGAGTTACTGTGCTGACAGTGGAAATAAGCAGACTACGATGAAAACCATTTGTTTCCTACACTGGTATGTTAAACACATTCCTGTGGCCAGTCAGCACGCGCCTTTGCTTACAACCCCCTGCATTACTCAACCAGAAACCACTCAGAAGAAATCACTGAATCAAAGAGTTACACATCTGTTATTTTATCATTCATAACTAATACATGTGCATCCTTTTTGGAGCAGGACTAAAAATACTCTTAAAAAATACGCTAAATCCCTGCAGACCATTTTTTTCTCTTTACTGCAACACATCTATCTTACTTTTCAAATTAAATTTCACCTGCATTATAACATCTGCAATTACCTTTCACCTTTAGAGAAATGCTTCGCAGTTGGCGCTTCGTCACATTCTCACCCCAGCTAACTTGTATTTAATAGCTTGATGAACGATTCATTTCATTTCAAATTCAGAGCAAAATGTAGAAATACTGAGTGTGAACTTATAGTGGTTAATTTACCACAAAATGACATTCAGATCTAAAGTCTACAAAACACTGCAGCATCATCTGTTAACAACATTAGTTTTTAGCTCCAGTTGTGTCTTTGAGTTTATATGTTCATTTTTTGTTTGTGTATTTATTTGATTAAACAAACCCTTTATTAACCGACTCTTCTCCTGTCCCGTAGGACCTGCTGGGAAAAGATATTCTGGAGTTCTGCCATCCTGAGGACCAGAGTCACCTCAGAGAAGGTTTCCAACAGGTAGGACCAGACTGCAGCCGGGAATTAGACCTAGAAGTTTTCTTTTTGAGTCAGAAAAAAAGAATGATTAAAATCTAAGAGATGGGAAGAAGAGAAAGTTGAAAAAGACATACTAATTTACTTGCTGTACAAATTACTTTTAAATCCTGTAATTAAATTAACAAACATGAACAAAAGCAGGGTTACAGAGTTCTACACAGTAACAAAAAAGATGCTAAGCCTTTTAATTTAAGAGACTATCTTAATGAGCAAGTTTTAAGCTATAAGCACTATTCATTTTCACTCAGCAGTAAATATCACTTCTAATGGGAACAGTGATGCTGGGCCTGTGATTGAAGACTTGCCTTCAGGTCAGATGCAAGTCTTATAGTGGAGATTCAAAGTACATCATGGAGGTGACTGTCCGTTATCTCGGTCCTCAGTCTCTTAGCAAACCAGCATCATCCGGCATGTTTGAGTTTGGTTTGACCGACTGGAGTTCTGGCAGGGTGATTGATTCGGGTTACAGATTATACCGTTTGCATGTGTCAGCAGGTATTTAGCTACAGTCACCATTAGAGTTGATTGTGCAGTTCTCTGACATGCCACAGAACACTGTGTCACACTCACAACTTGATTAAGTGATTAAAAAACAGCATCTGTCTCTCACAGTCATCTATGGCTAATCCGTTTAACATCTGTCCACATCAGAGCTCACAGACTCTCTACAGCCAGATCAACTTCCTCTCTTTTGTTTCCTTCTCATCTGGAGGCTCCTGATTATGATCCAGCAAAAAATGAAATTTGAAACATGTACTCTCAGTGTTAGATGATCCTCGGATTCATTTTATTTATGAAGCAACACAAATTGACCAAAGCGCAGCTCTGTTTGAAAAAATCAATGTGGAAATGCGACATGCAGAGTAATACAGAGAATAAAAATAGTCTCTGAGGTGGGACTGAAAGGTTTCAATTATAGAGGCATTCCTACCACAGGGGGTGGGGATGGGAGGGGGAGAGAGAGATATATGGGTATTTGGTTTATTACCTCCACCGAGGAGGTTTCACCCCAGTCGTTCTGTTTGTCAGCAGGATTGGAGGGATGGGGTGTGGGCCGATGCAGGTTGTCTGTTATTTAGCCAAAGAAACTCAGCAGCATCATTCTAAGCATTTTGTTTATTGCTGTGTTACCAGATAATCATTTCCCTCTCCTCCCTTCCCTCCCCCTCTGTGATCTCTGTCTTCTGTGTGGACCGAAGTCCCCCATATTTGAGATCAGCTGCTCAGGCCTTCCTCAGCACTTCATTTCAGAGTAATTTTAGATCCATTTCACACTTGGAAGAAGTGCAGTGCTTCCATTTCTCAGACTGACAGTCAGTGGAGTGATGGACTCAGAGGGGGCAGATCAGGAGGACAGTATTTACCAGCAGCCATAACTGTAACAGCTCAATTCAGTTCAGAGTTTGTCAAATGTGTCTGCTAATTAAACTCTTTAAGACCCCCCCCCCCCAAGTGAAAGTGCTTTTGTTGACAAGTTGTAAAATAGGTTCCCCCTCCTGTCATGCTCTGCTGTATAGTTTAATGTAGACTTGATAACATCATGGCTAATTGAATGTTTCCCTCTAAGATGAACACAGTGGAGACTGTTAACTACAAATCTAAGAGAAAATGTATTATGATGATGATTTTTGTCTCAGCTGCATTATTAAGACATGATGGTTAATAATGTTAACGAGTGATTTTCCTCCCGCTGCAGGTGGTGAAGTTGAAGGGTCAGGTTCTGTCAGTGATGTATCGTTTCCGGATGAAGAACAGAGAGTGGATGTTGATCCGAACGAGCAGCTTCACCTTCCAAAACCCGTACTCTGACGAGATAGAGTACATCATCTGCACCAACACCAACGTCAAGTAGGTTCTTCACACACACCTACACTCTCTCTCACACACACACACACACACACACACACACACACACACACACACACACACACACTCACACACATCAACCCTGCAAGAGCATTGGTGAGGTGACTTGCATTAGTGAGGATGTTGGGTGATAAGGTCTGGCTCATGTCGTTAGCATTATGGTTTTCCTTTACTGAAACTAAAACACAAAGTATGAGTTTCTCACCAGCTTCTGGCTGTGTATTTTAATTCAGTGTTATTCTCAGCAGTGTAGAAATACTTTCACCATAATGTCAGGGTCAAAAAACAAAGGAAAACATTTAATCTCTGTTTCTACTTACCTTTAATATTCTCCTAAAAAGAGGCTAAATTGAAGATAGAAAGACGAGACAGCAAACCACAGAGGCCAACCAGTTGCCCTTTGGGGACAAATTTGTGCGTGGCTCATGGGGTACAGTGTGTGTGGTAGAAGCACTGTATGTGTAGAAGAAAGCGCTGTGTGAATGGGGGTCAATAAAACTAGGAAATTGCTTTATAAGTGTATTCCATTTAAATAAAGTCATCACTGCTACTAGATTGTTTTATGGCACAAAGGAAAAGGAACATTTCACTTTACCAGACACACAGTGTATAAAAATACTGCACAGATAATACATGAACCAAACCCAGAGCCAAATTTCAATAAACATCACTGAGATTGCTTGATAACGGCAATTAAAACATTACTCCAAAGAAGCAACCATCGATCTAGTTCAATTTACTTAAGCTCAAACAGTGTATAAGGTTTTGTTTCATGACTGAATTATAGAAGTATATATAGACTCCTCAAGTTATTAACTCAAGGCATTTAACCAGTGTTTTGTGTCACTTAAACCATTGTCATATAAAGCCTGCAGCATCTGTATACACCATCTCAATGTCACGTGGCTCTGCAGAGGCAGGAGGGTAAGGAAGGAAGGTTATATTATTAAAGGGAACTTGTAATACCACTAGCATGAAATGAACAGTACCAGTTATTACTGTCATATAATTTGTTCATAACATGGCAAGGTTTGAGTTTAACCCTGGTTCAGTGTATCCTTTGGTGGGAAATGAGGTTTTCCACTGCTCTGATTCGACCTAAGTTGTCAGTGACAGACCTTGCCTTTCCAGCAGAGTCAGGAATAATCCTGATACTGTCCAGACCTCTGAAAAGAAACTGTGTCTATCCTCAGACAGTTCAAGACACCAGGGATAATATTTATCTATTTTTTATTGATTTCCCTGCTGTTAACAACACGCTGAATGAAAGCTGCAGAGTCTCAGTGAGCTGCTCTGCTCCGCTGAGCTGCCTCTTGTTTTTCCTTGGTGAGTCTTGTACCTTGTTGGATGTTGGAGTTCAGCTCTGAAATACAAGTGTAAATAAATGCAGCAGACGATGTCAGTGCTTCAAGAACACAGGATAAATGTATTATGATGAGGGATAAGCAGCCTACAGGGTTAGAACCCAAATAAATACCGTTCTTTAAATTTCATCAGGCAATCAAATAGATAAATGAGCACTCAAATATGCACCAAAATAAATCAGTATCCAGTGAAATAAATGAATTCAAATTTGAATATATCCATTTGAGGCTGTTTTTATGCCTCTGTGCTGGTGACAGTCAGAGCCAGAGGCATTTGTTTTCAGGTTGTCCCTCCTACTCTTGTGGACACAGTATCTCAGGAACACAGTGACTCAATATTTTCAGATTTGGCACAAATATTCATTAGGAGTCAAGGATGAACTTATTAGATTTTGGTGTTCAAAGGTCAAAGGTCACAATGACCTCACAAAACATGATTTTGGCCTCGAGAATTCCTCAAGGGAATTCCTTCCAAGTTTGGCACAAACTCGGACTCACGGATGAACACAAAACAATTTTGCCATCTCTTCATACAGCAATTATGATAAAATTTCACACAAATGTTTAATATTTTATATGACTGGATAAACAGGGATGTAATCTGAAACTAGTCTGAGTAGCAGAGGTGTACAACCGTGAGGCAGTAATTCTCTTTCTTTATTCTTTACTCATTATTCTTTATTCTGTGTAGCTGGAAATAGTGTCAGTCAAACAGAAAAAAACTCTTGTCTGCTTGATCATGTGTCAGCTGGCTGAAAAATCTGAAAGTAAAAGTGGAAAGATGAGCAAAACACGAGTAAAGTACGTTTATACGTGTGATTTCACAATAAAATGACCAAAATACTCTGTAGCAAAAGTGCACTGATGAGTTAACCTGCTCTGAGGCGGGCGGCAGACCACGCAAATCGTGCCTCACTCACCAAGGCACATGGCGAGTCACCAAGTTACCAAACTGGTACTGTCGAGGAAATAAGCTCAGTGCCTCACAGGAAAATACCAGTTCACTCATGTGCTGCAGTGAGCCGGCATGAAAGTAGGTCCCTTCATGTGCTGTTCCTCCTGCATGTGCACTCAGCTGTCAGCGTCAGTTAGGGCTGCTGTGAGCCCAACCAATTACCAATGTGAACACACAGCTAATAGCTTTCAGTCACGTGTGTGTGTGTATATATGCGTGTGTGGGTATGTGTGTTACAGGCATGAATCACTGCCAACGGTTCCCTCAGGCAGAGTATTAACAGAATATGTGTTAGATTTATGAGGTCGCTATAAAAAAAAACGAATCTCGTTTATCAGAAAACGACAAAGTTCAGGAGCAGATGGCTTTCTGCGGGTCTTCTTCTGCATGATTAATATCTGTGTGTCGCCCCTTTGTATGCGTCTGCATGTGTGTACATGTTAAGTAATGTATGTTTTGTTAAAGTGGGAACACACTAGGTAATTGCCTTCTACTGTTGAAAGTGCACATTAATGAGCTGTGTGTTGAATTCGTGCAGGGACAGCTCAGTGTGCACAGTGAACATCTGTGTGTTTACTCAGGTGCTGCATGTCTGGACAGTGCTCATGTCAGAGGTGTGAGTGTCCTCTGGTTATATGCAGTCTGCTCACTGTGGGACAGGAGCTGGGTTACACATGTTTGTTGAGTCATCTGGTTCACAAAGCATGCATGGACCACTGATTAGTTCTTAGCAGGTGGAAATCTTTGTCAGTCTGGATTATTCTCCAGTTTGATGCCGGGAGATGAGCAGATGCATCAAGGATAAAGGTTAATGCTGAATTCATTCATTCATTCACTCAGCTGCACTTGTGTGGAAGTGAAAACAGAAGCACTGATGTTATTCCATGAGCTCAGTGAACACATCACTCAATGACAATCAAAGAAGTAATGATATTGGTGATGAGGGATGAGCTTGTCCCTGGAATTGTGTTATCATTTAATTACCACAAAGATAATGTGTATTAGTAATTATAATCTGACTCAGAGGAGTTCAGGAGCTATATGTTGTTGAGTTGTTGTTGAGTCATCTGTCTATAAGATTATGGTGATAATCAAACGTTTTTTTTTTTGTTTATGGAAATGTGATCAATCATTCTAAATGACTCTTCTCAGCTTAAAAACCAAATAGTTTTGGGAACATGGTAGAGAAATCACTGTATAAATGGCAAATTCTGTCATTTCTTTTTGTTTTGCTTCATCCCATTTGCTGTTATAAATACAGTTATAATATATTGTTGTGAATTATCCTAAATTGCCCTGAAATCTTTCAGACCTTCCATCTGGTCTTCTCAGTTAAAATGTTGTCATTTATCAACAGCGTTTTGCTTATTTTGATTGTTAAATTAATTTAAAATTCAAATGAATTCACTCCAGGCCCAGGAGGAGCTTCTGCATGTCACAACTGCTTTGAAATGGATTTTTTGTCCCTGCTGCTCTGATAATATCTTCATTTGAGTCATATTCCTTGTTTAACTGCTTATCAGTCATCTTCAGAGAAAGTTTCTTCTTCCCTGTTGTTTTAGGTAGAAATGGTATGATTTGGTTGCCAAATGTAACAGTTTCCCCCTGCAACAGCCCGTCTGATCAATGAAATGACAAGTTGCTAGGTGTTGATTTGAAAGCTTGGAATCATGGGTAAATAGTGCTGCTGATGTGCTTGCTGCATTTTATCTGTGTGCAGCAGCAGACCACAGGCCATCTACACCTGTGATTGACAGACCTGTTGTGCCCTCTGTGACCAGAACATAAGCCTTCGCAGAAGCTTATTTTGTTGTGTTACACGTGAGGAGGCTGTGGAGAGTGAGCTGATGAGTGAGTTGAACTTGTAATATCCTGCTGTGGTAGGATGCTGGAGTGAATACCCACATAATTAACTCAAATGTTCACACAGAGCTACACCACTGCCATCGTATTTAATACTGAGATTGTTGGTTAACAGAGGAGGAATAACATAGGACACAGACATAAAGACCTGACTCTAATTCTGTTACGTTCTGGAGCTGAAGTAAATAAAGACTAAACTGTTGTGGCTGTGCTCTGTGTGAGAGACAGAAGAAGAAAGTCTGTCTCTTCTAACTTTCTCTCTGATCATGTAACAGTAAATCCAGCTGAAATCACAGCTCAGTCTTTGTCTTTCATTCATGTGTTTGGTGATTTTGTCAGACGACGTCACAGTTATAAAATCAGGGTTTGACCATGCAGATACTAGGCTTAGACCTAGTCTTGTTGGAATATTTTCCTCAAACTCAGATGAAGTTTGCGTCTGTGTTTACTACATTGTGTTTTCTGTTCAAATGGAAATACAGCTGCAGACTAAAAACACATATACTCAATTAAAAGGTTCAGGCTCAGGTAAAACCTGTTTCATATCTACTATAATATTTATTATTTTTCACAGAAATGATATATATAAAACTGTAACTGTGCTCCCTGCATATGAATGGCCTCCACCCAATAACAATTTATTAAAGCCAGCATTTCAACATGTACAGAGGTACAGGGGAGGTGGGAGGTCTTATGGGGAAAATAAAACATATTTGTGCTCTAGAATTAGAAATATGTGCTCACAAATTAATTCTTCAGCCTGATAACATCTGCCTGGGTTTGTAAACATTTTACCAGGGCCAAAGATTTATGAGCAGCACAAACAGCTGTTCAGTAACACACTGTCTAGTTTATCATTTCTCATGTTTGTCACCTCAGAGATGGACTTTCTGACGACCTCATTTTACACAGCATACAGTCACTCATTAAATATACTCCTCCATCCATCATGTCCTGTCTCTCTCTTCATTTACTTCTGATGAGATGTAGGAGTTTTATTTCAGTCAGGAAGCCCTCTGACTGTCTGTCGAGAGCATCATGCCAGAATAACTACACCTGTGTGGGTGTGACGACGGCAGAAGCTGCCTTTTATCTGCTGTGCTCCAACACTCTCATTCTCTTTGTAGCCTCATGTTTTAAAAAGTATAAAGTGGTCAGATCTAAAAAACATTATCGCAAATTGTTCCTGAACTTTCTCACGTGATGCTTTTGTTGTCATCTTTCACACCTCAGTGGCAATGATGAGTTTACGCATCAGAAAGGTTCACAACTGTTTGTTGAAATTGTTGCAGGCGGGAGGTTCTCATTGTCAGATCAGGGCTGATTTTGATGATGAAAATTATTCATTGTCAACGTATTTTTCAAAACAAAATGAGACTAAAACTGAATAAATACTAACCTTTGAAAATGACAACTATGGCAAAACTAAATAATGTGAAAGATGGACAAATTGACTTGTGTTGATGCAGTGATTCTCAGAGTGGGGTCTGGGAACCTCCCATTAATTTTCACTGCATTTCCATTCAGAAGTAACACAATGACAGCATGTATAGCTATACTGATCATGGGTTTCAAACACTGCTTATCAGAGGGTGTGAGAAAGTTTGAGAACCACTGTTTTAATACAGAGTCTTATTCAGCCACCTGCCTCCTGATTGGTGAACAGTCTCCTCTGCTGTTCACAAATTGATTTAGCTTCTTGACCTCTTGCTATTTTACTGTTGATATAACATCCTGCAAGTTATGTGTCTTTTAAAATTAATTGTTATTATTGTAGAGAACACATTTTGCAATTTCTATCCTGTCCATAGACTGTAATGTCAGAGAGCAATTGACAGCTTGGGCCAAAAAGAAAGGCTTTATCTTTGTGGAGCTCACTGTGACAACCCTCTCACCACTTTAGAGTAAACTAACCCTTGCTATTATTTGCTATTATAACTTCACTTGACACTCATATATGTCACACATGAGTAAAAACTTGACACAGAAGATCTGAGCAGATAAAATAACAAATCCACTAATAGTGACAGTTTCCTTCTGACAGGTGATGGTCTACACAGATGGCCGTAAACAGTGTTGTGACCACGCCCCTCAGAAGGTTACCTGTTTGAGGAAGTTTTGACCTGATGACAACTTGACTTGGAGGGAAAATTATCACTCAAAATATTATCACCATATTGCCCATAAAGTGTAAAGGTGTATGCTACTTCTCCAGGTCATACTCTGCTCCTGCCTGCAACATGCTGCCACATGGACTGGGTTGATATTCTACCAGCCAGCTCTCCTGGCTCAGTTTCCCAGCTATTTCTCTGCCCAGTTTGAATGTGGGATTTTAATCTACATGCTTTTCTGTTCCTTGAGTTTATTGTGGTGTCAGGAGAGAACCACTTATCATCTACAGGAATCATGCCACTTAAATTTAACATTATTTTTAAGTTACTTAAAACATTTTATTGAATATAAAATGAAGGTAGCTGTAATTCAGTGATGTAGAGTATGTTTCAGTTTGGAGTCTTGAGATGCTGACGCTGAACACGGTGTGTTGTGTTGTCGCAGGCAGCTACAGCAGCAGCAGCAGGCAGAGTTGGAGGTTCACCAGAGAGATGGACTGACTGCCTACGACCTTTCCCAGGTAACCCCTCTGCCTCGGAACTACCTCACCCCCACTCAGCTGGTGGAAGATGCCTCCAGATTCTAAGGAAGTTTAGTTGAAATAAGTGAATATAATGACTAAAACATCTAACTCTGAAGGAAATGTACTTTACAGCTTCATGTGAAGACAGTGATGGGCCTCCTGTTCACAAAAAGCTTTTTGTTATATATTAAATTACCATGTATTAATGTATGGCAGCATTTCATGTAATGCAGTATACGAAGAATTGGATGGAATCCCAGCTTGTGAGATATCTACACCACTATGTACTCGTGTGGGTTCAAATCATACTGAACAACTCTGATGCCTCCTCCCTCCTCCCTCCTCACTCAGGTGCCTGTGGCCAGTGTCAGCAGTGGAGTCCATGAGGCAGGGAAGAACATCGACAAGACAGAAGCCCTGTTCTCTCAGGAGAGAGACCCGCGCTTTGCTGAGATGTACACCGGCATCTCTGGCTGTACGACACGCACACACACGCACACACACACAAGCACGTATCAATATACACCTGATACACATGTCCTGATAGTTGCAGGTTTGGCTTTGTATTTCTTTTCATTACCTGTGATATCTCTTCTCTGTTATTTCTATAATGTTGACCCTGGTGTGTGGGTGTGTGTTTGTTTGTGTGTGTGTGTGTGCGTGTGTGTGTGTGTGTGTAGCGGGAGATAAGAAGATGATGGTTCCCTCCTCTACGGCTGGCGGACAGCAGCTCTACTCCCAGAGCTCTCCTTTCCAGCAGGGACACTCTGGCAAAAGCTTCAGGTGTGTGGCAGTGACGTGTGTTAGTGCACGTGGTGCTCGGCAGACTTCATCCATGGCTGTGACAGTGGTAGCTGTGTGTCTCTCTGGAGAGAAGTGTTGCCTGACTGAACTTCAAACTTCACCATTTGTTTTTCTTTGTTTGTTTGTGTGTGTGTGTTTGTTTGTTTGTGCACGCAGTTCCTCTGTGATCCACGTCCCTGGTGTGAATGACATTCAGCCATCAGGCTCGTCTAATCAGAATCTAGCTCAGATTTCCAGACAGCTCAACCCAGGCCAGGTGGCATGGTCAGGCAACCGACCCCCTTTCTCTGGACAGGTAACACACACGCACACACACATACACACGCACACGCATGCACACACACGCACACATACACACACACACACGCGCGCGCGCGCACACACACATACACGCAGATACACACGCATGCACACACACGCACACATACACACACGCACACACACACACGCACACACACACACACACACACACAAATATTTGCACAAACAGCATTTATTGCTGAAGTGAAACCTTGTTTCAATGATAAAGTCACCAATCTCCATGTTTGCCATGATTGCAAAACTCATTTTCTCTGCTCCTCCTTTGCCCTACACTCCCACCCCTGGTGCCGGGTAACAGATGGACTTGTCTTATTGCCATATTTTGTGTGTGTGTGTGTGTGTGTGTGTGTGTTTGTGTCTGTTTTACAATTTTGCTGAGGGAATGTGCTCAGGATATGTTTCTTAACAGGCTCATCTGTCTTCCACACACACACACACACACACACACACACACTAGTCAGGTCATTCCAATGGACTCACTCTAAATGCATCACCAATAACTGGAGCCAGATGATATGAGGGGAAAAGAAGGTTGAATGCTCTCACCACTTCAAACATCTACATGGTTTCCACGTGACCTGGAAAACCTGGATAACCTGTTATTCTTCAGTGCAGTTGCTTAATATTGGAAAAGCCCTTTTGTTCAAACTACTCTCAAAAACAATGAGTGGCCCTGGAAGAATTCTGACTGCCACGAATTCGTCAGGTTGTTTTGGAACCAGAACAAGCCCCCATTCTGTGTTTTGGTCTGACATGGTGTTTGAATTACAGGAGTAAAGACACATCAGTCTGTAGGTCACTGGAAAATGATGTCTTGAATAACAACAACCCTGCCTGCACATTAACCATTGAAACCCTCAAAATTTAGTTAATTCTGGTGTACTGGGTTTCTCCAAGGAATGTGGTCTGGCATCATCATCCCCGCAGTCAACACAGTCTCAGTCCAGACTGTTCTGTTCTGTTTTGGCCTGAAACAGTCCCTTTTGTTTTTTAACGCAAGCATTTTTTCAGTTTTAGGCCAGCCCCATTGTCTCACCTGGAAGAGCACATACCACTTAGGCTCTGTCCCAACCACAGAAGCCGAGGTTCAAATCCTGCCTGGGCCCTGTGCTGCATGTCATCCCCTCTCTCTCTCCCAGTTTCTCTCACTGTCCCTATCAAGGCAAAAACCTCCCAAAAAATACCTTAAAAAAAACGCGTGTGAACAGCACACGAACAGCTTGTGGGTCACACTGACTTTGCCCCACCTTTGTTGTAGAGAGTCAGGAAATGTGGTAAGGGTAAGCAACCATGTGCCTCCTGAAGCTGTCCAATAACTGTTAGTTTTACATTAATCACTTCAAATGCTTGTTTCTAACCAACAGTAAACCCACACATGAGCCCGCTGGATTAGTTACTGTTGCTAACTCACTTCGGTTGATGGGTATAAAAATTGGATATTAACTTATTTACATTAATTTCAAAGAATGTTCACACTTGAAAATGGAATCACTTCATATCTAAGGAAGGCATAAACAAGTAATCATGCTTTGGTTTGTTTGGAAACTTGGCTAGAAATAACAAGAAGACACTGAGCTGTGGACCCTGTATCTTGTATTAGACTGAACTTTGAGCTGTCTCTATAATCACAGCCCTGATATGCTGTATATTTAACCAGTATCTGTGCTCTCCAGTCCAGTAAAGCCCAGTCCAGTCCATTTGGTATTGGTTCTGGCCACAGCTACCAGACGGACCCAGCCTCCTACAGTCCCCTGTCATCACCAGCCACTTCCTCCCCCAGCGGCAACGCCTACTCAGGACTGACAAACCGCAGCACAGCTTTTGGTGAGTCTTTGTCTTTTATCCTGATTTATTCCTGGTTGATCCATGATGTGGTCCCACCTGTGTGGTATATTTGGTGTAGGACGTTGAATTGTGTGTTTGTGTGTCTTTGTCTGCAAACACAATCTTATGAACATAGTAACAGAGGAATAGAATCATACAGAACCTACAGCAGAGCATCTGTGTTGTACAAGATCTTATGAGGTCGGGCAATAACTTAAAAATCAATATCACTGTATTAATAATGTGTGTATTCACCATGGCAGTGTGTGCAGATGCAGCAGCCTTTCACAGATTTCAGTTCTTGAAATTGTGAGTCAAGATTGAAAAGCTGTTGGAAGCATAACACGAAGCCGAGGAAGCAAAACATAAAGAGATGAACTTGTTTCAGGACAGGGTTGAATATTGCTGTAGAAGCCTGTGCACGGTGAAACCACTAAAGCAAGAAAACATGTTGCAGTGCTGCAGTGCTTCTTCTCGACAGGTCATATTCTCACACATGATGAAGGAAGCCAGCCTCTCAGTTATTTTGTTATAAACTCAATAGTCTCTTGTGTTTGTCTGTCAGAGCATGTTATTTGTTTATTAATTAATTTATAAAGTATTAATGTCAGGTTCTATAGTGTTAATGACTCAAATGCAGACAATCCAAAGGAGTAGGTGGAAAAAAGGTGATTTATTAAACAAAGGAAAACACTCAAAAGTATTAACAGTGCAAGAGACAAACAACAATCCAAACTGAGTAAAACAGACAAACTGACACTGAAAACAGGGAACACAGAGACTAAATACACACAAGGGTGATTGAACACAGATGAAACACATTGGGGTGGGGCAGACAATCACAAAGGAGGGGGAACAGACAAAGACAGAAAGTACAATAACCACAAGACACACAAGGGAAGTGATTGCAATATAAAACTGGAAATCAATCATTAGTCCAAACCAAGGGTCCGACAAAGTCCAAAAGTGTTAAACATAAAGTGTCCATCAGGGTCCATAAATTCTGCAGGGTGTCATGCTCATATTTCTTGGCATAAGATGAAAGTAAAATACTTGACACACACACTGCAGTGTTATTGCACAGATTTACAAGTGAGATGTCACCACAGTAACGATGGTTTATCTCCTTCTACCTACCACCTGGATTAGTCTATAGAAAATATATTTTACACACCATGTGGAATATTACATTTTTCTTGTGGTGGCACATCGCAGTAACAGCCTGAGACGTTGTGCAACTGTGAATGAAGACTGACATCTGTGTTGTAGCAGCTTGACAATCAGCTTCACCATTTTAAAAATGTCGGTGTATATCACAAGTTGTCAGAAATGCTTCCACATCTCCATACGAAGGCGGCTTAAAGCTCCTTCAGTAAGTTACATATGAAGCAGAGCTCAGGCGGGTTCTCATGAAATCAATGTTGGCAGGTACGTTGGTTTCTGTTTCAGATGCCAAAGATATTCCAGAAGTGATTAAATCCCCTGCATCAACACCTTTGTGTGCTGCCGAACCTGTGACGTTTAAGCATGACAGTAAAATGACTCATTTTGTATGTATAGAAAATTATTCACATAATGAATACTCATCACAATCTTCCCGAAGGGAGAAGAAAGGAAAGATTGTCGCTATCTTCAGACTTTAACTGAGACCAGGTCACAGTCGCCATGTATTCATTTCAATTAAGAAAGTTATTTCCTTGCTTTCAAGTCTTACTGGCTTATTTTTGTCTGGGCACAGAGGTAATTACATGGGAGGAGAAGAAAAGCAGATGGAGTCGGAGTCACTCATTAACTGTTCCATCCACCATTAGTATAAATTATTCTGTATGGCCTTCGGAGCTTGTTTCTCACCTCACACTGCGTTAACAGCTTATCCACACACTAGCCTTTTTATGAGAGCCATGAATAACTCAGCAAGGTTGCATCTGATAAGTGCTCCACTGACAGACTGACACAAATGAAGTTGTGTCTGATTGTCTGCCTGCTTTGAAATTCAATAGCAGTGTTTGACAGTGGTTTGAGGGTGCGTTTGTTGTGGTCAGCTCCAGGCTGGATGCATGTCAGCAGGGGTTCATGTCCTTAAGGAAAAACCTGACATCTGAAAGAAAGCTGAAAGTCAGCCGCAGGTCAGTGTTGCATTCACAAACTGACGTCTGATTAGGGAATGTATTTTTTCAATCTTAAAAGTGCATGAATGCATCATTCTAATAGAGGGATATTAGAAGTGTACTGAAATTCAAGCTGTGTTGCAGGAGGTTGTTTGATTTACCTGTAATGACTAAAATAAATAAACAGTGTGGGCTGCACAGATTGTTGTGTGTGTGTGTGTGTATATATACTGTAATATATTTTATATATATATTTATGACTTCTAGATTAAATACAACTCCTGCTAGAATATTCAGTTATATCACATTATTTATGAGAATTATGGAGAGTTTAGTTACAAACTGAAGTCATTTACCAGGCAAGGTGGGTCTAATGAAAAGATGCAAGCTGGAGTGTGACTCATACTAGGGACTAAATGTCAGGATATCTATCTGACTTTTTTCAAACTCAGGAACCAAAACAATCTCTCCGCCATGTTGTTCTCTTGCCGGCCAGAGGGAGAACCTGTTACTCTAATGAGGCTGAGTATAGAGCTGCGGTGTGATCCACAACAAACATGAGTCTGGTGTCTTAGCCGCAACTGTGGCTGAAACAAAGGCCCTGTGACCAGAGTGGCTCAGTTACCTGCACCTGGTTCCGTTTTAATTGATGCATAGTTGATCTGAGAGTTGTGTCCTTATTGTTGTGCTATAGTTGAATATGACCCTGCCACTTCTGTTTGTCATGTTATTCAAGGAAATTAAGAGTAAAAAAGCTTAACACAGTCACAAAGATGAATTTATTCTGTATAATCCGCTCTACATTCTGCTGCAGAAACATCACAGACTTCTTTTAAAAAGTGTTCTACATTTGTTCTATTACAAATAAAACACAAGATAAAACGAGACTTACACAACACAATGATTCATTCTCACATTTTCTGTATTTTGTTTTGAATCATATACAGGAATAATTAAGGTCATTTATCAATTACTTGACTATTAAGCTTATTAGAAATTGTCTCATGTACCTCTTAGCTTTGTTGTTTTACTCCCGGGGGTTGGAAAGAGAATTGGTTCTTCATCATCCACTGTGCCACTGTACAGGAGCTGGAGATGCAGTGCCGATACTGCTGGATGCCGCTGATAACGTTTATGTGTGCGGACCGTATAACACATACATCAGATAGGTTTAGCTTTGATTTAGTTATCTCGCCTAATGTTGTATTGTTCTTTGCCAGCTCTGAATACAAATAAGAGTCAGCACAGAACAGCACAGCGTGACTCTCACCTGTACGCAGCATTCAGAAGAAGTCCCAGTACCTTGTCGTACATCTAGCTTGAAGGTTTTGTCCCATCAGCCAATCATGTGGCAATTGTGCAATGTATAAGATCCTGCAGATGCAGGTCAGGAGCTTCAGTTACCGTCATATCAAACATTAGAATGAGGGAAAAAATGTGATCTCATTGACTTTGACTGTGACATGATTGTTGGTGTCAGACGCTGGTTTCAGTGTTTCTCAAACTGCTGATCTCCTGGATTTTCACACACAACAGTCTCTAGAGTTTTTATTCACTGGTGGTCAGATGAGAAGGGCCAGGGCCAGGTTCCACTTCCTGTCACCAAGAACAGAAACCCGAGGCTGCAGTGGACACAGACTCACCAACACTGGACAGCTGAAGACCTGGTCTGATGGATCTGGATTTGTGCTGAGGCAGCAGATGGTAGAGTCCGAGTCTGAATCCATGAATCCAACCTGCCTGGTGTCAACAGTCCAGGCTGGTGATGGTGGTGTGCCCAGCCTTCGGATGAAACTACCTCGGTCTGAAGTAGTCGATAGCAACCAGAACCGTCCTGGTGCAGCAACATCCCAACATGGTTCAGAACTCTGGAACTGCTACGCAGCTCTCCCTGGTGAAGCCTCGGCCCAAAATCGCTACCATCCCCCTCTCACCTCTCTCAGGTGGTGGTGTGATGGTGTGGGGAATGTTTTCTTGTGACAATCAATCATGGTCATGGTCATGGTCCTTCATGGCCACAGTTCACCATCTTCTAATGGGTCCTTCCAGCCCCCCCGTTTACTGAATCCAGTAGAACACCTTTGTGATGTGGTAGAACAGAAGGTCGGCAGTATGAATGTGCAGCTGACAAATCTGCAGAAATGATGTGATGCATCATGTGAACGTGGAGCAGAGTCTCAGAGGAAAGTTCTGGTGCATCCATGAAGAACTGAGGCTGAAAGTAAAGCAGGAGCTACCGAGTGTTAGTTGGGTGTTTCTAATAAAGTGCTCAGTTTTATAGTTTTCTCTCGTGGGATGCTGGAGCCAATCCTAGCTGACTCTGGGCAGATCGACAGGTCTGTCACCAGGGGGAGATATAGAGACAAACAACCATCCATGGTTAAATTCACACGTATAAGCCAATTGGTCACCAGTTAATCTAAACATGCTTGTCTTTGGCCTGTTGGAGGAAGTCGTACCAGGACAAAATCCCCACCCACATGTAAACACCACACAGAACATGGCAGGGTCAAACCCAGAACCTTCCTGTTGTTAGGCAACAGTGCTAACCACTGCACCACCATGCTGCCCCAGTTTGGATAGTGAAACAGCAAATAGCAAACCAATATAGCATAGATCAGTGAGTCTTTCTCCAGTGTGTC
>NW_019525483.1:491486-585258 GCF_002814215.2 Seriola lalandi dorsalis
AAGCCAATTGGTCACCAGTTAATCTAAACATGCTTGTCTTTGGCCTGTTGGAGGAAGTCGTACCAGGACAAAACCCCCACCCACATGTAAACTCCACACAGAACATGGCAGGGTCAAACCCAGAACCTTCGTGTTGTTAGGCAACAGTGCTAACCACTGCACCACCATGCTGCCCCAGTTTGGATAGTGAAACAGCAAATAGCAAACCAATATAGCATAGATCAGTGAGTCTTTCTCCAGTGTGTCCCTCTCATAGATGTGATTGTTTTGCAAGGAGAAAGCCAGAGCCAGCTGGACACCAGGGATCATCATGGCAGTCAAACTATTAGTTACAGTTGTGACCCAAGACAGATGTGTAGATATATAGCCAGCTGTCATCTGTGTTACTTTCTGATTTAAAATAACTATTTGTTTCACGATGTAGACACTGTGCAGATTATGCAAAAGTAAAAGTCTAAATGAATCAGATTGATTTGTTTTATAATCAGGCCCACCTAAATTTGAACCACTTTCATGGCGATCAATAAACAGTTGTGGAGACTAGAGCTTAAACAACTTGTGGTTAAATCGATTCTGCAATCAACAAAAAATGTGTAACTTTGATGATGCCAAAAATTTACTGATCCCAGCTTTGTCTTCTAGTAAATATCTGTGGGTTCTGAAATGGTCTGACAAAAAAAAACATCGTTCTTCACCTCTTTTACGCCAAATTAGTTGATTAGTTGAGAAATTAATCAGCAGATGAATCAACAATGAAAATAATTTCTGCAGTTATCATTGAAAATGAAGGTGCTATGCTAGTGGAGGCGTTTCACTCTGAACCAAACGTTTCTCTTCCTGGAGCCACAGAACACAAAAGGTTGAGGAGGCTTCAGTGTTTTTCAGTCAGTGACGGCTCATCAACCAGCTGCCCAGGACTCTCCCTGTTTGTTGTCCACTTAGTAAATAAAGCATGTCCACTATACAACTAGTTGATGGCCTTTTAATGGAAACACACATTAGCCAGATGGATTATCTCTCTCTCTCTCTATCTACTGGTTTATGTATTTGTTCTTTATTTCCTCTCTTTAGTTCCGCCGTGATTTTTTGACTTTTATGTGTCATATATTTTTACTCTCTCGTTGCTCTCTTCCACCTGTCAGACCATTTGAAGAATGAAGTCAGTTGCAGCCAGTGCCATTCATTTGCTGTTTTCAGTATTCATTTATAATAAGCAGTTGCTTTCCCGTATCCTCTCTGCTTGCCAATGCATGTATGCACAACTCTCCTCCTCTGTGTTTGGTTAATTTTTTTTCATCCTTCCTCTGGTCTTTCCTCTCTTCATCAGCGAGCGGCTCAGCCTCTCGCATGGAGAAGAGCATTTTGTTTATTATCTGCAGAGGAGGCAGACAACTTATCAATCTGCTTCGCTTTAATGTTCTCAGCGGGATATAAAAGAGCCTCACAGGGAGAGGGTGTGTATATGTGTGTGCACATCTGTGTATTCATATCTCATGTAGACCGTGAAGTGTGTAGCTGCTGTATAAGCAAGAGAGAGTTAACAAGAAGAAAGTCACGAAGCTCCTACTGCTGCTATTATCAGGTTGTGTTGCTGTGGAGAGAATAAAGCACTTATTTGACAGAGGCCCTTATTTCTTTATTTCTAGTTTATTTCTTATTTTCCAGCCAGGGGCCAGTGCTACAACCACGGATGTCCGTGGCTGACTGTTTTTTGAAAATGATGAACAATTTCTATAACGTCATCAGGGGGAGTTTATAGCAGATCCACAACAGTTTTCAACCACTGTATTTATATAGTGACTACAGAAGGCAACAGGCCTTTATTTCTGATTCCCTCTGTTTGGTGCAATAGTGGTATTTTAGTTTGATTGGCTCCATTTGTCCTATTAAAGTTAATACAAACTCAACACTAACTGTTTCAAATTAAAAGCCCTCTAGCATTCCAGCGGCCAGAAACCCATATTACTCACCAGGGTTTTTGTTGCTATGATGAACTGCAGTAAATGTAGTAATATAATTTCCTGGATGAGAGCAACAGTAACCAGTGCTTGTGCATATTATGTCATTATTTTCAATATTGATTCATTTGTCATAATTTTTTTTTCACTCACTCGTATAATCATTTAGTTTGTAGAAAATAGTACAAAATGGAAAATGTAGGAACTTTCATTAATAATTAGTTTTGTCTGAGCAGCCATCCATTAAAATAAATAACATCACCAACAAATGAATGTTTGGCATTGATGCTTTATAATTGACTTAAATTGGTCATTAAATTAAACTGAATTGTTTAATCAACTAATCATTTGGCACTAATTAAGATTATTTGAATACTTTAGTTTAATTTAATGTTTTGTTTTGAAAAAGAGGAAACAAAACAGGAAATAGTGAAACAGTACATCCAGTGATCCTCCCAGATTAAGGATTTTAAAGAGAGAAAGCGATGCAGCATCAAACAGCTGACAGTGGCCACACACTGGAAGAGGAGAGAAAAGACTTGAAGACAGGAGGATAAAGCAAAACACAGAATGTAATTACCAATTGACAGACAAGATTAATTAGACATCATCAATAAAACAGTGCGACAATTTCTTTTTGAAAAATGATAGTGAGCTGCTTTCCTTATCTGTGCACTACTGCAGCTAAGGGAATACTGCTCATGATAATAATGGTTCTCTAACACTGAATATTAGACTTAAATTTGAAGACGTTGCGTAATGATGATGTTAATACCTAATGAAACAAAAAATGTTATATTTTTTCAACTGGACCATATGTAGGGCTCATAAATGATATCATCATATTTTTAGGCTATATTATATAGATATATGTCTCTATATCTATATACAGATATATATTTTGAAATCTCCTTTAAAGCTCATAAATTTAACCCTTTGGCGCATAAAATCAGTATGATGACGAATGTAGTCCCTCTGACATTTGTCTGCATTCAAACCTTCTTGTTTACCTGTCATTCTTTAGTGATTTCTATTGGAACAATTTTAAATTTACAAAAGGGGGGAAATCACAACCAAGTTAAATTTGGGCCTTGACAAAAACCGAGCTCAATGCAACAAAAACTCAAGCAACAAGAGTCACTGAAAAAGACATTTATCCCAGTGCTGTTTCTTTTCTGAACCAATTCATCTGCCTCCATCTTCAGTTTCTGTTTCTGAATACATGTGAAGTCTCTCTGTGGTTCCCTCCACTCCAGATACAAAAACACTGGGCGTGGCAGCGTGTTGTCTGTGAAAACCAGCGTCTTAAAACAATTACGTGGCAATTTGTTCTCAAGAAGCTGCGATACATTGAGTATATTCGTTATATCGTCCACCTTATGTAAGAAAGTTATCCTGTGTGTGTGTTTCCAGATGTGTCAGGGGAAAGCAGTCAGAGTGGAGCCCAGTTCCAGGGTCGCCCCAGTGAGGTCTGGTCCCAGTGGCAGAACCAACATCACTCGCAGCAGGCCGGGGAACAGCACACACACCCCAACCCCAGCCAGACAGAAGTCTTCCAGGTAACACACACACACACACACTCACTCTGTAGTGTGTCACAGCAGCGTGTCTAGCTGCTGGCTGCTCACCAGTGTACACAGATATGTGATATGTCTGATAAGAGCTGCGTGTCCTCAGAACACCCCTCACCTCTGAGCCCCCCCCCTCCCTGTGTCTCTGCAGGACATGTTACCCATGGCTGGAGATCCCACCCAGGGAACAGCCAACTACAACATTGAGGACTTCGCTGACCTTGGCATGTTCCCACCCTTCTCTGAGTAATCCCCCCCTTTCTCTCCATCACTCTCCCTCTCAGAACTGGACTGATGTTTGCATTCATCTCTCATGGTCTGTCTCATTTTTCTACACTACCACTCAGAAGTTTTAGAACACTCGCTTCTTCCAGTTTCTATTGAAAATTGAGCAGTTCAGGTCCAGTAAATAACTTTAAATGGTACAAAGGTCAGCTGTAAACTGCCAAAGGTAAAAAAAGAAAAAGAAAAACAGTTCAGGTTATCAAAAACTGAAAGATGAAGATCAGCACAGGCTCAGACTTAAACCCAAGCTGCTTTAAATGAGCTATTCGTCAGTTTTGCTATTGCTACATAGATGATGTTAGCATTAACAGCTGTTTACTTGCCAGTCTTGCCAAGAGCTTCCATCATTGCATTTACAATGTAAGGTTAGAATACATCTGTGGAGCAGCACTACTTTAGGGCAGCCTGGACGTTCCAGTGACTCGGAAAGTGACAAGACGGGCTAATCGGGTCGGGGCTAGCTGGTTAGCACGCTAACTTCAGCAGAAGAAAAGATGCTATAAAGACAAGAGTTAACATTGGTGTTGGAGACAGCTTTGGGGGAAAAAAGGAAAGAAGTTTGATGCTGAATTCACAACGTTTCTTCTAGACTGGTAAATAAACAGCTGTTAATGCTAATGTTAGCTATGTAGCAATAGCAGAACTTACATACAGCTCCTTTAAGATGATCTGAACAGAAGGTGAAAGCAAAACAAACCAGTGCGACACATTTGTGGGAACTTCTGCAGCAGGGTTTTATTTCCATTTTAGAAAGGACCTCATGAGCTTCTGAATCAGTCAAAAATTGAAAGATTTCATGATTCTTTTCTTTTAAAATCTTTATTATTTATATGTCTGATGCTTTCATTTCAGAAACACTGAGACATCAGGCTGTAAATTTCAGTAACTGGATAAATGGAGGTGTTGTAAACCCGTTGAATGGTAGTGTAAACTGCTGGATCACCAACACACGGCTGATGTGCAGCATGGTGAATGTCTGGGTGCACTTGTCATTCGCACGCATACAAACACAACAGTCCACAAATGTTTGGGCTGCAAAGGCCCGCAGTATGTATCTGTGAAAATACACATACCTCATCGCTGTGAAGACGAGCGCCACTGTCAGATGGAGGGAACATCAGTCAACCTGTATCAGCTCTGTCTGTCGTCAGTGTCTCAGGCTCTCTGCAGTCAGTCTCAGTGTGACCAGAGGAGGTCAGTCAAGAGGTGAGAGATGTGTTTGTCAGAGGCTGGTCTGAGTGTTATCATTATCACCTTCAGATCTGATAAGTGAAGGCAAGTTTTCACAAAAAATCTACGTCCACATGACGTATTTACATGCAGATGAACACAATTCATGACTGTTACTACACATAGAAGATGTGTGTGTGTCCGCTGCTGTCTGGATTTTCAACATGCAATAATTACACCTGAGAAAAAAAACATTCGCTTATAAGTCATTCTGCCTTGAACAACAAAGAGAGAGATCTGTCATGTACTAATACACAGGTTGATTACATCATAAATGAGCGCTTGTTTCTGGACAACTGAAATAGTCCGCAGTAAATCTACCCTAGATATATACTTATTGACTTGACATTTCTTAGTGATGGTGTTGATGTAGGGCTGACAGTTTTACTGCTCAATATCTCCACATACCACGCTAATTAATCATTACTTCTCTGTTGAGGAATGTAGGTCTGTACCACTCCAGAAAAATGTCCCAAATTTATGAGAGAAAATATAAAACACTGGTTCTGTGCACACGGAACATTATTGTTTTTGTTTCTTTTCCCAGTTCCTGTAAAGACGTGCACTGACACCACACAGGTCAATACATGGTCACCTTACATGGTGCATACAGCAGTGTGGCAATAACACACACAGGGTCATGCATTAAATCTGCTGTCATCAGTCAGTGGGTGTCACTACTCATTAGGGGATGTTATCAGTGCCAAATGAAGGACAGTTCAACGCCATCATGTTCATTATGAGTCCAGAATAATTAAGTAATTCATAAGAATAAACAGTTTGCATGTGTAAATATTCTCACAATGGCCGAAAGAAAACAGTGGACACACAGCACAATGAGTCAGCTGATGACTGTATGCATGTGTCAGACCAGACAGGATGTCACTTACCTCACAGTCCAGTATGACCAACAGACTTTCACCTCCTCTGCACGCCTGCAGTGTTTGTAGAGAGCAGCAGTTGACAACACTATTGAGGCACATGGCAGTACGTCCCCGCACGACCCGTTTCCTCAGACATAGTGAGATTTATGTTGAAGACGTTCGCCTCCATCTGCCTCGTGCAGCCTCTTCACTGACTCTGCCAAACAGCAGCAGGGGAGGGGAAGGTGCTCACCTCCACCTGCTGCTGTCCTCACTCTCTCCATCAACCTTATTGTGTAAACTATATGTAGTGATGTCCAGAACTCTAGAGAACAACCTGATGCCAGTACAGAAGGATTCTATGTATAAATCAAACTAAATTAAAAAAGAAAAAAAAAAACAAATCAACTCATCGCAGACAGTTGCTGAACTAAGGCTTAAAGTGCACTTCATGAAGCTAACTGCTAATCTCACCAGCCTGCTTTAAAAGGGAAAAACCGCCATACCGTCGAAGCAAAGCGCAGTATTTACTAGTGTATTTGGTGTTCTTCAGCTCTCGCTACTTGACTTAATTACTTTATAATCTTTTCAACTATTAAGAGATTGAATAATACTTTCTAGTAGGGGAGCTTTTACATGATAGATTGTATAATGTCTCTGACAGACGGTTGGGAGAACCTCGAGCAGACATCGAGTCCTTTTGCTAAAGATCTCAAATTGATGTTTTTTTTTGTAAATAATGTGATTTTTATGTCGACTCGTGTTACTTTCACACAGTATATGTTTTTTGTGTAGGTTTTAATGATATTGTGTGCAATGTGAGTACATATTTAACTATTGGTATTTAGTTAGTCTGTTCATTGTACATTGAGTTCTAGACATGTACAAATTGTGTAAATGTGACCCATTATTTTTGTGTAACAAATTGTGCTTGTGACAATAAATTCTTATTGGTTACGTGGCTTCCATTCAAAATTTTAGTGTCCCATTGTTCAGGCTTTCTTAACATTTGTGAAAGGTGACATCCTTCATTTTGATCTTCTTTGGATTTCAAGAATAGTCAAGATTATAGCCACAGGCGGCAATTAGCAGGTCCCAACTTGTTAATACTTGCCCCCAGAACATGTGCACCAAATTTGGTGAAATTCTGTCCACCAGGTTTTGAGGTACATATTGTATGATATAATATATATTTGTGTCGCCCCCTATGGGTCAGGCTCAAAATGCTCTGGTAGGCCTAATCCCTATCACAGCCTGAAAGTATCTTGTATTTTGGAAGATGGCGACCATGTTTTTTGACCGATCTTGCTCATTTAGTTCCCCTAGCCAATATACAAAATTTGGTATTGCTTAGTAAGTAAAAATTCATAAAGTTCTATTGATTTTAGTGTCTTTCACATTATGCTAATTAGCAAAAAATCCATCATGGCAGACTAATATGGTCCGGAATGCTTTTTCGTAGAGCACATTGAGCTGGACTTGTGTGTCCAATCGAGTCAATCTGACAAACGGTGTGAGTGGCGTGGCCTCTCCAAAATTGGTCTTAATTACACCGCCACCATGTGGCCAGTTGGGCCGAGTTTAATGTTTCTAGCTCATTCCAGTTCACAGCAATTTGAGCAAATCTGGCAGATTGCGTCACCTTCGGGGGTTCGAAACGTAGGGTAGTGTCAATGTGTGTTCACTGCACCAATGTAGCAGTGGTCCATCTGTGAGGTGCAGTGCTATTTGTTTAAGGAGTGCACCTATGACACACGCACATTCATGCATGAAGGTTATGTAACCACTGTATCTACGGTGACGAGTTTACATACATTAGTCAACCATAACTGACCATGTTACTGTGACTCGAATAGTTTCATACTAGCACACTTTCCAGCAGCAGAAACTGTCCAAGTTTAACAAGCTTTCTCATGTTTCTTTGCAAATGCATCACAAATAAAGAAGCATGTTTTTCTGCCTCTTCATCGTCACTAATTAAAAAGAGCTTGGTAGAAAAAAAGTTATTTAATTTACTGTAATTTAATTAGCAAAGGCTACCGGAAGCTACTTGCAACTTTTAAGGTGGAATATTGTTACTCAGTGCATGATTGGACTTTTGCGAGTCAATCAATACATCTTAAAAGTCAATATGACAACTTTGATCCACATGACACACACACTCAGGTGATGATCAGATCTTCAAGGGCTTAAAAATGTTTAGGCCTATGAATTTCAGATGGATTATAACACTTATCCTGTGTCAGTGAAGAGAGTGGAGAACACTGGAAAAGCACACAACTTAAGTTCTTCACATCTGTGGTTTGTTTGTTTGTGTATTTTTGAATCCTGTCTCGCGTGTTGATGTGTCTAACCTCTTGAGAAAAACGAAGCACTCAGTTTCTGAATATGGAACTTCACAATGTTTGGATGGTGATTTTCTTCACGTTGCTATTTTGTTTGGAGTGTGATGATGACGCTGAACTTACCTACACTGGAGCAGACATTGACTTTTTGCCCAAACGCCCAAGTCGGGAGTTTCAAACACCACATCCCCATGGACTGTGTCGAGATCTTGAGACACAAATGGCGAAATCTTTCAACAACTAAAATGAGGAGTTAACAGCAAGATTGACTTCAAATTGCATAATCTCATCAACAAAGACACAAACACACAAACACACGGTTAAAGCCAGAAGCAACAATCACTACTGACGGTGTCAGTCAGGCCTGTTTATCTGACCCTCAGGTTAAGTTTGGGGGGCCACAATCATCCTGATGCAGGAACTGGACCAAAACATCAAGAGGCCGCAGGTCGGACAGTTGAAAGGAGCCACATGTACACGACCATGTATCAAAAAGAGGAGAATTGCTTTAACAAATGGGGACGGGACCTAGTTCAGCCAAATAGACAGGAACTAAAATCAGTTTTAGAGAACAGGAGGAAACATAAAGAAGAGACGGAGAGTCGGCTCTGCCAGGGAAGGCTGGAATAGACTCAATGTTATGATGGGTAAAGAGCGGGAAAATCAACATGTCCCACTGACTGAAGTCGTATCTTTTACTAATGACTTGACTGATGATGATGAATTTGATATTCTCACTAACACCATGGACCACTCTATAAGACAGAGGCAGAAGTATCAGCCAGCCCAGCTAGAATCAAACTCATTAGCACATGGACCTGATGGTTTAAGCGGTTCAGCCTGTTTCAGCTCTCATCACATCCACAGCTTTACATCACTGCAACAAGGTGAGAGGTTAAATCACTGGAGGACAGTAAAAGTCTCAGTCAGTAAGAGTCTCTCAGCTCTTCTCCCCTTTTTGGGTTTTCCATTGGCCTGAAGTTTCTAGGCATCACCTCCGGCGTGGTTCCAGCTGAGCTGAGGTGACACCAAAAGTCAATATGAAAACACTGCAGACTGATCGGAATCATCACTGCTGTATCATCACTGTGTGAGACAGGACCTACTGAACAAACCTGCCATTTTTAAACAGCTAAGTGACTGTATCTGTTTTGTAGAATAAATTTGCACCAAAATGCATTAAAGTCTGAGTCAGGTAAACATTAACTTTATTAGCCAAGTACTGTACCAACACAAACAATGAATTTTCTCCAGTTACCAAGTTGTTGTTGTTGTCTTCAAATATACAGGAATCAACAACCTCTGAGCCCTGCTGAGCATAGGCCCATCCATCACTTTATATGTGATTATTGCACTAACTATATACAGGTCTGATCGGTTCTGATTGGCTATACAAGTGCAGCAGGTGTGTATGGCAGTGCAAAATGCAACTGCCATGTCATTTTAATAGTAAACTTTCCTAAAACAAATGGAAACATACAAGACAAACAACTGGAAGAACTTTGGTTTTCAGCTGAACAGAATCAGTGATTTCCTGAAGTCATAGCTTGTAATGTCCTGTAGCATCTGATCTTCCCACTCAGCCTCGATGAGGTCCACATGTGCCATGAAAACTTTTCTGAAGCCTGTCAAGTGGAATGCCAGAGCTCAGATCTGTTTTTCTCACAAACACAAACTGGCAGCTCCTGGCATCTCTCCTGCTTGGCACTTTAACACCTTCCCTCAGTCTCGGCTCTTGAACAAACTGGTAGGTGATTTGAAAATAAATAGTTTCCCACATTCCTTCCTGACATGACATGCACTCCGATTAGCCTCTTAAATTCCCCTCTGACATTTGCTAAGCTCTGCAGCATTTGTGATGAACTGGGGGGGGGGGCATTTCATTCTCAGGATGTCTTCATTCTGCATCTACATGCTGCTTTCGTCTGGCTCCACTCCACATCGCCTGACTGAGTGTCATTACATGATAACTGCAGAGATGGTGCTTATCTGAAAAAGCCCCAGCTCAAGTGTTGTAAATAGCATTCGAATGGCATCTGGTCTCTTTACAGAGCTTCGCCTCAGGCCCTGAAGCCATCACAGAGACGCTCTGCTGTGTGTGTGTGTGTGTGTGTGTGTGTGTGTGTGTGTGTGTGTGTGTGAGTGTGTGTGCGTGCGTGTGTGTTTGTGTGTGTGTGGGTGCGACAGTCTTCAATTTGCATAAGCCACTGAGATGTTCTGCAGTGTGTGTGTGTGGTGTGTGTGTGCATTGTTGTTGGCGGAGCAGAGCTGCATGCTTGTCTGCAGTCAGTGAGTCTCCGTGCTGACAGGTCTATCTTAAATCATGCTGCTGAGAATCTCCTCCAAATACACTGCCGACAGCATTCAAACCACAAAGAGAAAAAAATAAAAACCCTCCACCGTGCCCATCAACACGCTGCCTGTTTACCTGCAGTTACACACTCAGCGCAACTTTATTATTAATCCACCCAGCTCCGTCCTCCACTCACACTCCCATCATGTTTGGGCAGCGCTCCGTGTTCTCAGGTCCCCTGAAACCACTGCAGACGGAAGAACAAACACAGTCCAGAACAACGAGATATAGTTATAAGTTATCAAACATTTTAAGGGTGGTAGAATTTATAACTGCTGCCTGTGAGACCTGGGTTTGATTCCCAACTGAAGCGTGTGTGTGGAAAGTGAAGCAGAGGAAAAAGCAGCTTCATTCATTCATGCAGCTGTTTGTAGTTATTTTTTGCGCAATTTTGCCTTTTTCAATGTGATAGTGACAGTGAGAGAGAGACAGGAAAGCTGGGAGAGAGAGAGAGAGAGACAGGATGACATGCAGCAAGCTGCTCAGGCTGGATTCAACCCGGGCCACTGCCGTAAGGACTGATGAGCCACCGAGGTGCTGCATTGCTTGCGTGTGAGAGTGGTGTGGGTGCGAAGTTCGCTGCAGACTGGTTCATGTTTGAGTGCACACAACATGACAACAGCAGTGACAAAGAGTAGGGTGAACTTATCTGTGTCCACGATAACGGATTCAGTTCCACTCTGAATGAGTCCAACACAGAGGAGAGAAACTGAAACTGATATCGATCCTATTGGCGATAGAATCCATCCTCAAAAAACGAGACATATCAAAAGAATCGATGTTTTGGGATCGATCCGCCCACCCTCTACCTAAAACCAGTCAGACCTCACACGTTTATATATCTGGTGCTATTTAACTCATCATCGAGCTAGAGTTATACTTTCTGCACCTGCAAGTACACAAGTGTCTGTGTGTTGTGAAAGTCGTCATTAGAGGGCGTGCATGAGACTCTGTGCAGATGTCCATGTACCCTTCGATTTGTCGCATCTGTGTGAACTTGTCCACACCAGTGTGTACAGCCGTTACGCTACAAGGGCACCAACTGCCAAGCAGATTAGAAATAAATATAACAACACCAAATACATGTCTGTGGTGTTTGCAGCTGCCTGTGTGCTCATCTGCAAGCCAGTATAATTGAGGCCTTAGAGAAGCAGAGAGTTTAGCTGCACACTTTTAAGAATAAATGATTAAATTATGTCTAATACTTGTGTGTTATCGAGGTGGACACATTGTGACTTCATTCCACTTCTTCCTGTTTACATGTGGCTGTAGTACGGTAGCTGACATGCTCCACTGGTCCAGTCCAGCAGATGATGACAATGCAACAAAAAGAAAAGGTCAACAGCGAGATGGCTGGTATGCTGCGCACGGTCCATGCAACTTTTTATTTACTGTTGCACTGTAGCACTGTTGCTCAGGAAGCTGTAATTATTGTGCAGAAAAGCAGAATGTGACAGCGAGGTCAAGACGATGTTTTATTATGTTTATAAAAAACGGGAAAGAAAGAACAGTCAGCTTTTCTGTTGAATTTAAATGTTAACATTGTTATCTTTTGGGCTGTAACCTGTTCAGAGATGTTCTCTGGTGTCGCATTATTGTTCTCCTCAGTTTTTTCTCTTGCAGAGAAGAGTGAATTCCCAAACACATTGATTTTTTTTACCATCAACAACTGAGGATTCTTCATTCCACTTGGCCGGCAGCTGTTTCATTTCATTCATTTCCTGAAACACACAGTAATACCAGACACCTCCAACCAAGCTGTTTACTCTTTGAATGCAACAGTATTAACTGTAGCTAAGCAGTTAGTCAAGTATCCATTTAGTTTTAGTCTCATCAGAATCATGACTAAATCTTTCTTTTACCATTTAAGAAATATTGTTTATACACACTTTTATTTTCATTGGTCAGTTACATCATGTGCAGAATGTACAGTGTGTTGACCAAACCAGACATCACCCCCAGTTTAAAGTCTTTACAGTGGCTACATTTCTGTCAGAGAGCTGATTTTAACGGACTGTCTCTTCTATCTGACTGGTTTTTAGATGTGTCGGCCAGGTCCCCTGCAGACACTGACCGGCAGCTTTTCTTAATTATATATTCATTCTTACCCTTATTTTACTTCTAAATGTTTTGATTATTTGCTTTTTTTATCTTTCACTTAAATGTAAAACACTGTGTTGCATGAATTGCACTATAGTAATGAAGTTATTATTGTTGCTGTTATAAATATGTGAACTATATGATTCCAGACGCCATTGTTCCACATTTATGTTAAACTCACAGTCTAACTTCTGCCTCTAAGGGTCTCTCAATCAAAACAATAACAAAAAACAGCATTGGGTGATGTCATGAAATATTGTGGGATCATGGGAGTTGTTGTTTTCATCACCATTACCGTAAGCTCCTCCCAGTTTGGATTCCTTCTGTGTGAGTGGTTCAGGAAATCAAACAGACCTGATGATTCTAATGTTAAAAACACTGAATGAAGCAGTTTGACATTTAAAGTCAGTGTTGGAGTGACACTGTACGGAGGACAGAGACTCAGGGAAGAGTTGGAGCTGAGATTGTTCTGATTGTTTCTCTGATAACTTATGAAGCAGACGTTCAGCAGGTTTTTACCAGCAGCTGAATTATCCACAGAGGTGTCCTCCTCTCCATAACAAACACACCAGGGGATTAAAACCAGTAGAAACACCCAGAAAGCAGTTTACCTTTAAAAAGCAGAGATTCAGCGACGCTCTTCAGTGACACAGGACAGGACGTCTCCAGCAGCTGGGAGCTGAGCTGTCTAACATTTCCTCAGCTTGTTTCTCTGATAACTTCAGATCCAGACGTCCGACGACTAAAATCCTTCATCTGGTTCAAATATAGAGCTGAAAACCACCAAGGTGTCAAAAGTGTATGTGGCTTAAAACTAGATAAAAGTCAATGTTGAGCTTCTGTCAGACAGACACACTGACATCATCATAGAGGATATGATGTCACTGGCAGGCGACCAATGAAACATTACCATGATTAAAATCACAGATTTCTCTGGTTTGACAATTGATGGAAACATTTATGATAATATAAGAACACAACTCAACAACATATAGAACACAGGTCTAGATGTTTTTAGACATTTTAATGTCGAAAAGTTACAAATTATTACTTTAAAGAGGATATTAAGCAAGTATGTGTTTGTGTATGTGTTGTAAGCTTTTACACAAATTAAATTCCTAACGGATAAATAAAGTTATTTTTGTTTGAGTTTGGAGAATGTTGCTTATCCTCAGTCATCCATAGGCCTCAGTGTTTTCTACCTGCGGCAGTAATTGGTCTTCAGTTAAGACTGTGGTTGAAAATGAAAAGCCCGTGAGCTCTGTGTGACGGCACATGCAGGGTCTGACAGGCCTTGACTGACTGATAGCAATTATGCTATTACAAAGTTGAGGTAATGTAGTGCAGCAGCCGTCAGCCTGTAAACTGAAGCTCTCATAAAACAGCATCGGCTGATTGTTTCTCTCTCCATCCCCAGAGCTTCAGCAGCTAATTGACTGTGATTAACAGGCCTCCAGAAAGAGCCCTGGTGGTTTCTGAGAAGAAAAGCAACAAAGCCTCACCTGGCTCACTGTGCTCTGACACCTGCTTTAAAGCTCTAGGACTCTTTAGTTTGGCTGAATGCTCCTCAGGGCGCCACTTACACCCTTTGTTACTGTCTGCCATCATCAGCTCCATTACAGCATGGCTCTGTGGTGATGGCTTCCTGAACCGAGAAATATGAGGCTGTCATAAGAACATTTCTCTTCTTTAGCTTTTGACACCCAGTGAAACGGATTACTGTCACATGTGGCATCAGACAAATACTGATCAAGTACTGGTTCTGGCTCATCAGTCTCCACGGATGATGCACCACCTCAGACACCAGCCGCAGGCAGAGCGGACCTGCCATGTGGGTTGGTACTTCAACCATGTCCCTTACACAGTGGTTGTGTGTGTGCGTGCACGTGTGTGTGTGCGCGCCCGGGCTCTGTCCTGGCCTGCCTGGGAACAGATGTTGGAGCTGGCAGAACCAAAGGGAACCCAGTCGCCCTCTGTCCACCCACACTGCAGATGGTTACTGAGCTTCTCTGAACATTGGAACATGTTGTTCCATTTGTCAGACATGAAAGCTCCATAACATTTCATACTCATCAAATTGGTATTTGCTGAGTTATGTTGTTATTGTGGTTTTATGTTCAGTGCTCTGTTTATTAGATTTTACAATTTTTCCAACATAACACAAACAATAGTACATGAGCATCCCCTCTTTCCCTTCATCCCTCCCTCCCTCCCTCCTGCAGCAGAGGAAGAGACCATCAAATACAAAATAGGGGGGGGAGCCCAGAGTTCAACAACAAACAAAAATGTAACTGTAATTAAAAATATAAAAAGAAATACAACATCCAGTTCCAACACCATGAGGCAAAAGGTGAATTTGACAGCAGGTAAGTCTGTTCAAACAGGTGATTACAACAAACTGGGAAATGAGAGGATGGTCTGTTAACACCAGGCAGCCTCCTGAACTGAGCCCAGATCTTCAATGTGAGTAACAATGAGTTTAGAACTTGTGACAGGGACAAGGGGTAAGCCCGAACATACCAAAGAATAAAGAGACTACCCGGAAGAGGACATCTCCACATGTGCCCAAAGAGGAGTAATCCCTGGATTCGACCAATACAGAAGCTTCTGAATATTGCATGCCCAATAATAATTAAGAAAATGTGGAAGGTCAAGCCCACCAGTTGGTTTAGGCCGTTGGAGATACACTTTTTTAATACGCTGTGGTTTGTTTCCCTGTAAAAATGAAGATGTAGTTTGGTCAAATTTCTTGAAGATGCTTTATACTAGATATTAGACAGACCAGACATTAAGAATAAGTTAGTAATCAGTCAGAGCAACAATGTGTACTATTTTGGAGATGAAGTTGCGATGTTTATAAAAAGATATATATTAAAGTTCAGTGGAGGAGCTCTGGAGCACGTCCTCACTTGGTCATTTCCAAACCGGAAGCCCTCAGCGCTCTGTTTAGTGTGTTGAGTTTTACTGCATATTAAGAAGCTTTGCTATGTATTTACAGATCTATTCACCTCTAATTTACACTGAGATTCAGGATTCAACCAGAAGATCTCACCAGGCCACAAAGGCAGCACTTGTTTGGGCTGAAGCTGGATTTATACCTCTCTCAGGGGTTATGCTGTACCTAAGGGGGCTGTGTATATTGACTCCGATGGTGATGTGCACCTCCTCAAAAATATAACCAAATGTCAGGGCTATACAGCTGTTACAGTATGGGGACTGGTCAGCGTGGTCTGCCTGTGTTTGCCGATGCTGTTCAGAGTGAAGACGACCAACTCAAATGATTTGGCAAAATATCAGCATTCACACAGATCTACCACTCTGTTATAGAAATGCGATTAGAGTCCCTGTAGTGATCTAATTGCTGTTTTCCACATCGGTCATTGCAAAAGGAATTTTGCCTGGTAAGCAAAACATGCAAAATGTCTCAGTGGAAACTGAAGCACAGGAGCATCACATTTCCACTACAGTTTGAGTAGGACTGATTATTTTTCTTTGTGTGTGTTCGTTAGTTAGTTAGTTAGTTAGTTAGTTTATGTACAGACAGGTGATAAAACAATACAGTGTCTTAGTAAGGTGTTGGGTCAGTTGGCATTGATTCTCTGTCTCCACTGGAGGATGAACACCATCCTCCTAAAGATATTCGCTGTCTATCACTGTCAGTCTAAAATCTCCCATAGGTGTTCAACTGGGTTGAGATCTGGTGACTGTGAAGGTTATAGCATACGATTCACATCATTTCCATTCTCATCAAACCATCAGTGACCCCTCGTGACCTGTGGATGGGGGCATTGTCATCCTGTTCCTCCACTCAGTTTTCAGCTTTCTCCTTTCATTTGCCACCTGTATGTCTCGTATGGGAAATGTGAATGTTCCTCTAATGTTCTACAGAAAAGAAAGAATAGATGTTCTGAGAATTTTTTAACATTCCATCTTTGGCATCGCCCAGCGATGGTACTGAAAAAGACACTTTGGCAGTGAGCATCTGATGCTGGGCTGGGTTTAACTCATCCAAACAGATACAATAGCAAGAGTCCACTTTGAAACAATATTGCAAAACTATATTACAGGGTCTCACGCTCTGCAGACGCTCACTTTATTCTGATGACACAAAGACTGTTTGTCAGGTCGTGTGTTAGTCATGGCTCATTATTCACATCCTTTTATGTTTATGCTTTGTGCCCACACAGTCTGGAAAGTTTAGTATTAAAAGTTCACAGCAGCACCTGCTTAGTGGGAAACCTTCAGTCATCGTCAGCACACTCTGCTCTGGCCGGGCCTGCACGGTACCTGCTGTCTGGAGGTAATGGGCTTTCAGTGTAATTATGATTCACTTATCTCTTACAGTGCAGAAAGTGATCCCACTTATATGATGGAGAAAAAAAAGAAATCTGAAATTTCAAGATTAAAGTTGTAATATTACAAAAATTTAAAATGTAAAATACTCAGTTCAAAGGAAACAGACTACTAAGTAAAAAGGCCACTTCATTTCCACCATATACTTATTTCTTTGATAACCTTCACCTAGAAATTCAGAAGACTTTTACATTTATTTTTTCATTTTTGAACTGTTTGAAAATTAAATCTGAACTTAAATGTAATAAATAACAAAGATGTAATTGTGTGGCTTAAGTTGGAAAGGTAGGAAAACCTACATCCACACTTGAGGATTCAAAGTGCATCACACTGGCACATGAGCTTTAAAGGATTAAGCTAGTATTATTCTATTTTTTTTTTTTTTGGTCAACAAACTTCATCTTCATTTCAGAATGCTCTTTTTGTTCCTCATCTTTTACTTTGAAATCACATCAAGAAGGGATCTCCTCTCTGCCACTATGGGCAAGAACAACAGTAAGCAATGACCACCAATAACACTTACAGTATACATATGGACATGGTACTTTGCAGTAAGATTGACCAGACAAAATGTGAATCTATCCTGTGACTGTAGCATCAGGTTAAACAGAGTAGACCAGATGACTCTCTTCTTATCTGCATTCTCCAGCTCTTTCTGGGGAATCCTGAGGTGTTTCAAGGCGGTCCTGGCACATCATCCTAGTCAGATGTGCCAGGAATTCATCCAAAGGGAGGCTTCCTGATCAATGCTAGACTCACCTGGATCCTTTTACCACACAGGAGGTCATTCTTCAAAGCCAGTGGGTGATTGATGGAATAAAGATCAACTCTTTGATTGATTGAGAGCTTTATCTTCAGGTTCAGCTCCCTTACCTGACCTGACCTGACCTGACCTGACCTGACCTGACCTGACCTGACCTGACCTGACCTGACTTTACCTTACCTTACCTTACCTTACCTGACTTAACCTTACCTTAGCTTACCTTACCTGACTTAACCTTACCTTAGCTTACCTTACCTTACCTTACCTTACCTTACCTGATTTTACCTTACCTTACCTGACTTAACCTTACCTTAACTTACCTTCTCCATATATGTATTTAAGTCTCTGTGTTCCCCTCATTCTTTGTCAGTTTGTCTGCTCTGTTCCCTGGTATTACTCATGCTCCTGTTTAGTTTCTTTGACCCAGCTGGCACTTCATTTGGTTATGAACCTTATGAACTGTCATATTCCCTTCTGGTTTGGTTTGGTGGATGGAAGTCTAGCCTCAGGCCAGCTGCTAGCCTCCAGCCTGCACCCCAGTCAGTTAGCCTTGGGCCTGCTCTCCAGATGATTTGGCTCAGGTTTGTGAACATAAAGCCCTCCAGAAAGGAGTGTAGTGCATTTAGGCAGATTTTGGAATTGAACATAAACTACAAGTTGCATGCATCAATGCTAGCTAAAAGATTAGAACATATAATAGTAGAATATAGTGGATCCAGACCAAACAGGCTTTGTTTGTGATAGGCAGACATAAGATAGTATTACATGGGTGCTGCATGTAATTGTGATTAAGGGAAATATTAAAGCAATACTAATAAGGCATTTGATTCGATGAGAGAATTAACTGAGAGAATCTAAGATATGCCTTTAAGCACAATTCTGTTAGATGCTAAAACTATGCACTCCGCACCAAATGCCAGAATAAAGGCCAATGGATACCACTGTCAAATGAATGACTTAGAGCAGGAACGACTGACTTAGAGAGAGTGTGTCACCAAAGTTGCTCTCCCAGCCACGCCCTTCTCCCTTTATTTATTGAACTGTTAGCACAGTGATTTACAGATGTGTAGAGCAGAAGGTTTATCTATATACAGATGTGTTGCTGTTTGTTACAGCACCAGACGTTAGCATTCCTAGAATGATGTCTTCATTAAAAGATTTTGGAACTTATAATAAATTTGAATTAAATGTACAAAAACACTAAGTTATAATTATACTCCTCAGAAAGACATGCTCATTAGATTTGAATTCAAATTGAACTTTGAATTATTAATTACCTGGGGATTGAAATATCTAAAGACATTTCCAAAATATATGACAGTAATCAGGGCCCTGTAAGTAAGAACATAAAGTCAGATATTGACAAGTGGTCCGACCGTCCTTGAATATACATAATAAGATAGATGCAATAAAAATGAATGTGCTCACCAATCCTCACCAGTTGTAATAACTTTAAAACAATTTAGTGAATGTGACAAGTGGATTTTAAGATTCATATGGGGGGGGCTGTATATAGCAAAGTCCCTCTTAGAATCTGGCTTAAGAAATATTAATCACCACTACTGAAGGACAGCTGAGATGAGGAGTGTTTGACCCCGACTTCAAGCCAGCAGGGATTAATGGGAGGTTTAAGTATCGACGTTCTTGACTAGTTTAGGCCGAACTGTGGTACAATGAATTCTGGGTTAAATAAGACTCTTTTTCAAAATAAAAAACATGGCCAACCAAGTAATAACATCCAACTGCTCATCTCCGTTAACCGCAGCAGAAAATGTTTGTCTTTTGGAAGAATTCAACAGATACAAGGATGTTTTACTTGGGTTATTCAGCAAAGAGTGAAACAATAAAAAGTAAAATCTCTGTGGCTTTGCTTTCTCCATACCAATGTTAGGAAACCACATATTATGAAGCATGTTTTCCTGTTTTTTTGTTACTGGTCAGCACAGGTTTTATTGATTGTTACCATGGTAACATGGCTCTTAGGCCTTAAGTTAGCCTTATGTTAAGGTATGTAATATTTTTGGCTGACAATTAGCTAGTGGGTCTAACTAACATCAGACTGATCTGTGAGCAACATGAAGACTGGACCAACACTACAGACCAGTCTGACATATCTGTGTGGAACCAGCCCCTGGTCTTTTGAGAGAATTATGTTGGTGGAGTTTGATTAGAAGTTTTGTAACCCCCCAAATTTAAAGTGTACAAATGAGTTGGGATGGGATCTATGTTCTAGGTAATGTGGAGACAACTGGCAGATCATTTCCATATATTTTGGAGCTGCCCAGCCATTCAGTCACACTGGCAGGAGTTAATGTGAGCAATACATTTTCGGTGATGGAATTGACTGCTCTCTACAATCTATCTGGGCGATATAGCAGCTCATTTGTCAGGAATACTGTTAGCAGCCGACAAGAAAGCTGTAACACGTTACCGACTGAACCTCCACAAAGACTGACTGAAAAGATGTTGTGCTAAAAGTTCAAAGTCTGGAGAGAAAGACTTTTTTTTTTAGTATTTTTATGTTTCCTTAAAAATAATAAAAAATAGAACTGTCCTGAAATTAAACCAATCTATGAAACTGTTTTTCAAGCTGTCCTTAGAAACATGTTTCCAATCTTCTTTCCCATGTTTTTAAAATGAACCCAGACAAAATAGAATAAATTAAAAACACCTCTCAGCAAAATGCAGCACATCAACCGAAGTCTTATTTATGTGAGTTGCAGTGTGGAATGCAATGCTGTCAGACTGATGTTACCACAGGGCTGCGCAGTGATGGAGGAAACATTCCCATCTTTCACTTCCTACTGCTACACTGCTGGGTAGTCCATGTGCTGTTACCAATAACAACATTCAGTTAAATGAACTTCAGCAAAACATTTCTCTCTGAAATGTAAAGTTCAAGCAAGGAAGTTCATTGTTCACCCTGGTATCACTATGTTAACTCAAGGTCCACTTACTAGCATCATCCACATCACATGGTCTTCTTCAGCAAATAGAGCCGATTCAAATGTCATCAGGTGATTTAGGTGTGTGACATTCTGTGGGTCACATCATAACAGGTGTTTATATATGTGGGGATGTGATAACCACTGACCTGCTGTGGCCCTGAGAGCTCAAAGCACTGCAACTTCAGAAAACACATGCAAATAAATGATATCACTGAAGCAAGTTTACTGTCCTTTTTCAGACCCCTTTACCTCCACTCCATCCTCCACTCCGAGTCAAGAGAGCTCAGTGCAAATAGACAAAACACAAACAAATTTAGAAAACTTCTTCATCAACTTGACAACATGTGCTGCAAACACGCACATACCATGAAGGCGTAGTCCTAACAGTGGCTCTGGTTCAAGTCCAACCTGTGGACCTTTGCTGCATGTCACCCTCTCTCTCTCTCCTCTCTCTCTCTCTCTCTCTCTCTCTCTCTCTCTCACTGTTGGACTGTTGGAATTAAGGCAAAAAAAAAAAAAAGAAAAAAGAAATAAGTGTTGAACCTGGCTGGGACTTGTTGTTCAATGCCCAATTGTGACTTTTGAAGTTAAAAGCATTGAGAGGTGCGTCCCATCAGGTTCATCACTTCCTAGTCTCCCCTGGAAACACTTCCGTTCTGTTGTGAGTATTTTCAGCTCATGTGTTGTCAAACTGATGAAGATGTTTTCTAAATTTGTTTGTGTTTTGTCTATTTGCATGTGTTTTCTTATGTTGCAGTGCACTGAGCTCTCTTGACTCGGAGTGGAGGATGGAGTGGAGGTAAAGGGGTCTGAAAAAGGACAGTAAACGTGGCTCAGTGATATCATATGCACAACACACAAATTTTAAATGCTTTATTTGATTCAATTCACAGGACTCAAATATGTACAGAGGTCTCTGACACTTTTTCAAAGGTAAAAGAAAAAAACACAGCTTGCATCACACAGCCAGGCAACCTGTTACAGCCAAGGTGGAATAAAATCTCACCAGCTGTCTACTTCTTCTTTTCTTTGGTCAGCCTGGCAATCATAAGCTACTAACCTCAGGCTGCTGTGAACAAAGGCTGCCAAAAATCAGAACCACTGATCTGCATGTAGACTCTACCTCACTGCTACTTGATCGATTTACCAGAAAAAGCTTAATCCATCCACAGACCTGACCCTAGGCTAGTGTTGTCAGTCCTAGTCTGCAGAGGAGAGACTGACCTGGCAACAGTGAGTCAGGAACCTGCTGTTGATCTCACCCCCTCTGATGACGATGAAACATTATTGGTGTGTGTGTGTGTGTGTGTGTGTGTGTGTGTGTGTGTGTGTGTGTGTTGATTCTTAAATACAAACAGCCCGTGATCTTTGCTGTATTGTGAACATAAACCGCTGAGTGCTGAGCTGCTTTTTATGTAAAGCTGCTTTTATTGCAGCATCTGGCTAACTTGGCTTTTATCTCATTATGCTAATACAGGAGGCTGGGGTTACAGCAATAATAGCTGATTTACTCTCACATTGTTGTGGCTTGAATGATAGGGAAACAGTCGACAGGTTGGAGAGAGGATTGTGTGATTGTGGCACTGGGAGACAGCAGGGTCTCCTGTCACACAGCTGCTGACATGATGATGGAAGTAAACAGCACTGAACCCCTATTTTACATTCATGGTTTTAACATGTTTTCATGCTCATTTGATGTTTTTTTTTTTTTCATGTGAAGCACATGGTGCATGTAATTTCTTTGTTGTAAAGCACTTTGAGATGTGATTCTCATGTGAAAGGTGCTATAAAAATAAAGTTTATTATTATTAAAGGTTCTCAATGTAACATTCAGAAAACCCTTGTTATAATGACACCACGCCTTTAAGTGAACTGCAGTCAGCACCCTGTAGATAGGGCGAGCGAGCATCCTGGGCATCAGCCAAAACAGCAAGCATGGATATACAGTATCTTATGCAGAAGCAGTACAGGTGCTCCAGAGGGAACATGGAGAGGAGAGAAAGAGAAATATCAGAGAGGGGACAGTACACTGAACATGTGACGAACAGTCAGATGAGAGATGGAAATATTTAATAAGTAGAATTTTGTGTATTTTATGGTGTTATTAACTGCACATCCCAAACAGGGGGGAGATCTGAGAAGACCGAAATAATGAGCGCAACAAGACATTCAAATACTCAAAGAATGTCAGGGTTGGATGTTCAGGAAGAACTCGGCCAGTTAAACAAAGAATTAAGTTCACAGTGACTCATGTCAATTCTTCAGTGGACTGAGACAAGTCGGCTGTTGAATGGTCAAGAATTTCAAGGTTTTCTTCATGGGGCAGAATATAAATCTGATCTAAGGTGTGTAGAGGAGATGTAGCTAAAATTTGTGATTCAAGGGTATATGTGCTTAAGAAGGGACACAGAAGGGGGGCATGGGTCGACGGTGTGTTTATTAGGCAAGGTGTTTCGTATTGAGAATTGAGGAATATAAAATATGGAGTAATATGGAGTTGTTTGAGGTTTGGTCAGGGGATGGAAATCTAGTTATTGTGAATTTTAATAATGTCAGAGATTGCAGTTGGAAGCATTGAGGCAATAAAGAGGTGAAATGGAAGAGTGGTCATTTGGTGTGGATTTTCATTTTGTATGAAACGCCTTGTTGAGGGTCCACATAACTACTTATTATAAAGACTTTTCTTTTGTTTTTTTTAGCCATACCAAAAAGACAGTGTTTTCAATTGCCTGGAGAAATCTGCTTCATTTTTCCATGGTTCTCCACTGATCCAAACATTGTGTGAGCCCAGCACTTCTAAGAGGACTGCTTCAGAAACCATGCACAGCTAGAGCTTCATTTTCACAACATTTCTATAATTCACACTTAACGAGGCCGAGCAGGGGGACTCAGGCTCACCGCCTGTCAGTTTGCGTTATCCTTGTGGATCTGTGATTGTCATTGTCATCCGAAGTCTTTGCAGACTGTCCTGCGTCTTGATTCGCAGCGCTCCTCATATTTCTCCCTCCTTCCGGCTGCCTGACAGCGGGTACGCTTGTTTTCTGCTCCAGTCCAGCTTGTGAAGGTGTATCGGGTCTGTCATCCTCTGCTTCAGGATCAGACTCTTGCTCAAAACAATAAGGCAGAACGGAAGCCGCCACAACCGTGTTTACACAAGACATGCAGAGCATATCGTCACCATACTAGTTGCCGGCAAGCTGACCAATCAGAGGACACTGGGCTCTGATTCGGGTCACATTAAAGCATGTAAATCTATTTTAGTTGACACCAAGAATGAAATGATGAACACTAAAAATGGCCATAATAGGTGCTTTTTAAAAGATGATTTCACAAGGTTTAATACAGGCAGAGAATCAAGTTTCAACTTGACATTAGCATCACAGTCATTGGCAGGTATTTGTTTGTGGGAGGTAATGAATCATACAACTGTTGGAAGGGATCATTAATCTATTTTATGTGAGGTAGGTAGAGACAGCAGGGCGGGTGCAGAGGAATCAAGTTTTAAAAACAGTGGACAATTATGGGGTGCAGGCAAGTGAAGATGAAACAAGCCAGATATGTTATCTGAGGCATTGGTCGAGGTCCATAGCTCTACAGTACCTCAGAGAAGGGGATTAGAGGAAGACAGAAAACAAGTGAACCAAATAAAGAATTTGTCATGTTTGAGGGAAAACTGAACCCAAATGCAGACAATGGAAAAGGGGAGTTGATGGAAAAGATCTAGAATAACAAAAGAAACTTACAAAATTCCAAAAAACACTAGAAGAAGGAAACAAAGGAAACATCACATATCCGAACTGAAGTACAACAGATGAACTGATGAGGACAACAGGGAGCACAGTGACTAATACACACAAGGGAGGCGAGGGTGATTGAACACAGGTGAAACACATTAGGGCCATGCAGTAATTCAACAAGGAGGGAAACAGGACAAAGACAGGAAGTAAAATATCTACGAGACATTCAAGGCAATTTCAAAACAGGAAATCAACCAAAAGTCCAAACAAAAAGAGTCCAAAAGCCGACTGAAACAGTATTGTCAGGGCAAACCATGACTGAATTGCTGGAAAGAGAGTAAGAGAGGGATGACGCTATTAATGCTCTCTTCTCATTAGAGGAAATGAAACTGGCTGTAGGTAAATTAGGACTAACTGCTCCAGAGAAAGATCAAATTTGCTTTCCTATGTTGAGCCATCTGTCTAATGTAGCATTACCATGAGAGGTCATATAACATTCACATTACAAAGATCCCACCAATTTATCTAATTATATGGCCTAATCATAAAATGATAGGACAAGACACAGAAAATTATTTTTGATTATATATTAAATCCCTGACTGATCTTAAATAAGAGAACAGGGTTAATACTGTTTATACTGAGGATTTGTCAACAATTTACAATAGAATAAATGTTCCCATTTATTGTGCTCTTCCTGTACTCAATACTGGCAGTTATCTCTTAGTCAGTATAGTCACTATAGTCACTATAGACAATGGAGACAACAGAAGTGGCACTTTCTGAATAAAGAAAAATAAGAAACAGAACAAATAGAAATTCATTTGTTAAACCTCACAGCTTACTATACACAGCTGCCTGACAGAAAAGTGCATTCATTCATGAAAACTGTAGATTTGTAAACAAAATGTGTGTGACAGAAGACAGTATTTGAGATCAATATGGTATCTATGTAACCCAATGGGTCATGAAAGGCCCTAACTTCATATGTGTCGACACAATACACATTTACAGGTTCAAGGAGAGCAGAGACCTGCGTTCAGTTCACTGCAAGAAATATTTATTTAAAGTTTGATGCTTGTGGCTGCAGCACTTGAGAGCAAAAGAGAACAAGGTTAAGTCCATAAAAAAATTTTTAATCAACAAATCTAATAAATAGCTAAAACAACGGCTAAAAAGTTACAGACTCCAGTATAGGACAACAGTGGTATTTATGGGCCGCAATAAATCAGACAAAGTACTTACTGTGGAGAGATCCCATCGCAGACCCCAATAGATTCCACCACATGATCCCTCGGTGCTAGCTAACACTGCAACCCACACTGCATTCTACACTACTGCCTGAAAGGAAATAAAACAAAACACAGAATGAATTCCAGTTGGTTCGAGTTGACAAAGGTGAAAAAGACATTCCTAAATCCGATGGGTGGTGTAGCAGTAGATCAAATCAACACTATACAAATCATGGGCAATCCACACAAAAAATAGGGTCTAGTCCCCGTTAACATAGTAGGCCAGTGAAGCCAGGCAATATGGACAAACTGGCCCCGACAACGCAAAGCAAGTGAGGCCGGAATATGTAGATGAATTGGCACAGGCAAAACAAAGCAAGGGGGCCAGGTAAAGCAGCAGTCTGGCACTTAGGTCTTACTAAATCTGGGGCCCTGATTAAAGGTGACACTGGGGAGGTCAGCAGGCCGACTATTCTGGCTCAAATTTCCTTTTCAACACAAGACTGCAGAGCATATATCAGTCAGGATCGATCAGGGCACAACTTCTCTACATCTGCACACACCAAGCAGTCCTACCACACATCTACCAGGATTCAGACAAAGAGGCACTGATTGCCCACACCTGTTGCCAAAGGGAGGAAACTCTCCCTAACCCAAACTACAGAGGGCAGCGTTTTCACCCTACATGTCAGCCCTCACATATGCATTCGCAAATATATTATGTGCCAAATACGTTTGAATGTCAATAATAAACTCACTCTCACTCCAGTGCGCAGTATGCTCTGCAAGACACTCACAGCTGAAAGTTAACAAAGTATATCGCCCCTCTAAAGTCAGGCAGAAACACACAAAATGGTCACATTAAATTGAAATCATCATCACGATGATATGAGTAAATGCACCTTTACACCACTCATGCTGCTCTGCTGTTGAGAGTTCCTCACGGCATGGCGAAGATATCACACACACACACACATCTCATGTTACCAATCTACAGAAATCAGCACTATACAAAGTTATTACTCACTGCTCTGTTAGCTTAATCATGAAATCATCTGCTGTCATTGATTACTTTGTGTGTATTTTAGCGACATTTCAAGGGATATTTTTATACAGAAATACACACCTAGCTTCATTCACTTCCTTTCCTGGCACAGCCATCTCTGAAAGCCCACAGTGTTCACCTGGCTACATATAGGCCAATTGCTTTCACATCTCACATGTGTAAGATTATGGAACACGTGATCACAGAAAGACTAATATGTTATTTGGAAATAGGGAATCTTAGAACAATATTGAAGTGGATTTCGAAAAGGAAGGGGAACAATGAATCGATGCTATGTCTAGAATCAGAAGATATCACAGGTGAATAAGGAGGTAGTGGTAGCACTGTTTTTGATGTGGAATGTTTGGTTATTAATTAAAATCGAAAGATTAGGAATATCAGATAAAATGTTTAGTTTAATTTTTGTATGGACGCTCTATAGAAGTAGAAGTGGGACAACGTTTTCTGCCAGCTTTATTGTGGATAATGGAATGCCACAGGGTAGTGTTATAAGTCCTTTGTTGTTCTCAATTATGACTGATGATGTATTTGATAATACTGAGCAAGGCATAGGGAGAGGTGTTGAGAGGATTTACTGTTTTAAATACTACGATCATTATTCAGAATTCACCAAATGCAAGAATTTGTTAGATTTGTGTGGGTCCCTGCTCATATTGGAATTGGTGGGAATGAGACGGAGAGCAAAGCAGCTAAAAGGGCTTTAAAGAGTGGGAGTAGTCACATTAATGTGAATAAGAGTAGAGGCAAAAGTGGTGAAGGAAGTGATCAAAAAGAGATGTCAGACAGAATGGAACAAAAATAAAGGAAGTCATGTTTTTTTTTTTTTTTAAATAAACCATTGGTTGAAGGTGCAGGGTCTGGAGGACCAATCAGGAAAGAGGAGGGGGTTACAACAATATTAAGGACTGGTCATACTGAGTTAAACAGCTCTCTCTTCGTGATTGGGACTATTGTGGAGAGGAAGAAACAGTGGACCATTTTTTATTGTATTGTCAGAAGTTTGTTCCAGAGAGAGGTGTATTAAAGAATGCACTAAGAAAGATTGGAGCACAGAATATCAGTAATATTCGAAAGAAATCTTCAGGTGATGTCATTACAGATTAATGAATAGAACCTGAGAAATATGGGTGTTTTCATTTGATTCCTTTTGGCTATTTTGTTTATTGCATTGATTGTGAATCTGTGTTTGGTATAGATATCAGAGAGAGTAGACCTTTAGTCCACACTCCAGATCACAGGGTGCTGTAATGCACCTGAAAGTTGTTTGCCGACTGCCAATAAACTGAGAATAAGGCTGCAGAGATACGGCCCTTCAACCCTGTGGTGAGATCATTTGATGTATTTATCTGAGCTGTGTCTGTTTCTTTTATTTGACTGCATTCAGGTCCTGTATGTGGATTTGACTGATGGTTTTAATGTCATAGGCCAGATCTTCCCTTGATGCAGCACATTCCCTGGGTTGTTGGTGACTTAAGAGGCGAATGCCTGTTCCTGCCCCAAGAGAGAGCTGATTTAAACCATTGCATAGCTGTTAAGATAAAGCTGATGAGGTCCTCCTTTAATATCATTCAGAGGTCTTGCGTCATTGTGCAATTGCTTTTGTTTTGTTCTTTTTTTTGTAGTGCTGACTGCTGTTTTGCTGAGGCCAGAACCTGGTCCAGGAAGGGGGTTGTGGGCCTAGCACACCACCATCATAGTTAAGTTACAGTTCATATTACAGTGGACTTTTTCTTTGTTACACCAAGACCATAATCTTTCCCTAACCCTTAACCAACTGCTGCCAGTGCCTAAATATAATCATTGTTACATCCTCAACATAAAATGACTCAATTGAGACCTTAACATATCCAACAGCACCGCAAAGTTTAAACTCATTATTTAAACTCACAAATCAGATGAAGGGAGTTAGAGTTTACAGCAGGGAAATACACAACATAATGTAAGAGGAAACATCAACAGGGCCTGCATAACAACATAAAAAATTTAATAATGCTGCAGTTGTTATGAGCAGATTATTTATTGCGAGAGCTTACAGAGCTTTAGAGGTACTGGTAGGTGAATCTGGCTGTTTCCCCTTGGTTCCAGTTTTGAAGAATAATATTCCTTCAGGTCCAAATTCAATGGCTAGTTCAGATTAATTTTATTCACTGCGCAGTGGAGACAGACGATTGCAGCAAGGTGGTACAATTCTGTCTGCAGGTCAACATTTAGAGCAGGTTTATATACTATTTACATCAGGGCTAGCCTAGAACAATGGCTTGTGGGCTGGGGTGATCAAGAAGTCTGAGTGACAACAAGGATAAATAGGAAAACCTAGACAAGCTAATTAAGAATAAATTCTAATTTGATCTGCCAGTGCTTCCATTTGGCTAAGCCCTTCAACACTTCTGCAAGTGTGATATCTCTGTCTGTGTCTGGAGGTGTCTGGTAGATTGAATTCACATGTAAGTTAAGGAAAGCTTCTCAAAGGCCATCTTCCTGGAGGAGTAAATCAAAGTTTCCCACATGGATGTGTTGATCAGTGTAAATTAGTTTGCCACAAGAGCTAGAAAGACAGACACTTATTTTCTTCTACACCAGTATCAAGGTCAAGGGAATCTTTATTATCCCGGAGAGACAATTTCTTGCACAGCCAGCAGTAAAAACAATGATCAGCAACAATCGACACAAAAGTAATTTACACAGAAAACATAGAATCATATATGATTATTGACTGAGCCAATAACACCCGGGGCAAGTGAATTTTTTTTAAGTCTGTTGGTCCTGCATCTTGCCAGAATACATCTGTGGCCAGATGGTAGCAACCTGAACACACTGAACAATGGCTGACTGGGGTCAGTGAGGACTGACTCAATTATCAGGTCCTCTTTTTCAGACACTTCTTTTATTTTTGTCATTTAAATTTTTATTCATTGTACCACTTCAACTTGTACAAACACATCTAATACAAAAGTGGAATTATCAAGTTCTGTATCATTTGTAAAAGTTGTGAAAAAAAAACAAGAGACAAAAAGCTATAAATTACCCCCCCACACACACACACACACACAAACACACAATTCTTACACATATGCATAGACACTGATAAATATATACCCATACACAAGCACCTACATAGATATTCTGTTCACCAGCGTCCTATACCCTCTCTAAGATGTTGCACCCGTAATGTAAGCCATGAAAGTCTGCTACGTCTGGCTGGTTTTGTTTGTTTGAAGTATTATTCACCCTGGCAATCATATTTTTAAAAGCGTCGCTCTCTGTCATTATTCTAAGCCATTCTGTAAACTTTTTGAGACACTTCTATATCCAACCATAGTCACTAAATCCATCCACCTCTGGACCATGGTCAGTTACATTACTGAGCAGGGACGCAATGATAGAATCATATATGAACTAAACATGTCTGCCCTCATAATGACAGTGATACTCATTTATATAAAAGACAAATAAAACACCATTCATTTCACCTTTTGATATCTGTCGGTTTGAGACGAGGAAACATATGGAGCTGAAGTGACTTCATGAACATAAAGGAAAATATGCCAGGCAACGGTTCTGCACAGTTCTTAAGAAGTCAATGACCAATATGATCTGGACCAGGACTTTCACTCTCCTTCACTCCCCTGAGTTTAAAAACCTTGTCTGTATCAACATGTGTTTCATTCTGCTCTGTGCAAGTGTAACGTTCCCCGAAGGGACCAGGGGATGAGGGCAAGTAACAAATGTAAAAATGTGTTCAGGGAGGAAAGAAAGATCAGGAAGCAAAACAATGTGTGAGGGAAAAACCAATTACTTTTATTATTAACCAAATAACTGATAAAGGTCACTAAAAGCAAATAGCTGTGAAACAATAAACAACCCGGATATGTACAACACAACACTAAGGAATCAAAGAACAAAAGAAAACAGGTAATCAGGACACCAAGCACCTTCCTTCATGGCAAAGAGTAAGACACACACTGGGCTACACACTGGGCTACACACTGGGCTACACACTGGGCTACACACTGGGCCACTGGCCTCGACTCAGCTACAACTTTCCATTATGACGTCTCCCGCTAATTAGTAAGTGGGTGCAGCTGCGTGCAGCCTATCTCCCCTATTTGGAGGAGGAGCGGTACCTCTACAGAGAGAGAGAGAGAGAGAGAGAGAAAGAAAAAGAAAAGAGAGAGAGAGAGAGAGAGAGAGAAGAGCAAGGGTGCAACACCTTACAACACAACGCTAAAATTGTGAGAATTAAAACTATAAGAAACAGTCAGGTCATTAGGAAGATCAGAGTCTTGCCAGCTCAAGCGAAATGGGACACTTCTTAGTCTGCATGCCCGACATAGTTTCTACTTTTTCTTTATATTCCTTCTTAACATGCTTTTGCAACAAGTGATAACCCCCTGGTTAAAACTAATGTTCTTCTGGATAATTTTGTTTAAACACCAATGATTTGTGATTCAGAAAAATAGAAATTGGTTTCTGGGGATGACTAAATCTTCACAAAAATGTATATATGCAGAGATATTCTCAGTAAGTTCATCCAAATTGGAGCAAACAAATCCCACTCTGTGTAAGTGTAACAATAGAGACACTAGACTCTGATCAGACTGGAACCATGTTAAAATCAGGGGTGAAATTGGGCCGGAGCAAATCACACCCTGTCAGAGCTGAGCTCTTTTCAGTATCATATCGGTATATCACACTTGTGTTTTTTAAATCTCCCAGGAAACCTGATTAACTGTCATGATTACAAAGTGAAATTTTTGGCAATATATTTCTAAAAATTAAGCTCTTTGATTTGGTGTGGCAATTTCTACACCAAATTAAAGAGCTTCATCGATTACTGCTATCAATTATCAGACATCATCAAACACACATAGCATCAAACACATTAGGTGTGTACAGTCCGTAACGGCACTTTGTCATTTAGTTATATCATTTTGAACTATGGTAAGTTTTCAAAAGCTTTACTAAGCTGTGTTTCCTTGGTGAACAGGAGATGTATCTGGCCGAGTATCAGAGATACAAACATAAAGGCTCCATCTCCTCACAAATCCCAATTTAACCCCTGGTTAAAAACAACAGGGTATCACACACACATAACCACTGTTGCTTGTCCTCATTAGTCCAGCACCATTTCCAGCACCATCACAGCTAATGTAGCCTGGAGCTGCTAGCCTCAGTAACATGCTCGGCTATGTTAACCGGCTGCAGACTGTACTTTCATATTGGATGTGTGGTATCATCATTAAACTCTCTTCAACAAAGAAAATAAGTATATTTACCTGAAAGTGTTTCTCAAACTATGCTTGTTTCAAAGCATATGAATGAATTTAGCACAGTGTTGACTGCAGGACCAGAGGTATAATTTTGTTCATAGCACGTATTATTCTTCCTTGTCAAACCCCGGTCCTTATATTACCAACAGTGCTACTCCCCCTGCAGTCAGAGATTCACGTTCTGCTAGTCACAGCAATGAATGAATGAATAATGAATCCTGGAAGTGCTAGCAGATATAAACAGTGAGTGAGCTGGTGAGCTCACTTTTTCTAACTCCACACCCCTGGATATTTTTCATTCTTGGACTTGTAGTCCTCAGCACTAGCTGAAGCTGACTCAAGTGACATCACAGTAAACGTGTCAAACTTCACAAAAGGCTTTGTAGAATTGTTCTTTTCAAATGTGCAGTAGTACCTCTCAGGACCTGTAAACAGACTTTGGTGTAAAACTGGTGGAGTACCCTTTAATGTTACACTTCAGTAGAATAGCATTCCTCTACAATGAGGCTATTAAAGGTCATTCTACTTGTCACATTAGTCGTTTTTAAAGTGTTTTAGAGTTCATGGAACGAATGCATAGAGAAGCTGGAGATTGTAGGTGAGAGGCTGTATGGTTTGATCTGGACATCTGTCAAACTCCAAATCTGTTTAGGATTCAAGAACAGGAAAACTGTCAAAACACTGTGGAGTAGTTGTGTCATGACAAATCATCCTGCTGCCTCAGTCTGTCATGACTAATACAGTATTTCAGAATCTTCAAAACACCATGTGTTTTCATCATAGCCATGTGGTAACTTGACAAGGACCTACCACAGCTTCTGAGCCAATCACAGCGCTCCATCTAACCTTTCACATGAGCGAGGAATGTAAACAGATTCTGCTTATGTTCAGTACATTCAGCTCGCTTTTATTCTGAAAGTTTACTTAAATTTCAGCTTAAATCTCCTGAGTCACAACTTGCACTGCTATGTCTGCGAGGGAGGAACCAGAGCTCTGATGCTGCCATGTGAAAATATTGTGTTTGATTGTTGGATCAAGTGCGTGGCTCCAAACTGACTGCTCAGGCTGATATTTGATATGATGAATGTTTCTCTTGATTTCAGCTTTCATTTCATCAGGTTGAGCTTAGAACTGAGAGGAGTAACAAAGCAAAGACTGTTGAGTGTGAAGAAGCAACAACACGTATCATGAGCTAGTCTATCAGGAACTTTTCAGCTGCTGTGATCAGTATTATTATATTACCTGTTGGGATAGTGAGGTGCAGAACTTTCACCAGTAATAATAACATACAAAGACGACAGACATGTTTCTAGTCACCATGGACAACATGAGGACCTTCTGGAGCATTTAGATTGGTGCAATTCAAATAAATGTGCCTTAAAATCCATACCAGGTTCTTCTGCTAGTCAGGCAGTGAAAAATCTGGACTTATTCCAGGGAAAAAGTATCACAACAATATTGACATGACGGACATTACTGTGTGTGCTGAACACAAACGTTCAACATATTCCCAAGGAAGACCCGGACACAAAGATCATATTTGTACTATTTTGAGACTTGTTACCATGATTGTGGACATGAGCTCAACTTTGTCTGTGCTATAACATTCAGAAGTGAAAGGTGGTGTGCCGGCAGTGCAGATTGTGATAAAACTTCAGGTGTACACTAGAATAATCTCTGTGTGGCCATATTTTCTGCAACCACTCAAGTTGCAGAAAATATGGTCACAAGCGCTCCTTTTTTTTATCCTTATAGATATTTGAGTTAGATTGGGTCGTAATTACTCTTTCAATTTGTGAGTTATGGCCAGTAATGTGATTTGGGAGGTCACAGGGACCTTGACCTTTGACCTCTGATCACCAAATTTAGTTCATCTTTGAGTGCAAGATAATGTTTGTTCCAACTAAATTCCCTCACGGTGGTCTTGAAATATCACATTCAAGAAGCCAACACCATGTTTTATGAGGTCACTGTGACCTTGACCTTTGACCTTTGACCTCCGAAATCGAATCACTTGCACACAGTGTCTCAACACTGTTATATCATGTTGGAACTGGGTATAGAACCTAACCTGACTATGCGAGGTAGTACTGTCATTCTAATGCAATCTTTGAGTACCCTGTAAAATGCTCTATTGATGTATTTTTACATTTATAGCAGATTCCTTTAGCTTTCTCCCAATGCTTTAAGAAAGATAGAGACTCCAGCTTCTCTCAGGTGTCATAACATGGACAAAGTATATTTCCCTCTCAAATTCACCATCAGAGCTGAGATGAGTTTCACAGAGGCCCCTCTTACTATAGGTATGACATGGTGATGGGTCGTGAAAAGGCCACTTTCATGCAGCAGTACAACACTATCCGCCGCCAGGTGTTTTGAGGCACAATGGGGTTAATGATGTTGTATTGAGGAAGTCATGCATGATTTACAGTGAAATAAGTGTGAAGTTCTCTGACGTGCTTCCCTTTAAACATACAACTTCAGCGTCACGCTGTACGGACTTCTACAAAACAAACTTCACGCCACATGACACATGCGCTTTGATGCATGAGGGTGGTTATATAGACCAACACAAACATAGCTGAACCCCTATATTCAGTGGCTTGAGTTTCTATTACACCAATAGGGTGCTGAAATCATTCATGCACTCAACCATGGTGAACAACAATGTGGCTCTTTTCTCTCTGACAGACATGACCCTAGGAGCCTATGAATTTGCATCATGATAACCAAGTCCATGAGAACGTCAGTCAGCTCACATTGGGCCCTAAAAGAGACTCAATTTTTTATGTAGAGCTCATGTGGGAGTGCAGCTGGGAAAGACAGAAAAAAGTGATGGGTAACTGTGTGGAACAGACACTGGGCACTAGGCCCCAGCTCCTGTTTAGCATGGTTGTGGCAGGTCTGTCAAATAGTGATAAAACATTTTTTTTAAGGACCATTATTGAGACTGATTTCTGAAAAATAGATAACTGTGTGTATATATTCTTTATTTTCAACAAGTCATCATGTAAAGACATGAAAATATCATATCAATTTTATGGCTGGATTATCATTTCCTCAGTCCAATTCCAATGTGGCCCCTGCACCCTCCCCCTACCCACTCTCACTCTGTTGGCGTTTTCATGTAGAAGGTCTGACACACAAAGTGTCATTCCAAACCAATTACCACTAAGTGTAAGTGGGTTATTCAACCCTCCAACAACAAGTCTGCATCTATACAGGCTTACAAACCACACTCCCTGAGCAGTGCAGCATCGCTTTGAGTCCAGGATGGATGAAATGTCACAAACCTACAAATGTGAGTTCTGTGTGTTTTTTTTTTCCAAAGGATAATCATACGATGCCTTGGATCAAACAGTCTAGAAAACGTTACATGATTGAATGCCTTTGTTGTATAATTTCAAGAACTAGCGAAAAAAAACTAAGATATAATCCGATTAAGATGGTAGACGAAAAAAGAAATGTGGCCAAAGAAGCACTTACACAAGCTTACCATGCCATGAATGTAATGAGTCAGACACTGCCTAGATGGCAATGGCAGAGCAGCTCACTCTGAGCTTTAAAACCGCTCTTCTGAAACCTGGGGGTGATGTCAAAGAGGCTACATCCATCTTTATATACAGTCTATGTGTGGGCCATGTAATTGCCCACACATCTTTGTCCGTGTTGTTTTAAGATTATTTTTTAAATAAATATTTATTTGCAATATCCTTTCTGAAATATTTTGGGTAAAAACTAATTTCCTGTTTCTGTCAGAGAGAAGCGAGGACGTCCCAAAAACTCGCTGGTGCATTTATTACCCTCCCGGTTAGTTAACAGACCCTCCACAGCCACGAGTGTGACACAGAGCCACACTTTGTCACAGAGTGGGAGGGTGTAGGGACCGGATTGGAATTGAGCCCTAGAGTATTCAGTCCCTGTGCTCCTTTCCCTCTGTGCCAGTTCATCTTCATTCCCCATGACATGGTTCCAGCCATTTCTCGTGTTTTAGTCTCTTGTGTGTGACTTTTTCATGGTTTGAATCTCCCCCTGCCTACCCCCCTTCTTGGATTTCTTTGGTTGTCTGATTGATTACTGATTACTTGTTTTGCCCAAGTAATGACTGTGGTTTTTGGAAACCTGAATCTACCTTGAGCGGTGCATTTCATTACAATACAAAGTGGCAACAATGGACTCACCTCACCCTGTTACCTGCCTGCTGCCATTCATTCATAATCCAGTCTTGCATAAGAAATCTGATGAGTCATATCACTGACCAGGTGCAGCAGCTACCTGCCTGCATGGATTCCCTGGTTTCTCATCTTCTGCTCCCTCTCCTTATGGCAGATTCACCTCCAGCTCCATGAGCCAGGGCAGTGTACGCTGAGCAGAGGCATGGTCAGCGGGCTCACAGTTCCCCCATCTGCTGTTCTGAGGATCTCTTCTTGAACACCCTGTGCAAGATTTTTGATCACAGCTTTATGATTTTAAAAAATACGACGTTGCTGCAACAGTCAATAAGCAGCTTTCATAAAGTTTCAGTGTATATGACATTCAAGAAGCTGAGCCGAGTCTCTGCGGTTACTCAGTAGTTCAGTTATTCATATAATGGAGGGGGATGCAGCTAATTGGCTGATGGTCTAAAACTCTAAACTACCGATGTTGTTGAAATATGACGGCAGGGATGACATTCATTTATGAAACTACACACAATCTATAGCCTTTATTACATGATGGGCCTGACATTAGCATTTCATACTGCGTTGCCATGACGTTTCCAGCATTTACTCACTTGAAATTGCCAGAAGATGGAGGATAAATAATAATACATTCATATACAGCAGAAAAAGAAATATTAATTTCATGCAGTACAACCAGCGTTTCAGTTCAACATGCTTCAAACCCTAAATATTCTGACATGCTGAATGATACAGTTTTTAATTACACAAATGTAAAGGCAGGTGTGTGTGGATCCAAGTGCAGAGAGAGTCAGGCAGAAGTACAATGTCCGAAATCCAAATCTTTAATCCAAGAAACGTAGCAGAGGTCAAAATACCATAAGACAGTCAGACCAGGCAAAAAGGCAGATCAGGAACAGGCAGAATCGAGGGTCACAAAAATACCAAAAACAGATCATACACAGGGAATCAAACAGGACTGAAACACAAGAGAGCTTGAACACAAGGGTAACAACGACAATCTGGCAAAGACATGAGAAATGAGGCGGGATTTAAATACACAGGAAACAAGACACAGGTGAAGGACATTAGGGCGGAGACAGCAATCAAAACAGGAGGGAAAAACCAGGAAGTAAAACAAAAAGCAACACAACAGAACCAAGACTTCAAAATAAAACAGGAAATGCCAATAAAATGAATACAGATCCTGACAACAAAAATGGTGAGAAGTCCTATCATACCATAATCACATGCTTTACAGCACAAGTCACATTCACTCACACATGCGTACATCACTTTTACTGAACCTTCACCTTTTCTACCAAACACACACACACACACACACACACACACACACACAATGATGCATTAGGGACAATTTAGGGTTCAGTGTCTTGCCCAAGGACATTTTGATATGCGGACTGCAGGAGGATTGGACTACCAACCTTCTGTTTGTTGGACCACCCACTCCACAGTCTGGGAATCATTGGATAATCCGTGATTCATTGGTAGTTTAAAAACAAAAAAGGTGATAAAAAGGCGATAGATAGATAAATGAATGAACAAATAGATAAATTTGGTTTAGTGTTAATGTTTTTTTTTTAATTTTTGAGCTAAAAAAATGAATTATGGATTATCCGATGATACTCGGACCCAGACCCAGCCACTCTACCTCCTGACCCAGCTTTCCTCATCAACATAACACTGGTGCATAACACAAGAGATGGAAGTTTAATGGAAACCAAAATGTTTGGGATTCAAACAGAAAAGAAAATCTTGTTGCCTGTGGCAGCAGAAGCCTTGTCTGTATGAAGAGTCCTCCAGCTGTTATCATCACAGGATAGGGCATGGAAAGAAATAGCAGAGGATGTGCAGCTCCTGGTGAGTGGCAAGCCATCAAACGCACACTGCACAGTGTATAGTGAAGTCATATTTTTATCTCTGTCATCCCATGCTCTGAACTCATTCTGATGTACGTTATTTAATGATGTGATACTCTCCGTCACCTCACAGTAGGAAAAGTAACAACCCATGCAGCATCTCTGCTCACTCGGTGTGGGAAGCTATTGCATCCAAAACCAAGTGGGAGTGGGACCAAAGAACTTACCCGTTCAGAAATGTAATAAAGTCATAGAGTTTCTCAAGTCTCATGTGTTGCCTCATCAGGTCTGTATCTGTCCCTGATGAAATAATGCTGATTCTTTCAAAAATCCCACTACGTATTCCATTGCATGAAATTTTAATTATTAGAAATCATTTGTTAACAGTTAATACATCAGCCATTACATGGTATAAATATCTTATTAGTTCATTTAAGTACTGTGTATTTTTAATTAAATTGAAATCACTAAATCAAAGCATGTTACTAGTATAGTGAAGTAGACCTAATAGCCGCTGTAAAGGTTATGCACAGTGCTAAACAGGGTATGACCATTTTTTAAAAAGGTATCATAAATGTATTATAACATTTAATATGAGAGTTCACATGTGTCCATACACACTGCTGCCCGTCGTCCAATTCTACTGTGATGGAAGGATTCAATTAATATCTTGTATTATATGAGGCTGTTATATGTTTCAAATGTTGTCTGTGTCCTCTACTCACAGGTAGCTGTGCAGGGACAGATCAGCTGGGTTATCCTCCAACAACATGGCGAGTGGGCATGAACACCTCCATGAGACACTCTGCTCTGGCTCCCACTGTCAGCATAGAGATAACGGTAATGAACGTCTATAGACTTAAGGTTCCTCAGAAACTCAGTCTTGCTGGATGGTCAGCTTCAGGAAGAGTCCAAACTTCTTCTAATACACAATTATTAAGGTCACTGTGCTCCTGGGATCAGTCAAAGCTTTAAAAATGGTTTTAAAACCTTGCCCTGATCTATACGTCACCACAACATTTTATTGCAAAGGTTTACAGAAAGTTCCTTGGACTTCATTGCTCGGTTTTTGTCCTGACATGCAGTGTAATTGTGGAATCTTCCTAAACTACTGTATATCCTGGTAATTCAATTTGCCACGGGTGGACTCGAGCCAAGTTCTGCACATATCTCAAGGATAATTAAAGTAAATAGGATGCACCTGACCTCAATTAAGAGTGCCACAGCAAAAGTCTGACAATTGGAGATTTCAGTTTTTTCGTTTGTAATAAATTTACATTTCTCAATTCTGACTTTAATCTCAGAATTTCAAATTTAGATTGAGTTAGATAAATTAAGATCAGATGTGGCCCTAATCCTCCTACGTAGAGTGTAGATTGATGGGAAATGGCAATTTTATCCATTTAAAATTAAATCCAAATTGTGCAAAAACTGAAGGGGGTCTAAATACTTTCTGAAGCAACTACAGATGATCAATGTCTGGAAAGGACTTAACTGAGACTTTGAAACAGCAACACCTACAGCAACTCTACTGCATTCTGTTTCAATTACCGCAGAAACTGGGGACAGCGCTCCCACCAGGACTCCCAATCTGGATTCCTGGTCAGGCACAAGGATCAATGTAAAGCTCCTCATACCCTCAAGGTCTCCTTCATCTCATCTTCATCTTCTCCGTATATGTGCCAATCTAAAAATATCAAAAGTAGTACATCATTATGGTTGACACAAGAAATACATAGGCTACATGAAATAGAATTACAGGCTTGTTGTGATACCAGTACAGTACAAACACAACTGAACCTTGGTGATTAAAAAAAAAAAATAGAGCTGGCATTTATAAAGGAATTGTCTGATGTTACAGGATTTCATTTAGAATTCTTGAGTTGCTATTTGTAAACCAGGTCATGTTATGTAGAAAACATAGGACGTTAGTGTGCAGGTTTTTTTTGTCTGTGTTTTTGTTTAGGTCTGGGCTCTGGGCTCATAGACTTTACAATGACCCGCAAGAACAGTTTTACATATGTGCTAAATCATTTTAGTATGTAAGTCCTTTAATTTTTTTTAAAATCAGAAGTGTAATGCCCTGCCTCATCTGAAATCACCTGTCATGCTATTAACCACACCGAGGAAGTTATACAACCCCACCCTTCTGTCTGAAAAGCTCTTTCCTCCCAAACCACTGAGAACAAAGAGAACCACTGAGTTAAAGAATGGACTTCTCAAACCTTATGTTATTTTATTTGGCTAATCTTATATCAGTTATTTGGTTGGCATTTTATTGTTGCATGGCTGTTGAATGTTTACTTGTATTATGTTTTATTAGATTCCTTTGTTTAACACCCTGAAAGTGAAGAAATAGATTTAAAAACACAAATGAAGAAAGTGGAAGTAATAATGATTTACTTTAGTTTATTATTGTTAGTGCTGCCATTTTAAGTTGATATGTAATTGTACTTATTTTTCGTTTGTGTATTTTAATATCTCATGTACAGAAAAAAAAATCTTTCATCCATCCATCTATCCATCCATCCATCCATCCATCCATCCATTTGTCCTTTAACGATCGACCTACGCATCTTCAGTTGTGACAACTGAAGTAGTTGGAATGGCCTCTGGATCCTGTGTTTGAATGTTCACTCCACATCAGAAGTTCATAAAGCCAACACCACCACTTCCATTGTAGTTTTCGCAAAGTTCATTTTAAAAATGAACTATTTTATTAACTTACATTTTGAAAAGCAAGTTATAACATTGTTTTGAAAAGTGATATTGAGATTAAATCTATCATAATAATCTTGTTCGTATTAATATAATTACACAAATTATAAAATAGCATCTTAACATTCATATATACATATTCTTTTTATTTTCTCTGTGCTGTTTGGTCTTCAGTGCAGCATTACTTGCTGCTGTGATAAACAATACATACTGATAAGACATCATTAGCATAAGAAACAGTGGTAAATTAGATATATATTACATTAGATATATACAGTATATACACTATATTGCCAAAGGTATTGGCTCACCTGCCTTGACTCGCTTATCAACTTAAGTGACATCCCATTCTTAATCCATAGGGTTTAATATGACGTCGGTCCACCCTTTGCAGCTATAACAGCTTCAGCTCTTCTGTGAAGGCTTTCCACAAGGTTTAGGAGTGTGATTATGGGAATTTTTGACCATTCTTCCAGAAGCACATTTGTGAGGTCACACACTGATGTTGGACGAGAAGGCCTGGCTCTCAGTCTCCGCTCTAATTCATCCCAAAGGTGTTCTGTTGGGTTGAGGTCAGGACTCTGTGCAGGCCAGTCAAGTTCATCCACACCAAACTCTCTCATCCATGTCTTTATGGACCTTGCTTTGTGCACCGGTGCACAGTCATGTTGGAACAGGAAGGGGCCATCCCCAAACCGTTCCCACAAAGTTGGGAGCATGGAATTGTCCAAAATTTCTTGGTATGTTTTAGCATTCAGAGTTCCTTTCGCTGGAACTAAAGGGCCAAGCCCAGCTCCTGAAAAACAACCCCACACCATAATCCCCCCTCGATCAAACTTTACACAATGCAGTCAGACAAGTAACGTTCTCCTGGCAACCGCCAAACCCAGACTCGTCCATCAGATTGCCAGATGGTGAAGTGCGATTCGTCACTCCAGAGAACGCGTCTCCACTGCATCCGACTCCATCCCGGAGTGTAGACACTGGTGGTGGTGATGAGGAATGGAGCTCGGGAATGGGAACGTCTTGATGAGGGGACTTCTGATTGGATGGTTTGATTGGAGATGGTCTGGCATCCATGGTTTAGGTGGAGAAGGGGTGGAGGTGGGTCGCAGATTATTCACGGTGATGAAATGACAGCTGAATGACACCAGAGAGAGAGACAATTTAAAGTTTGACAGCTTACAGGTGATTGGCTGAAGGCCACCGTGTAAGGTTGTGATTGGGTGAAGATGTGAATGAGTGGGTGGAGCTTATAGATAGCAGGAAACGTTGCTTGTGATTTAGAAGTAAGTAGATAGTCTCCCTGACTGAACTTTCGCTAAGCTTCATATCAGCACCAGTTGTCACCAGTAACATAGGTATGGAAGATCAAGGTTGACTTTTGCCTGGTGTTCATCATAATGGGGGAGAAGGAATGATCCTTTCATCCTAATGAATCATTTTATCTTCAGCTACACTTGAATCAATGCAGCTGGGGCAGGATAGAAAAAAAAACAGTTCAGTTCTACATTAAAGGTCAAAGGCTGAATTTAATTAGACTTGAGATGATTCATGCTGGCAGGTGCTTGATCCCATACTGTCTTGATGAAAGAAACATATCTGTGCACAGGCTTTATTTCAGCCCATTTGTAACAGTGAGACATCTTGGGTTTCAGGCTCATAAATATTCTACTTATACTTTCCCCTACCTACTCCAAATATCAGACATGTGGTGTTTGTATGGGAAACTTGGCCCAGATTCAATCGCCGCAGCCCATTAGATTTTAACACATTAGACTATCTGGGAATGGCTTTCCTCCTCCAGGCTATGACAAACGTAGCCAAGTCCCGTCTCCATATGGTTATTAGTGACACTGCTGAAATATGCGTATAGATTTTATGTGTGTAATTTTCTTCTCGCTCTCAAGTGGGTTTGAAGTGCTTCAGCTATCTGAGGACACATGCCTCTATACTGTTTCTGAATCTGAGTCTCAGCTGTTTTCATGTGCGCCGTACTCAGTGTTGATATGTGGTAATGACCTACCGTGTTCTGCGTTGGGAGTATACTGCCCGCTGTATGTTGACAGGTGTAAGTGTTTATATTATAGGAATGGCAAGACCAACCCAGTTTTCTGAAAATTACAAATAAGTAGATTTGTAGGAAACATACAGCAACGCTGCCAGGATTGAAGGGTAATGAATGATTTTGTGTTTGTGCAATTAAAAACACTTGATTAAAGGATTGAACTGAATTGTCATCGCCAGGTTTGGGCAACAGAGCAGAAGCACTAAAATAGATCTTTAAAAAAGTTGAAAACAAAGTGCATCACCACAAATAAGTGAATGGAAAGACACAAAATTTCTAAAATGGGGATGATAAATGATAAGATTAGGAAGTTCACTAATTTGATTTTGGGATGAAAGCATGTGATGAATAAATAGCCTATATACAGTACATATACATGATATATTGTATATAGCCTATATGCATATTGTATATAGAAAAAAATGATATAGGCCCACTTTAAAAATATTAGATAGTGTATATAGTGTAGAGTATATACTGTAATAATTAGTGTAAGGGATTATGATTATTACATTAATATACAACAAACAAGGAAAAAAATGAGCTAACGTTAAAAAAAAAAAAAAAAAAAGGAACAAAACAGATGCCAAACAGGATATCCGCTTGTACCGGAAAACCGGCTCGTCTACATGCTAGAGAAATGGCTGTTGTCTCTCTTACAATACATCAGCTACAAACCTTGACGTTTACCAAATAATATGTTAAAGAGGCGAAATTATTCAATCGAGAGCAGCCGCTGCACTGTTTTGTGCTTTCAAGTAAGATAAATGTAAATGCTTCGTTTTAGTTCATCTGTAATCTGCATGAAGTGCGAGTTTCACTGTGACGCTAGCCGGCTTGCAGGTAGCTGTTAGCTGTAAAGCCGAGAGACCGAGCCACCTGTCATCCAGCGCTACTCGCTACTTTCTGTTAATGGCAACTGAATAGGAGCTCAAGCCAGAGGAGAACTGACTGTTTTTTGGTTCAGTACAAGAGATTAAACCGGGTATACCCGCGCCTAAATGCCCGAACAAGGCCCCAGGATGAATGGGTTTTCTCTCGGTGAGCTATGCTGGCTGTTCTGCTGTCCACCCTGTCCCAGTCGTATCGCGGCCAAGCTAGCTTTCCTCCCGCCGGAGCCCACGTACTCGGTGCACACCGACGCTAACGGGGTAACTAGCTTACATTTAACCGAACGGGCGGACTGGCAGTACTCCCAGCGGGAACTGGATGCAGTGGAAGTTTTTACCACCAGAAGCAGCAGGGGTAACCGGGTTGGATGCATGTTCGTGCGTTGCGCCCCGAACAGCAGGTACACGCTGCTGTTTTCCCACGGAAATGCCGTGGACCTGGGACAGATGTGCAGTTTTTACATCGGCCTCGGCTCCAGGATCAACTGCAACGTGTTCTCCTATGATTACTCAGGCTACGGAGTCAGCACCGGAAAGCCATCTGAGAAGAACCTGTATGCGGACATCGAAGCGGCCTGGCAGGTCCTGAGGAACAAGTGAGTATGAACCATGAGAGTATTATGGATCAGCCCATGTAGTGGTTTGGTGTTCATGTCTTAAGTTAACCCCAACATTCTTCATGTTGAGGAAATGGTACCCTAAATAAAAAAAAAAAACAGTTTCTCATTTTGAATCCTGTGACAGAGGCGAAAAGTAGCAGTACAAATGGCTGCCTCTCTCCATCACACTATCACTGTATACAGGTGCACCATGGAAGTGTATGAAGATATAAGCAATTCAGAATCCGAGACAAGAATTTAGCTCCTTTCACACAACAGGGATAGCTTCTGTGGTACCTACTGCCAAAACCTGTTTTGTTCATATAAAATTAGTTTTAATTAACATGTCACATGCACATTTAATATTTCAACTGAAAAACAGGCTCAACAATAAATCAAGTTGAAGAACAATCAATTGTGTGACATGTGGGTCCACATGTCAAGACAAAATATATCACTTGAGAAAACTGATCAGTCAGTGGTAGGGGTGGGAATGATCAAATTAAATTTCATTATTTGATTAGATTATATATATATATATATATATATATATATATATATATATATATGGGATGCACAATATAAATAAAATTTCATACCTTGATATTAAGCCAAATATCTCAGTAGTGATACGATATATGATATGACTATGGATTCACATGTACTTGAAATTGTAGCAACAATTTAAAAAAAAAATGAAGCATTCTTCAAAAAGCAGCATAATACCAAATGGATGTTAAAAATGCAGTTACATCACTAAATAGAACAGACCAATCATTGTCTTAGGCTGCTAAAATAAATGAAAAGATGAAATAATTTCCAAATAATGTAATTATTGTGACAGGTCTATTTGGAGGTGTGTTACAATCTTCTGTCTGTAGTGGAATCATAAATTAATAGTGTAATTTACTGACCAACATCATTGGTAAAATGGTGTTTAAACAGAATTTGATGTGTGTGTTCTGCTGCAACACCAGTACTGGGGCTGGTTCCTGAAGTGAAACGGACCATGGCTGAGTTGTTTTCTTCACCAGAATTGTTTTGTAAAGTGTTGCATTGTGGGTTGGTTTGCTGGCTTTTTTGTTAGTGGTGCTCTGATTCACTAGTGTTAGCCCTGTGGGTGATGAGTTATGATTTCCACAGAAAACCTTCATAACCTTCATTAAGGACCAATATGAAGTTATTAGATCCACAATGCTTGTTTTTTTTTTTTTTTAAGAGGAATAACAAGTTACCTCGTGTGTGTGTGTGTGTGTGTGTGTGTGTGTGTGTGTCCGGGTGCTTCACTGTGCCGTCACGGTTCAGCTGGAAGTTTTTGGTTCATTTGGAAGTTTTTGGTTCAGTCAACACGGTGTCATGAACGGTGAGCAAACATGATTTTTGGCATATGTGAATCAACTGAGAATTCTAGTTCTGGTTCGAAGCTTTTGTTCGTATCACATGATCTTCCCCAGTAGAGGGAGTTCAGATGTTCAAGTCTCCATCATTGTGAGGACTTAAGGACTTCTTGTCTATGTTGGCTGAGATTTAAACTTTTTTTTCATTCTTGACCATGGAAATAAACGTTACTGGATTGACAAGGCTTAAAATGCTAGTGTATTCTTTGCAGTTCTTTGTGTTCCACAATCTCTTTTACATGGTGCATTCAGATTGTCCTTATCAACATGGAAAAGAGTAGGGAAATATAATGTGACATGGTTGTATAGGGTGAAGGTATTATATAAACTGAGATGATGAAAAAGCCACAGCAAAGTGTAAATAAGAGAATACATATATACACTACTGGTCAAAAGTTTTAAAACATCCTCATTTTTCCATTTTTTATTGAAATTTTAGCAGTTCACTGCTTAAACTGCCCAAGGTAAAAAACAAAAAGTTTAAGTCACCAAAAAGTGATAAATCATGTACATTTCATAGAAAACAGCTTTTTCTCAGGGACTGAGAAACTCCCAGGTTTCCTGCAGCAGTGGAAGCAAATGAAGCCTTGAAAGTTAATGCGAACAATTCCTACAGGTGCTACAACTGTTACTGATGACTTACAAACCCTGTCTGTATGAAGGCATTCAGCTTTGTTTGAATTTTCATACATATAGGTGTGTTTTTGATTGGGCTAACATAGCAGCAGCTCATAATGTGAGCCGGGTGCTCACAACATTAGCAGCTACTGTCATCACTGTTTAGTCTGTCAAAATATAATGCTGAATTCTTCGTTTTCATTCATTTTCTATGTTTTGCTGTGGTATTGAACTTGGTATGAAGAATTGTGGAATTTCATTAGTTTTGGTACCAACTACCAAATTTCTGCTATCATGACATCCCTAGTTTTTGACAACTAGTAAATTTATGACATTAGAAATTGAATTATTGTGAATAAGAATCAAGGTCATAGTGTTATTAAAGCTTTTACATGCTATGCAGTAATCTGATTCCCTTTATATGAGTTTAAGTGATTTCTTTGACTTTATATTTATATTTTATATATTTATATCTTTTATTAAACAGTGTTTAATGAGGCTCGGAGGTCTGAGCTCTACTGAGTGTGTTTTCTAGTAAAAGACAATAATAATAATAATAATAATAATAATTATTATTATTATTATTATTATTATTATTATTGTTATAAATTGAGTATTTATACTCTGGTGTTGATCTGCATACTTGTGAAGGCTTGACTTTTAGCAGCTTGCAGGTTGTGATAAAGTTAACGTTCCCAGTGTGAACGTTGCATTTGTTTGCCACATTGATAAGTTAGCTGGAAAGATAAAGCCAAATTAAACAGTTATCATTGCCCTTTAGTGCCTCATCAAACTCTCATTTGCTAACCTGTAGCTCTTTGAAATCTTTGATCAGGTTGACCTGTCTGTCGTGTTGGTCTGTGTAGGTTTAAAGCGACTTTTACAGATGGGCTTTGTGGCATCTGTGGGCTTGGCCTGAGTGTGGCTATGTGAGCAAATAATGCCATATTTGCTTTGTGCAAGAGGACTTGTAAGCTGAAGTAAAGAACTAGTGTAAGTTTAAATGTACAGCGTTAGCCGCTAACAGTGAATTCAACTGACAATTACTAATATATATTCATCTGGCAATTTTTTTCTAATTTATGTAGATAAAACTGATGTTGTCTAATATGGCAGTCCTGTAATAAGTCCTCCTGCATGAAAGTTATAATGTTTAGTTTGTAATAAAATTGTTTTAGACAGTAGATGATTGTTGTGGAGGATGTAGTGTGTGCAGCTGTTGAGCTGTATTACATTACACAGAAAGGTGTATAATGTTTGTTCTTTAGCCTACCTGCATTGATATAAATGGGGAGGACCAAATAAGAGAAACAACTTGATGCCACTGCATCATTATTTAATCTATTGATAATTAATTGGATTAAGCATCAAGTTTATGTCAATTCAGCCTTAAAACGTCTTCATCATGTCGCTGCACACAGCTGCACTCTTGTATCTTTAATTTTCTGTCCCACTTATTTGGATCAGGGAAGTTTCTAAATGCTCAGTGATCCATATATTTATGGGGGAATGTTGGGTGTCTGTTAATATAGCGGAAACAGCTTATAGAAATCTGTCCAGGTCAAAATTGATCACACTAAACAAATGGTTATTATAACCACATTACTCTCCCTTTTTCTTTGTTTCTCATGCAGATTACCTAATAATTGACATTTATAGATGCATTACATGCATATAAAGTAATGAAATGTACATCTTTGCTATATAAAGATAAAATAACAAACTGTGCTGTGGCCCTCTCCTGCTCCACACCTGTTCTGAATGGTCAGGGCGAAAGCATTAACTCCACTCACGTAACACACCTGCTGCTGTGAGAAAGCAGGGACGATGATTACCATGATTGTAAAAGTCCCAGAACACAAGCAGAGCAGCAGGAGGACAAACTAACTAACTGAGCCACGGCAGTGAAGATATCACATGGTGCACGAGTGTGCACAGCAAGCGCACATACACACACCCTCTCATGCAGTGAACGTATGATGGGAGAGCAGGCAGGGACGGTCATTAGTGGTCGTTACACACTGTGGCTCCAAAAACCTTGTTAGAACATTAATTAGAGGAAAGATTAAGCATATGACAAATTTTGTATGTTATTAAAAGAATACTAAGAGAAAAGACCCAAAATGACTGAAAGCAGACCACTATACATCTACTATACGACTAATATAGTACTACTAATTACTTACAGCATTTGTATAGGGATGAAACTTTTTAATTCATATAAGTAGTTGATCATTAAAAGCTGTTTCCACTGTGATACTATAAAGCAGAGGGTCTAGATGAAAAGTACCCTGAGATGACTTCTGTTATAATTCAAAGCTATATAAATAAAATTGAATTGAATTGAACTGAATAAATAAAAATGTAATTATGGCAAATAAAACTGGATGATGGAGATAATGGTGACCACAGAACGGAAGTAGAATGAATTCTGTGACTATAATTTAATGTAGAACTTGGCTATTGGCTAAGCATAGAATTTAGCATGTTGCCATATTTAAGATTTATTTCGAAAGACAACCAGGATTTACAGTTAAAGCCAGGAGTTTACACACACTTAGGTTGAAGTCTCAACTCATTTCTTAACCTCTCCACATATTTCACGTGGTCAAACTCTCTATTTATATCACAATTGCAGTGGGTCAGAAGTTAACATTCTCCAAGTCGACTGTGCCTTGAAACTTTCATGACGGAAGATGATGTCATGTTTGACCCCAATTAAACAGTTAAAGGCAATGCTACCAAATACTAACAAAGTGTCTGTAAACTTCTGACACACTGGGATTGTGATGAAAGAAAGAAAAGCTGAAATAAATCATTCTCTCTACTGTTATTACTATTCAAACACAACAGAACGGCTCATTGAAGCTCAGAGGCTGTCTTTATTCCGGCCTCACCCAGCTCAAGACAATTTCAAACAATATTGACTCCTGGGCTCTTTCACCTTCATCAAATCCACAAATCCACTCCACCGCCAGACACAGCAACTCATCCAGGGCGCTTCGACAGAAACACTATCACATACCTCTGCTACAAAGGTAATGTCTGTCAGTGTTGTTTTTTTTTTTGACACAATGTACAGGCAATCCTGCGATCCAAACTTGATACTTGAAACTATGATGTGTATAGTTAAATGCGCTCTGAATTGTCATCCAACCAAAGGGATCCAATAGTAAAAATAAACGATATCAAATGTTGCTTCACAATGGCTAGAAAATAAACAATAAAGGTTCTATTGCCTATGCCTTCAGATGGACTGGAGAAACTGACAATAATGTGCAGTCAGAAAACTCTACTGCTCTACCTGGGGACTACCTGAGTGCTGGGAACCTCCAAGATAGTGGTAGAGGGGAACCATGGGAAAAAGGGAAGACTCCATATTCTGTTAGCTTAACGCAAAGCTCAATTATAATAACAAATTAAATATCTTAGGGGGCAGCTTAAGATTTACACAATACCTTGACATTAGAAATTTGGCTCCTGCAATGACATTTCACATTCTTGTACTAAAGCATTGATCCTAACCTACCTGAGACAGGTGATGTTTGTTAGGATTAAATGTCAGGAATTGTACAAAACTGAGTTTAATGCATTTGCCTAAGGTGCTTAAAAACGTCTGACTTCAACTATATGTAGTTAGCTTGATGCTGACAATGAGTTTGAGAGTGTAAAAACAGGTAATGGAACAGAAATAAAATCATGTCGGCTCGTCTCTGACGTCCCAGGTACGAGGGGGTCTGATGCTCATCATGTCGCCGCTGTTGGGTTGTACAGCTGTTTCTTAAATTGATTGAATATTTCTGAAGTCAATACATATTTAATGATGAAGAGCTGACAGAGTAATTTTCCTATTGTTATCACCTTGCCATCATGTGATAATAGAGGCCAAAGGCTGATCATTACCTCATATAAAACGAAGCAGAGCCATAGATTTCTCATGCAGAGCATGTCTCAGATTAATGCTCCATTTGACAGGTAGTCTAACTGCAACTGAACGGAGACCAAGACTGTCTCTTCCCACCTACCATTAAAAAATAACATTTAATTGTTCCCAAACCTTTTGGAGAGTGAGCTACCCAAGCATGTAACAGTCTTAATCATTGGGCTCTCCTTAGGGGAGCTAAGCACCTGAGGAGGAGGTTTATGTTTATTCAATATATTTTTAATTACATTTTGTGGAAAATCATTAAGACTATGCCCTTAAACAGCAATTTGATTTCATAATGGTAGTCAGGTTACTCAGCCTGCAGGGCTGTGCTGAATTGGAGCAGCTAGAAAGACTTCTGAGATAAAGATTTGTTTGCTCAAAGATCACTTGGCCTGGCATTTTGATAATTGCTAAATGAGTTGATTGTACTTGTTCTTCCCCTTTGAAATTACATTTCCCCACAGTAGGCTTTAAAGATACACTCCCTTGTGTTGTAATGCCTTATAGTGCCTCCAAACCCCAGTTTCTTCAAGAACATCACTGTGAGTTGGAAAAGAAATTTGGGGATTTGGTTTTCAATAACAAAATAAGGGAGTGTGTCTCAAAAGAATTAAGTGTAGTAATCTGTCACTGTATCATTATTTGGGTGTATAAACAGATCATAACTTGGTTGGATATTCCAATAAGCCAATTTTGATGAGCACAATTTTCTTTCATTAGGATTCCACAGGCCTCATCCCATCAGTGTGGGTGTACCAGGGTGAAGTTTCTCTTCTTTTACTGAAAGAGTGAAGCATGGAAATATCCTGCCTCTAAGCCTGGGCTTCATTCTGTTCATGCTGGACATTGCTCCGTGTCTGATGTGGCTAGTGTTGGCAGGACAGACAGTGTGACCGTGCACTGATGATGTGTGATTTCCCAAAAGGCCTAAGCAAAGATTCCAGCACACGCAATGCTTAATTTCTTTGCCTGCATTTCTCATTTGGAAATTGTAAAAGGTCCCATTGAACAGTATTGTACATTACCATACCCAGTGGGTGGATTCTTATTATATTGCTGTGGTAAAGTCTCGGAGTGTCGATAGTGCTATGCACTTTGTCGACACTTTTTACTTTTACCCTTTCAGCATTTTTACCAACAAATCTGTTTCATTGAATGAGACTGTGCATTAAACACTTAACTTAACAATGGTACTGTAGAGTTCAGAGTATGGTGGGGTACGACCATTGTTAGATGGGCTATATTAGCGGGGGGTGATCTGACGATCTTATATTGTGGATGATTGTACTTGGGAATATGACATATTTTTCAGATGAATCGCATCATTAAAGGTTTCTATATTTAGATCTTTAACTTCAAAAGTTCAGTCCATGTTAACTGTTAAACAGCTAGCCTGCTAACTGCAGCTGCAGACAGCAGTCCTTGTTCTGCTCTATAGCCTCAGTGAGTTTGGTGTAGCACATGCACCAGTACTCCGCCTGAGCACAACAAGAAACAGGACCACCGTCACCATCTGCAGTCCAAGTTATAGTTTGTCCACGGGACGAGAGACCTGCAGGTAGGGAGACAGGAGGCGGGACGAGCCAGAGGTCGATGTAGCACCTCATATTTTAATAACAGTGCTGTCCAAATGAATACTCCATATGAACTAAGCAAAAAGTGTGATTGGTTGTGGCACCGTTTGTAAACAGAAGACAGCATTGTGGGCAAATGGTAGTGGCGAATGGACAAACATCTGAAAGAAGTGTCAAAGTAGCAGGAAGATAAGATTCACAGCGTCCAGTCAGGACATTCACAAAAAATCAGAGTTGAAATGGGATGCCGGTCGTGATTCAGATCGTGGATTCTACCCCAAAAGATTGTCGTATGATCCTTTGGCCAGATCACCCACCCCCAGGCTATATGGATAAAATCTTTTGTCATGGTACATGTGATTTTATGTCACAATGTTGATATATATCATTATATAGTAAATGTTCTGAAAAAAAAATGTTTCTAAATGAAATAACAGCTTAAAATGTCTGTTGTGATAATTCAATCAATAACAAACAATTACCAACAAATCAAGGTACTTCATCACACTGAGTGTTGCCATAGAGCATTGCTTGCAGTTGCCTTATATGTTAAAAATGATAACTGGATTAGAACAAAAAACTCTTTTATCCTTTAGGAAATTAGTTAATTTCCAGACAAATAATAAATAACAATTGGTTAGACTTGAGTAAATGTAAACTTCCTGGCTTCTGTGTTGTTCTGGGAGGCCCCGCAAAGTGCTTTGCTTCACAGATGTGGCCTTGTTCATTTTATTTGTACATATGAGAAGTTTCCCTGTCCCACTATCCTTCTGCTTGATGTTACCTAACTTGTGATGGAATTTTGAAATGGACTCAAATATCATGAAACTTTGTGTGTCTGTCAGCAGACACACAATGCCAGCCCCCAAACTGTCAGTCAACTACAAAACATTCATTGAGCAGCTCACACATTAATTGTCAGTTGTCTTAAAACGCCTCACAGAGAGCATCTTTGATGTTGTAGTATTTAGTTTACTCCTCTTCTTCTTCTCTTGTGGGAGTAGTGATGAGCTGTTGGTTGTGTTTTTATTAAAGCCTGTGTTTAAAATCAAATTTCACTGGGCCTCTCGTGTCAGACTATGGACATGCTTTATAATTTAGCCAATGGCAATCCACCTGAATGCCTCAGGCATCAGTCTGGACATGCCCACCACTTAGGTTTATTTACTCACCGTAATAAAAAGTGATTTGTAATGTAGGTTGTCAAATTTTGCCTAAGAGCCTTTTTATACAATTCCCCCACTAGGTTTTAATGAAATAGCATGATCCAAACTGCAGAGCACAGCTCAGATTTTTATCAGCCCTGCTCAGGAAACAAGTGGCATGAAAGAATGCTGAAAGAGAATGACATTGGCTCTTTATATCATCTTCATTACAGTTTGAAAAGCACAAAGGGACTAATTATCTTCAATTCAATAACCCTCACTGTGTACCACACAGGATGAACTGTAAGATGCTTTTTTAACTTGAGAAAACCTAATACTGCTTTTTCCATTCAGAGATTGTTCTACCTTTTCTTTGACCTGAAACTTTTCCTGTCCTGATGTTTCCATGGAATGTACTGTATGTATGTTAGGACAGGCCATTTCTACTGGCCTGAGTTTGCAAATGGAAACATTTTTCTCTCATTTTCTCCATCTCCCCCTCTGTATCTGTATTTACTTGGTAGCTTTCCATTTACAGTCTCAAGTGTTTTGTCACTAAACATGGTTGATTGCAGTTAATGCTGCTCCTTGAACAGGGAGCGGCATCAGATTTACTCGTTAATTATCGAAAATGAAAGCCACGATTTCTTTTAATCAAACATGTTTTCTTCCTGCACTACTTAACTGGCTCCCAAGCTTTTGTTCTCCACTTAAAAGAAGTGGACTCCCTTTTACCTCCCTATTTAAAATGACAGCCCTGTTAAAGCTCAAGACATGTACATTTGGACTCCCTCTCTCAGACCTCTCTAAGTGACTGTGGTGGCATTCAGCTCCGCAGCCATTTGTTTTGCACAAGCACTGGTACGTAATCAATATAGATTAATTGACATCAGAATAAATAAAGCAGATGAGACGAACATGCCGGTAATGTGGAAGTGTGTAACGTTTCACTGACCATGTTTTCCCTGTGCACACATTCAGACTCAGACACTGGAGATGCAGTAGCATGTCGTTAATGGGTAATTTGCACCTTGAAAAACATGCTTGTGCTGCCCACCCAAAGACTCAAAAATTAGCAAGTGGAACTACATGGGGAAGATTAAAAAGGTTAAAACCAATTGGACATACACAAACGTTTTTCTCCTTTTTAATTGTTTTCACTTTAGTATCTGTAGCTACACTGGTTTGTCCAACAAATAATGGCCACTATTCACACAGATGTCTTTTGAAGATTTATTTTATCTCTCTTTTGACAACAACATCAGAAGACCCCATGAAAACTACAAGAAAATACAAATATAAAAGTTCGAACATATGTTTCTCCGTCGTTTTAAAGTCTCTTAAGTGTCTGTATAAGCAGCTCAAACACGCTAAGTTAGTGTCCATCAATAATCAGACCCAATCATGTTAGCACATCAGACATCAAGTCAGATAAAGGTACAGAAAACATATCACATTGCCGATATAAAGGTACATTAACAACATTATACACAAATATAACAAATGAAATACAATGACCGTGTGCAGAATGACATCATTTTGGAGCCGTACATCCCTCCTCTATAGCCACGGAGTTCTGATCCACTGCTCCAACCCACAATGCCACGGTTTTACCCTTAGCTTCACTCTGGTCATGTGACTCGTTTATCTCCAAAATAAAACAAAGCCTTAAATGAAGGGCTTTTAATTTCCAACCAAACATTGTTTGACACTTGTATATTTTAGACAAAACTTTTATCAGTTACCCTTTTTAACATCTTATTTATTGCATTTTTAATCCTTTTTATTGACTGTATGAACTTAAATTATCATAAATTTGTCATAAAAACTATATGAACCAAATGAAATACACATCACAATGAAATCTGTCTCTTAGACAGTTACTGTATCTTTGTAATCTGAGCATTAAAAAAATGCGGTGCTCCTTAAATGCATTTGTACTTTCTAAGCATCACACTGTCTGTGATTCTGACTCATTTTTACTGCTGCAAATCTTTTTTTTTTTTTTTTGTCTTGTGGTTGCACACTTTTCATCCATGGATGGATCTCTGGGAGAAACTGGGACTGCATCTTTCTGAGGCCTGTTAAAGCAAACATGACAGAACTGTTGTCACATGAGAATGAGATGGCAACAGAGGCTTGAATCTAGCTTGTCACCGTTGTACAGTTAATCGTGCTGTCTGTCTTGCTGTGGCGTCTCACACAGATAGTATACCACAAAACTGAGTACACCCCTGGTCAGTATCACTACAATGTTCAGTAATTACAAGTCCTGTCTGTTTAATACAGTTTAATTTCTTTGTATCCAGAGCCCAAGAAGAATCAAGGCAATTAACTTATTACACCATAATGAAAGGTCCATGTTCAACTGCAACAAAAGTCAGTGTACCCTTAATTAGCGAGATGCCATTTTTTAATTAATTTTTTTATTTGTATAACCGCCTTTATTATTGATGACATATCTGATTCTCCTGGGTGTGGGAGTTGTCAGGGTCTGGCACAATCCCTCACAGATGATTATTTTCAGCTGCTCTTTACTGGAGGGGTTTCATTGCTCTAACATCCACTTTAAAATACGCATCAGGTGTTCTGTTGGATTCAAGTCGGGAACATACCTGGCAGGTCATAGTTTTTACTTCATGTTCTTTCTTAGGAATTCTTTTTGCAGTGTGTTTGGGATCATTGTCATGATGTAAAACTCCTCTCCTGTCGAGCCTCTCGAGACTGGGAGTCGTATGTTCATTCAGTATTCGGGTAAACAAACTTGTATTCATAGTGTCATCTATAAATGTCATCTTCCCTGCACTTTCTGCACTCATGCAGCCATGTCAGTGAACTCCGACCTCCATGTTTCACTATGCAGTTACTGTGGTAGTCCTGGCCTGACTTCATGCACTGTGCATCTCACAGACACTGAAGCACCTATCCCCGCAGATAATCCTTGTGCCAAGTTACAAGCTCTTACCCATGTGTAATATTAATGCAAGGTTGTGTAAACAGCAAATTCTGTGTGGTGTCATTTTTCAAGGATGGCCACTTCCTAACCACTGCTGCAGCTGTGATTCAGCTTGTGTTCAGCAGTCTACTGATGATCTTGTGTCCTCTCCATCTTTATGTAATCTCACAATCTGGTTTATTTCTTGGGCAGGGCTGCACAATTAATCAAAATATTATCAAATCTCAATATGGCCAAGAGAATATCCAAATCACTGGGGCTGCAGTTTTTTTTTTTTTTTGGTTGATAGAGGTAAAATGTGTCAGAACGAACCATAGATGAAGCATTGTGGTGCTACGGAGACTCCCCGGCCTAAAATTATATTCACCACATGTAAAGGAACATGTTTTTTTGGAACAAGACTCAACAAAAATCGCATCATCATCATTTTTATATTTTTCTTCAGTGAAAAGGAAATCCAAAAACAATCATTCCAAACTGAAATCATGACTCGAATTGCAATATCTGTCTGAATCGCAGTATCGCTCAGCCCTACTTCTCACAATGTGGAAACATTGCAGGTTATTTTATAACCTTGTTGGTGCAGTTTGCCTTAACTGGAATTCACAGGTGTAATCATTTTTGTTACAGTGTTCATAGGGACACAGTCTAACTGACTTTGGTTGCATTGAGGTTCTTCTTCTGGCTTGTATTTTCTATGTAGTCTATCTAACCTGGTTGTTTTTAATTATGCAACTAAAAATAAAATAATTTTGAATCATTTAACATATTGCGCAGGGGCATACTCAGTTTTATTGAAAACTGAAAATCAGTATTTGGTTATTGCCTCTGTCTAAAGCTTAACTGTATTGTCATATGTAACCCACGTTTGGGAATTGTAATGGTGTTAGTAGGATCATAAGACTAAGGTCTTAACCCTTCTCATTACCAGAACAACTGAGGCTGACTATCCACCTTTTTGATCTTCGACAGCCATGATGCCAAGTTGTAGCTGCAATCATCCTCAGAGTTGCTTAGTGTCCTGTCAGAGGCAGTCCAGTGTCCTGTGAGTCAGCTGGCAGCCGGTGGTTACTTTGTTCACCCATGTGCAGGGTCATAATCTCATATCAGGATGACGGTTCAGTTCAGTTGCTTCTTATCGGAGGCTGGATTTGTCTAGGACAGCAGATTAGTCACACCCAAGCTGTTATCTGAAGAGCTGTTATGATGGCATCACTTCATAGGACACATACAATCTAGCACCTCTTGTCCAAATCCTTTGTCATGGCTGTCTGTTAAGCAAGGGTGTAATCCCTCTGTGTATGTGTTGTGGCTGCTGGACGTTTCTGCTCGGCCTCCCGCTGCATTCCCAGCGCTGTCAGGAGAGGGGAGCGTTTGCTTGAAGTTTCCTCTCCAGATTGTGAGTTCTGGCAAAGGAGCATGACGTCCCTGTTCTCCCTCTCTCCCCCTGACAGACTCTAGACGAGCATGTTTTCTGTCAGCGCTGCCTTTCACCCCGCAGTACTTAAGAAGAGAGGCCGGGAAAAGACACGCCACTGTCCAGGTCATACATCAAACCGTTCTCTATTGTGCAGAGTATACCTGAAACCAGGAAGTCTCTCCATTCCCTAGAATTGTTTTCCAAGTGAACTATGAAGGAGCCAGATGTGATTGTTCTCTTTAGAAAGCTGTGGTTTTGGATGTTGCTGCTGAAACGCTCACAGAGCTTCAAACACTCAGGAAGGAATGGAGCATGGTCAGTGTCATGTCATCCACGCAACTGCACACTGCTTATTAGTGTTACCACACACTGCACTCAGCTGGTGTCAGTTGGAATCTGCAGGACTTCCCTTCTCAACTACAACATAATCATAATAACTTTATTTAATAATAAATAAAAAAAACAATAATTTATTCATTCAGCACTTTTCAAATCAAGTAAGTGCTTCACATGAGTTGAGATAAAAAAACATCCAAACAACCAAAGTGAATTAAATTAAAAAGACATTACACAATAAAAGCTTTTTTTTCCTATAAAAATGTGTCTTAAGAAGTGAAGAAGATAAAACTGAACTGACTCTGAGAGTGTGATCTGCTCTGGTAAGTTGTTCCACAGTTTAGGGCCCTGACAGCAAAGGCCCTGTCTCCTTTGGTTTTCAGCCCAGACATGGGAATGACCAGCAGTGAACTACCAGAGGATCTCAGACTGCGTCAGAAATATAGGGCATGTAGTGACAACATGTAGTGGTTTCACCGAGCAGTGGATGAATAAACATTTGCACAAAACATGTAGTGATATGAAGTGTCCAAAGAGCTGTCAAGAGCTTTCATTAAAAAATGAAATGGAATTTGCTGTTTTGTTTTTTTTTTTTTTTTTGCAGTGTTATACCCTTTTTTCACCGACATTATCAGGTATTTTAAATGTGGGCAAACCTGCTAAGTCGAGTTTGTCTTTCTGCTCGGACTGAGGACACAAACAACTGCTATGACTGATGTCATCACATGTACTTACAGAGCACACACAGACGCAGTGGAGGCGTCATGTCTCATCCCCGGGTTGGTGCTTCTGTAAAAGCTTAGGAGCCTCCGTGTGAGACGCTTCGATCGGTGATTGTGTGTTTTTAAAACTTATTTCAGGGCTGCAGCTCACTCTCAGGGGAAGGTGTGTCTGAGCACCGTGCAGGACTAGTATCAGGTGTGCCTACAGTGTCTGTGCTCTGAAAGACGTTACAGCAGGAAAAGGGGTGAAAATTGATGTGTTCACTTGGGTGTTGTGTTTACATCAATGCTGATCTGAGCTGATAAATACCTTTGTCTACTTCAGAGTCATTTGACCTGGGGCTTAATGCAGGTTGTTACCTTTTCCATTGCTGACAAAAGCCAGATTTTAGTGGGTCTCAATGGGTTTTTTGATCAGTGGGAAAGGAGCTTTAGAGTGTTATACAAGTGACTGTTGACCGTGCTGTTCTTAGACCTGCTAACCAACTCACAAACTCAACATCCAAGTCTTTCCTTACCCCATATATCAAGATCTTAGATGTATTAAGGTTGCAGTAAAATTCGGTGTTACCAGTAGTACATGGTGCTCAGGCTGGTTGAATACATAACAATTCACCAGCAATTTGATATCGTCCATATTGTTGCCTTTTGCGATATCAGTATTGTGTGTGTTCATATCTTGTTAAGGACATGATGATGATATATCTTTCAGCCCTATCACAGTGGCATACTTTGGCCTAAACCTTGCAGTTGCACACACATATACGCACAAACACACACATTTACACTTAAAACATGTAACCTACTTCCCAATGTTGAGCGCAACTTATTTTCTTCTATGTAAAATGACTTTATAAATGAATCTGGCTTGTCTGTGTGTGGTTATACAGGTATGGTGTAACGCCTGAGAACATCATCCTTTATGGTCAGAGCATTGGCACTGTGCCCACCATTGACCTGGCTGCTCGCTATGAATGTGCTGCTGTCATCCTACACTCACCACTCATGTCAGGGCTGCGAGTGGCCTTCCCTGATACACGCAAGACCTACTGTTTCGATGCCTTCCCCAGGTGAGACACACACACACACACACACACACACACACACACACACACAGCAGCAGTTACCTGGCAGACAAAAAACTATTTTGTAAAAGCCAGTTGGCTATCAGGCCAAAATGTCGCCGTCTTTGCTGTAACAGTTACCATGGTTACAGGTGTCAGTAGGTTAGTGGAAAAGGCTGCTCTGCAGTAATAGAACAGACTACCACGGCCCATATATCATTCTCCCCACATCGTCCAGCTCCTCATGGGGGTTCTCAAAGCGTCCCCAGGCCAGATGGGATATGTAATCCCTCTATTGTGGTGTGGGTCTGCCCTGTAGTCTCCTCCCACTAGGACATACCTTGAATATCTGCACAGGGAGGTGTCCAGGTAGTATCCTTGTCCGAAACCTAAGACACCACAACCGCCTCCTTCAGACGTGTAGGAGCAGCTGTTTCCGGATGTCTGAGCTTCTCACCCTGCCAAGGAAATTGTTTTGGCCACTTAAATGTTCTTCTATTATTCTTGCATTTACTTTCCAGAGCCCCGAGGGTTAGAGTGTACTGTAGATAGACAGTAAATTTAGCTTCACTTTCAGTCAAATGACAGTCAACACAGCACACATCACGGAATAAACCACAAGACTTCAGCACTCATATTTCCTTTTTCCACCAACATCAGATATAAGCAGGTATTTTAAACATGGGTAAACCCACTATTAAAAGCAGATTCACCCCTTTTCCACTGCCAGTGGAATTCATCTTTCTGTTCGGACTGAGGAAACACACAACTGCAAGGGGCGATGTTTTCACATGCACTTACAGAGAACACACACACACAGACGCAGTGGAGAGAGAGTGAGCTGCACATTTATGTCTCAATAACAAACTGGAAATGTAGGGATGGGTACATGGTTGTTGACGTCATCATTTGAGTTGTGAAACGCTACTCGCGCACCTGTGCACGTGTTGTTTTTGGCTACATTAGTTCAACTCAGGTAGCGTTACGTGCAACATGGCAGCCATGACTAGGGAAAGTGATGTTGTGAAATACTTAATTACTTTAATTTAAAAAAATAATAATAATAAAAAAAATAGGATGATAGCGTGCAGTGCAAGGTATGCGGTGTTCAACTTGCATACCATGTTCTCCGACAGCCAAATAGTAGGCTTGGTCGGGGAGGTGAGTGTATGACTGCAAACACAAGCCTAACATTGTGGTTGCGCTTGTGTTTCCAGTCGGACACAGACCTTGTGTATTTCTTTTTTTACTGTGAAAAACAATAAATAAATAGAAATGACAAATATATATATAAATATATATAATTTGCGAGTAATCGAGTACTCGTTCATAAGGTAATGAGAGTACTCGAATATTGAAATTACTGAAAATGCCTATCCCTATTATCAAGTACCAAAAGCAGAACCGATAACGCCGGAGCTTATCAACACTCCAGTCTTTAAAGATTCAGCCCCGGGGCCCATTAAATACCGGGTTTCGGTATCCATCCCTAATCCTGATGTGCATGTCCACGTCCTTAATGTTTTTTCTTATAGCTGACTAATCAACATGAACATATTGCACCTGTGCAGAGAATACAGATCAGCACAGTCAGAGCAACACAGGTCATTTGATGACCAGGTCTACAGGTTATTCCCACGTTTCTTAGTTGTCTAGCAAGAAGAGCTTATTTTTGCTTGCATGGTGAACCTGTGATTCCTTACTGCACAACAATGTGACAGATTCCTGTGTAGCCTGTCATTTGTTCAGATTCCAGATAACGCACCATGCTGTGAACCAAACACAAAGGGCCCTGCTTTATCCTCATTTCAGAACTTTATTCATATGCACTCTGATTTGAATGCAGGTGTGTGACAATGATTTGTGATAACAGAAAAAACATACTTTTGTGATAGTGACAAGTTAAATAACTAATAATGACTGAAAAAAGCACCAGTCATGCAGTGAATGAATTTGCACCCTACATGATACAAAGTAATGGCTTTTAATATACAGAGGTTTCTGTGGACCTGCTGTTCAGTTTAGATCCGCCCTGCTGCAGATGGTGGGTCTCATGGCTCCTGCTCAGGGGTCAGCAGCAGGAGCATGCTGCTACTGCATATGAAGTCTTGTCAAAGTAGGATATTGGAGTTGATTGATAATTTTAATCAGTTATATCAGTTGAGCCATCTGTAGAATTAGTGTTAATAAAACAGCTGAGGAATGCAGCAATAACTACACTATCTATGTATTTCAGTGGCTCTCATTGCTGTTTCTCTAATTGAACAAAGTGAGCTGGAGTATTTTAGACCGCTGGTAAACCCAGAGCACAACAGATTAAAGTAAACGAGGAATAAGGAATTTATTACACCTCATGTAACTAATATGATCCATACAAAATGCCTGGATCAGCCATTACCAATACAGCAGTACAGTCACAGGAAGTTAGAAAAAAAAAGACAATGGGAAAGTCACCATACTGCACGTACTGTATAATACTCACAGTACTTAACAAGCATGTCAGAGGTGGTAATAGTATATGTAGTATCGTATTTTATGAATTTATAGAGATCCTGGCCAAAATGTGGGAAGAGCTTCAGAGGCATTCCAACCTGTTAGAAGTTGCCAGGATACTCTGTGAGAGGAGCTGAAGACAATGAGCCCATTAAACATGAGTTATTTCTGACTTTGCGCAAGATGCAGAGGAGAAAATGTAGTTTCAGCAGAGACCAATGTCCTCACAGCGCTGTTTGGAACTACAAGCTACAACAAGGAACTGACAGTGCCAAACTTTATCGCACTGAGGACATGAGATTGGTATCCCATCTTCTCATCTCCCAATTTGCTAATAGGTGAAACGATAAAACATGCATATTTATAGTGGCACATAAATACATTGGCACTTAATTGCATGAGGCAGGTGAAACACTCAGTAAGCATTGCAGTGGAACGCAGCATGTAAAGGCTCTGTAAAAATCTGCATTTTTGTTGAAATACTGCACCTTATTAAGCACAGTGTTCTATTGTGCTGGTGCTTGTGTTTGTGTTCGTCTCGTATCTACTGTATCTATCACACTGGTCCATGACATGTCTGCCAGTAATCACTGATACTATTCAGGACTCAGACTTAACTTTCTACATCACCTACCTTTTTCATTTATCTGCACTTGAACATAATTTTTCACTGCATGTTTTGGCACCGTAATAATAATTAATAATAGTATTAAGTGACTTCTGACATCTTACAGAAAGTAGCCAGTGGCACCTTAATGCACCTGGCCTTACCTGGGCTTGAGTCCCAAGCTTCCAACCAACCAGGGGCCTCATGAGACATTAGCTTAATTTTTTTTTCTTTGTCTCGTGAGATTCCTGCTTGTTTACAGGTTGGTATGAGGGGCAACTGCAACAGGCTTGTCGTACAAAATGCTCTACCACTAAACTGGACTCCATCATAGGTGCAGCGGACCATGAAGAACTAAATGGTTACGAGAACGCTCTGTGTCTCTGTCGCTCTGAAACTTTTTTATGATTCCTACAACAAAGTTTTTAAAGTTAAAATGCCTTTGCAAAATCACATATAATTTTATCTCGGTACTAAAATCTATAATTTTACATTTCTGGTAAACATAATACAGAGCTGGCAACACACTCTAATCTCTCTCAAATCAATCTGTTAAATCTCACTTCAAACAAGAGGAAGCCTCAGAGCCACTCCTTCATTAAGAAATACAATTATATATGTTAAATCAGCTTTCTGTGCACACAGGACAGAGTCTGAACATCAGAGCACAGTTTGTCTGCATTGTATAGTCCTTGGTTTGAGATGATGTAGTCCTAAACAAGTCAAATTTATACATCTTCCCCCTACCTCAATGCATAACCGGCTGCTTAATGCACAGCACAGAATCGATAATGAATTTAAAAAAAACATTAATTTACAAACTCTATCGTGAGATGTTTAATGTTTTACATTCACATCATATAGTCAGAATGGTACATTCAGAATGGTACATGTTTCAAACACATGATGTTGTATGTGCTTGGATTCCACAAATACTTTCCATATTTCCTTACCATTCAAGACTAGGTCAAATGTTCATTATACAACACGACCTAAAAGATTTTTCAAACATGTACCGGACCAGAGGCCTGTACTATGAAGCACGTTCAACAGACCCAGGATATCTTTTCATTATCTGGCTTAACTGAACCTAACATTGACCTTCCTGGATAACCTGTACTATGAAGCTGGTTATCAACTGGTTCAGTTAACTCAGGTTTACCTATCCGGCTATAAGCGCGTTCATGAAACTGCTCCAGAGCAGGTAAGGAGTTCAGTGCAAGTTACCATGGTGATTTACCCTGGTAACAAGTGAACCACCATCATAGGACTGAAAACCCAGAGTTAAACCTGAAGTTACCTTGATAACCTCAAATCCTGCTTCATAGTACAAACCTCTGTGGAGGCTATAAACAATCAAAGTCTCATTTATTCACGTAACTTAACCTGAATAGTAACCAGGTATCGTTAACCCCTCATGGGTGCTGTCCTTGGTGCTGATTTTCTGTGCGTCAACAGCTACTTCAGCAGACTAGTTAACACATGCAGCTCAATCTAGGCAAGCAAGGCACAATAAACAATAACACATGGCTACATGAGCAGTCAACAGTAACGCCACAGAGAGAGAAGGGGGTGGGGTGGTGTATTTCACTCCCCATATCTGAAGAGGGAGGCCATTCTCCTGTCTTTCATGGTGGTAAAGTGCTCAATAACGATGTCCTAGAATTTCCCACAGGCTTTTAAGTCCTCCACAATAACAGTCAGTGGATATTTTGCCAAGGTTTACAAGTCTGTTCTGTTAGACATGTCCATCAGATATGTTGTTATCCCTTTCAGACAGGAGACGGCGGGCTCTGCTGATGTGCTGGTGGCTGGAGCAGCTAGTAGACCCCAGAGAGTGTGCTGTAGGTCATCCTCAAGAAGCTGCACCAGCTTTACTGATGACTTGTGAAACAGCATGTTGATGTACAGCATGCGTAGTTCATTCACAATCAAGCTCCACAAAATTGCCCCTGTTGGAGCAGCCAGTGGCCTCATTGTGTCTCCTGAATGCTTGTTCTCGGTGCACAGGTTAAAGGGCTGCAACAATGAGTGTCATCAGAATCTCCCGTTTCTTCTTCACCTGTTCATTGTACTTCTTTGTGCAAATGTTTCTTGCCAGGGCCAGAGCCTCGTAAATCCTTATGCATCCAAAAAGCTTCATTTTCACAGCACAGTCTATGTGACTTTTTGATTTACCATGTCTCTCAATTGCCATTGACAGGTTGGCAGGATCAATGAATCCTGTAGTGGCCCAAGGATTGTTCAGTGAGCATGAATCCTTGTCAAAAAGAGACATGTTCAGCAAAATAGCTGTTGAAGTTTAACACTACCAGCTAGTCACTCTATGCGGCCATAATTGTCCTCGTTGAAAGTCTGGATCCCTCCTCTCCGTACGCAGCTCTAGTTTTGGTGTTGACCTGTGATCAGATTTAATTTTAATTTTTTTTTTAAACTCCAATCCTCCATTCTCCATAATTGCACTTGCTAATGTTGTTAACAGTGGAATAACTTTGATAGCATGCTATGATTTGATTGGTGTGAGGCCACAGGGGCGGGTGGCCTTCCTTGCCATAGTCCTGACTAATTACATTTTGGCAGTGGCATGACGGCAATACGCGCTTAGTGGTTAACCCTTTAATTATTTTTTTAAACCAAATATTGTTTTGAATGTAAAACTAATTTACTCAGAGGCTCGTTCAACTAACTCACTTGCAGCCAGTCTTCACATGTTTGAAATGAGGCTGTGCCTCTAGTCTCTAGCAGATCACTGGTTACTAAGTAACATTTTGATTGTAGTAAAAATGTGATCAGAACAAAGTAATTGCTAGACTAAAGGTTTCTAAGGGTGCCGTGCATTGAACTCAAACACTTTGCACAACCTGCATCAGTTGTATCCAAAGCACCATCAGGCAGACCAGAATAGACCACACCGTCACAAGATCAATACATCAAGCTTAGTTCCCTGAGAGCTAGAAAAGAAACTTGAGCACAGATGCTTTAATGCACACTGTCTTTCCAGCAAATACTCAGATTCTGAAATTCATGAGATCACATCAAGATCACATCTTAGGTCCAGCATCTTGACTTGACTCTTGACTATTTGTAACATGTATACACACATCTACATGTGTGTATGTATATGTATATATTTTCAGCAATGTGGTTTGCTGCTGTAGGTAGTCATGATGTAATGACGTCAACATGTCACAGTATTGTTGATAATATGACATTTTTTTAGTCAGGTTTAGATTCATACATGTGTTTTCATGAACAGTGTGACATGGTGCAGCCTGATGATTTAAGTAACTACATTCATATCTGCTGCTGCAGGTTATTGTAGTTACTGGCTGTCAACATTCATTAGACTGACACTAAAAACTGCACAGTTTTTTCATTCTAAGTCAACAAAAGATAATTAAACATCTACTATTTATAAGTTAAGTTATTTGAAAATGGTGAATGCTAAATGTAATTGAATTCTATAAGGGATTGTGGTTTTATAAGCAGATTAGATACTGGACTCATTTAATAAAATGGCCCTAATAGTCCATTATCTGTAAACCAAACTTTTGCCTGTGCTTTTGTCGCTTCTCTGTCAGAGTTTGTTGTGTGGAGCTGTGAGCTCGCATTCATACTAATGTTGGGAGAGATAATACGCATGTTTGACAGTCACGTCTGCAATAATTCAGTCCGTATACCCCAGTTGTGAAGCAAACAGGATAATAGTTTTATTCCATCTGGAATGAAATTAGCTTGTGATGATTTCCCAGCATTAATCTTCCAACTAAACCTCTATCTGAACAGCAGGGACCATGAAGGCTGAGCTCCACCTAGTTATGGGCAAGGATGATTAGTGAGGAATTGGTATGCATGGCAGTGACTGGGGCTTTGCACAATTTCATCCAGGCCACAAGACAGAGCCGATCATCATTTAACCACATCAGTGTGAGCGTCTTACACATGAACACATTTACACATCCATGTTATTGTCTTCAAAACCAGAACTCTTGTATGCATTTTGAATTTTGGACCTAAAACCTCTGGATAGGAGTTAGGGAGTCTCCAACCTGAAGAGCTCCTGTAAAGGCAACCGTGAATTATCATAATTAAATGTCAATCGTTACATTTTCACTAATTCACCTGTCCCTGTAACAGTAAAGCAGCCACACGTGTTGCATCTCCACTCCCACTGTGGTCTCGTCAGAGTCTGCGGTCCCACAGTAATGTGCTCAAACTCCCACTGAAATCCTCTAAAAGCCTGTTTTTGTTTGGAAAAACTCTCAGCTACCTGAGCTTGCAGAATCCTATCACAGCGCTCTCTAGACACCTAAAGATACTGTTAGCCTGACTTTATTTCAAATCCCTCTCAGGCATGTTGTGATCAACAGCACCATCTGCAGTGTGTGTGAACCGAGGCAGGAAGGTAAACTGTGCTGGAAACAGAGCTACGAGGCTGGAAGAGGCAGTGAAAACCCTGCTCTGATCATGTTTTCTTCTCTGTGAATTTAACCATCAACTGATGATGATGAAAATCAGAACATCCCTGAAGGAAACGCCACTTAGCTGATATGCAGCTTTTATCAGCGTACATCATCTGCCAGAGTGATTTAAATTGTTCACTTAGTAGCTTTAATATATAGCCGATCTTAAATCCTGGGGTTTAATGGTTAATTTTAGACTTTGATGCTTAGATTTGAGGTCTTTCAGCCATTGAAATGTCAGTCATTTGCCCAAGTACTGGCTCAATTCAAAGTCCACATTTACCGTGTAAATGCCAGGAAGTGTTGTTGATGTGCCTGTTATTGAGGATGATTTGTGAGCCAACCAATGTATGAACTTGGGAACTTGGCAGCATACTTTTTACACGAACCAGCGGTGATGGCAGAAGACAAACCCACAGTTGTAAGGATTTTTGTTCTACAGCTGTTGTGTTACGAGATAAAGTTTTGAGATGTTGACAAAACACTTTCATCTCAAAGTTCTTACTCACTTGTTCTTAGGTTTTCAACCAGGTCACACAGTTTCCCTCAGGGCTCAGTGGACTGGAGATGCTCCAACTTTCCATTATTCTGAGCACTGTTTGCAGTTCTCATACATATTGGCTTAAAAATTGGGCTTCACAATTTATTTTTGACCACATCACTAAGACGTAGCAGTTTTAAGATGTTTAGATTTGAGCCTACCCTGAGTTGAATAGGTCTTATTGTAAATACACAATATAGTGAAAACAAGTTGAAAACAAGTGTATCTGTTGTGCTTAGGTGAAATCAGCTGAGTCCAGCTGAGCTGGAGAACATTGTTGTCCCCATTGCAAGTTGAGTGCACCCTGTTGACCTTGTATTGTGAGTTTGAATTCCCAAGTTCAACTTACACGTAAGATGCTTCAAACCCCCAAGAATGTGAGTTGAGTTCAGATGTGCTGTATTGAGGAAGAACTTCTGTTTTAACCACAATGAGTCAAAACTCAAATCCCCCTCTGATGAAAATCAAGTGTTTCACCTTGTTTTTATATGATACAGACATGCTGAGAGAAATAATCATCAACTCCATGACTGAGTGTTTCCACCTTGAACTGCAGTGAACCAATGACAGTCTCATAAACACAGATTCAGACAGCCAGGGTTTCATACATCACAAACCTAAGGAACCAATCCTGTCAACTCGTGAGATAAACCTGACACCTTGTCAGTACAGAGAGAGAAAGACAGTTAGCATTAGCACAATCACTAACACTGTGTCAGCCACTGCCAGTTACAAGCTAACAAACATAAACAAATAAAAGATGCTAACTATGCTAACTGTTCTGATACGTCTGCTAGTCTCTGGTTCTGGTCTCAGACTCCTCATCTGATTCTGGGTCTGACTGAGGCTCAAACATGTGGCTGAGTCTCTCTGATGTTTCCTCCTCTAACCATCTTAATACTCTCTGCTCTTTCACCTGTCCACCTGGAGACAGCAGGTGGTGGGCGGGGCTAAAGGCCTGATCCAGATTTCTAAATCAGGAAGAGGAGATGAGTTTCAGACCAGTTATTGATGTATTTTTTCTCTTTTTAAGTGTGAAAGCCATGTTAAACAAAATATGAATCACAGCACATATAAAACATGTCTGGAGAGGAACTTTAATAAATTGGTTCAAATCAGTGGTCATCAGTCAGATCCAGTCCAACAGGTGCTTATAAGGTTTTCATTCTCCTCTTCTTTAACACTCATCCTCAATCTCTTTCTCCCCCCCTGAACAGCATTGACAAGGTGTCCAAGGTGGCGTCACCAGTGCTAGTGATCCATGGTACGGAGGACGAGGTCATCGACTTCTCTCACGGTCTTGCCATGTACGAACGCTGCCCCCGTGCTGTGGAGCCCTTGTGGGTGGAGGGAGCCGGCCACAACGACATTGAACTGTACGCCCAGTACCTGGAGAGACTCAAGCAGTTCATCTCCTTCGAGCTTCCCACCTCCTGAGGGGGAGCTCCACCCATCAGGCCCGGGTTCATCTCAACACACTCAAGAAGCCTCCTCCTTATCATCTCCCAACTTCCTCTCTTAGCAAAGGGGGCAGGACCAGAGTAAACTGACCACACTGTTCTCCCCTGTCCTCCGAGCCATTTCAGGGTGGGAATGTGTAGTGGACTGGAAGAGGAGGTGGTTCTAGATTGTTGTGGTGCAGCTGAGCGTAACACCAGTCCCGGAAGGTGTGTAGCTGTGGTTTAAAATGTAGTGTCTCCTAAACCCTGGCTGTTGCTCCTACATGTGGACCCAGTTTGCCAATGAGCCCAGGCCTAGACAGTGTTTGCACTCGCTGCTCAATCTGGATTCATTTCCCCCTCCAGCTCTCAGCCTTCCTCTCTTCTCCCACTGACTCTCCCTCACTTTTCCTCCATCACTGTCTCTCACTGTGAGCTTCAGTTCGTCACGTCTCCTCACTCCTCCCCCCGCTCCTCCCACACTCCCTGCTTTTCTTTGGACAGAGTCTTTGCAATGTTCAAGCTTGATTTTTCTATTCTTTTATACCAGGTGAAGAAGTATCAATTTTGCACCTCGAGATAAAATTGAAGTTTTTTACTTTTTATGTGTTCTTAAGTTACCATTCAGGGTTGATTAAACAGTTGCACTTTTCATGTGCAGACATTTTCAGGTAATGATTTGTTTTCTGCATTTGAAGATGTATGTTGATTTCTTTTGGCATTCCATGTTTTTTCTTAATTGCAGTTAGAACTCTTTTTTTTTTTTTTTTTCCCCAGAGTGTGTGTTTAAAAGCTGTTAACCAGAATGCACCTCTGCACATCTGGTCTTTGTAGCTGTGATCTTTGTTGTCCTGGTGCATGCTACTCTCACATCAAATTTACAAGCTGCTTTGACCTACATCATTAATCGTTAGTGTGTGCCACTGTGCTTATTGGCACACACATATTTAATTCTGTGAGAAAATGACTCAAGTCCTTGAATACTTTGGAGCTTCTGATAAATTTAGCAAAGAGTTACTTCCATGAAACATTTAGAATAGGTTTGCCTATTCACAATTGTACACCATTAAAGGTGATGTAACGTGAACCTGAATTTACCAGAGGACCTGAATGATTGAACTGATTTCATCAACCTATGCTGCACAATACAAACACATCCTGACATCTCAGCACTTGGTGAAGCCATTGTTGAAACAAAGAAGATCCCACATGTTGGGTAATATAGAAGCTGACCTCAGTAAAAGAGAGAGCAGCAGGTATCAGGACTGTGCTTTTGTTAACTGGAGATTAACAGCTGATTCACACAGGAGACTGTAAAGTGAAGCCAGGGTTTGTGGTGCTGGGTTTACCTGCAGATTAAAGACACTCAACTGTGAACCCCGCTCCATGTGAAGGTATTTTAAAGTGAAGGTGTTGTTGCTTGGGTTTGGGTGTGTATTTAAGTTTTCAGTCATTTCACACTACAAATAAAGCCTTATGTTCGTAAACATTTCACCCAGACAGTCCTGGCAACTACATCGGGGCCCTTGTGGTCTTCAGGTGGACTGATAACTGCTGCTATTCATCAGAGGATCAATCATGTCAAAGACAGTTTGAAATGACAGCATGGTACTAAAACCGAATCATCATCATCCTCCTCTGTTGTCAGCCACGTGTTCCTGCCTGCAGGGACGTTCTCCTCTACCAACACTGTCTGCTGAGCCTTGTCATAGTTTGGACTTGGAGCTGGGAAGACGTGGAAGAACCACGACGGGGAAATGAAATGCTGTGGAAATAAGCAGCGCATGCAGACCACCTCTTATAGTTGTGGACATTTCAACCTATATCAACTGTATTTGAATGATTTGTTCTTTGCCCCCCTATAATGAAAAAAAAAAAAAGCAGTAAAACACTAAACAATGATGTTTCAATCACACCAAAAGAGAAAAAAAAAAAAGAAGGAAAACACTATCACATTGAGATAAATGGTGAAAATGTTTTCAGATGAAGATTGTGTTTGAAGGATATTTCCATAGCAACTTGTGACGATCGTTTAACTGATCTGTGTATTGCTGTAAAGTGGTTTGTCAGTTGGGTATGAATGTTTTCTGATTATAGATAATGTTGGGCCGATGCTCTGGATAATGAGCCCTTGATCATCTCTAGTATAATTCCTCTAGCTCCTTTCTTTTTAAAAGGAAATGAAGACCCTGCTTTGGTCCTGATCATTGTTTTGATACTGACATTTTTACGAGGCTTTCCAGTCTAAATGTTGATAGATTTACACTGTCTCTGAAGCTGGTTTGTATGATAATCCTCTGTAACGGTATACTTCAATATCTTCTCTATACATGTTTAGCCCTCACACAGGGCCGTCTAGTCTCATTGATCGAACACTGGATTCACGATATGCAAATGAAAGACAGATGATGATGCTAGTAGAATCAGATTTTGTAATAGTGTGTAAAACAGATGAAATAAGCCTTAAATATGCCATGAAACAGATTGTCATACATGTGATGGTTGTTGTAAGAAGGCAGCCCAATGGATGTTTTAATGCTTATAATGGAATAAAGGATGCATGGAAGTGCGTGTCGGCCTCATTGTTTCACTGTGTTAGAGGGATAACAGGCCTTTTATCACTTGTCTTCCCTGCTTGGTTTCTTTTTAAAGGCTCTGTTCAGTATATTACATAGTGTTGGTTTTATTTCGCACCATAGGTACAGTGGGTGCAAAGATGTTTTTCATCATTTTCACCAATTAGTCATCAGTTGGTTTCCACCCACAGCATCTATGACTATTTTTAGGAAAGTCAGTGAGAATGGAAGATTTTGCCTTTCCAGCATGTTTTGACAGTTTTTCATGATTGTTAAAACACATTTCTTGAAACCTTCCATGATCTTCTCAAAACTAAACACAAACCCCCGCTGTCAAACTACACTGCTCAAAAAACACTTAATCATCACAGTATAACATCAAGTCAGTTAAACTTCAGGGATATCAATCTGTCCATTTAGGAAGCACAAGTGATTGTGAATCAGTTTCACCTGCTTTGGTGCAAATGAAAGTGACAACAGGTGCAATTGAGAGACAAAAACTTCTTGACTGCTTGTTCTCTAGTTTTGTGTTTTGCTAGTGTCCTTGTCACTACTGGTAGCATGAGGCGGTACCTGCAGCCCAATCAGGTTGCACAGGTAGTCCAGCTCCTCCAGGATGGCACAGCCATACATGAGGTCCCAAGAAGGTTTGCTGTGTCTCCTGGCACAGTCTCAAGAGAATGGAGGAACCGGGAGACCGGCCGTTACACGAGGAGAGCTGGACAGGTCCAAAGAAGGGCATCAACCCTGCAGCAGGACCGGTACCTGCTCCTTTGTGTGAGGAGGAACAGGAGGAGCACTGCCAGAGCTCTACAACATGGCCTCCAGTAGACTACTGGTGTGCATGTTTCAGACCAAACTGTCAGAAACAGACTCCATGAGGGTGGCATGAGGCCCCATGTCCTCTAGTGGGACCTCTCACAGCCCAGCACCCTGCAGCTCGACTGGCATTAGCCAGAGAACACCAGAACTGGCAGGTCCGTCATTGGCGCCCCGTCCTCTTCACAGATGAGAGCAGGTTCACACTGAGCACATGTGACAGGCGTGAAAGAGTCTGGAGACGCCGTGGTGAACGTTATGCTGCCTGTAACATCATCCAGCATGACCGGTTTGGCGATGGGTCAGTGATGGTCTGGTGAGGCATATCTTTGGAGGATGGCACACACCTCCATGTCATAGCCAGCGGTACCCTGACTGCTGTTAGGTAACGGGATGAAATCCTCAGAGTGATTGTCAGACCTGACACTGGTGCAGTGGGCCCTGGGTTCCTCCTGCTGCAGGACAACACCCGGCCTCATGTGGCCAGAGAGTGTAGGCAGTTCCTGGATGATGAAGGCATCGATGCCATTGACTGGCCCTCACGTTCCACTGACCTAAATCCAACTGAGCACCTATGGGACGCAAGTTTGATCAGCCTGTGATTTCAATTTTTTACTTTGATTTTGGGTGAGATTGTGAATCCAGCCCTCAGTGGGGTTGATGATTTTGGTTTCCATTGACCGTTGTTACGTCATTTTGTTCTCAACAAATTATACAATGTACATCAGTAAAGATTTTCAACTTGAATAATTTGTTCATCAAGATCCAACGTGTGATTTAAGTGTTCCCTTCATTTTTTCGAGCTGTGTACATTCACCAAACCTCTGACTCTTCAAAATCAACAGTTTTATCTGCGTCAAAATCAAACACTTTTCAGATCATACACAAGTGAATCACAATAAAAGCACCACTGAGCATTCATCGTTTTCAAGTCTTCATCAAAGAGTAAACAAATTTTATTTTTCTAAGATATATGTAACACGTTTTTTCTGCTGGCCCCTTGCACAGTAACACATCGCTCTGCTAGTGTACCGATGCTGCTAGAGCGCTGATCAGAACCTACTGCAGGTAACACTGACTATACATGACTACCTCACACAACCTCACGTCAAATAACACAAACTATCCCTTTAATATCAAGTTCGTTTAAGTGCTATTCCATGTCATGAAAAGTCTTGAAAACTTTAAAGGACAATGGAATTCCATCAAACTGGAAGACTCTTGCTTAGTCTGCCAAGTTAGTTAAAACATATGGGAAGTCCAGAGCAGCCTATTACTCACCATTAATAGAGGAAAGTAAAAATAACCCCAGGTTTCTCGTCAGCTCTGTGCCGGGCTGACAGTCAGAGTAATGTCTAGCGAGTCTAATGATCCGTGCAGTTCTATAGCTCTCAGTAGTAACGACCTGATGAGCTTTTTTGATGATATAATTCTAACTAGTACAGTTTTTCTCCCACCTACCTCCACCAACTAATTTCAACTATTTACTCATCAACCTGTCTCTAAGACCCCATCCCAACTACGCTGCTTAAAGAACTTTTACTCTTAGTTACACTTCTTTATTTGATATAATCAGTCTGTCTTTATTAACAGGCTGTGTGTGTATGTTAGCCAAACATAGACCTTCTCTCTAAGATCCTCGAGGAAGCGGTCGCCAGTCAGTCGCGGGACTTTCTACACAACAGCGGTGTGTTTGAGGATTTTCAGTGGGGGTTTAGATGCGTCATATCACAGAGACAGCACTGCTGAAAGTTACAAATGACCTTCTAATTGCGTCGGACAAAGGACTCGTCTCAGTACTTGTCTTGTTAGATCTTAGTGCTGCATTTGATACCATTGACCATCACATCCTATTACAGAGACTGGAGCATTTAATTGGTCCCTCTAGACTTGCTGGGGAACTTTCCCATGATGCACCGAGCTCCTCTCTCCTCCTCTCCCCCTTCATATCCTTTTAATACAGGTTACTAACTTGGTTTCTTACCTCTCCCACAGTTGGGCTCCCTCATCTCTCCCCTCTCTCTCTCTCTCTTCCTGTCACTTCCTGCAGATATTTCTGGATCTGTGATTGTAAGCCAGCTGCTGCTCAACACCCACTGCTAGAAACTTTTATCATTAGTCTCATTGTTAGTCTCTTTATTATTACTAAGTCCTTTTACTATCGTTGATGTTATTATTAGTCTTATTATTATACATCTTTATGTGTAACCTGCATTATGCTATGCTCTCTTTCATGCTCCCTCCTCTCTCTCTCTCTCTCTCTCTCTCCCTATCTCTCTCTCTCTCTCTCTCTCTCCCTCGCTCTCTGTCCCTATGTTGCCTCTCTGTAGATGAAATTATAGATATAGGTATTGCAGGTGGGCTGACAAATTATTTGCAAAACAGGACAATTTTGGTGAAAAGATGGAATGGAAAAAATTGAAAACAGTTTTTTGATGTTTTGAAATGATTTTTTTAAACATTAAAATGTTTAGACTGTGATAAGCTAATGATAGGAACTTTTATGTTCATATACTAGTTAGTTATCTCAGTGTGACTGTGCTCTAATTGCAAACACTGGAGAATCAAATGTATAGCTGTTTAGCAACAGGACAGACATTAAAAGGAAAGAGAGTCAGAGACAGACGCTGAGTCTCTCCTCCGCCAAAAAAAGAGAAACATCTTCCTTTACTCGCAAATTTAGTACATGTACAAATATTGAATTTCCATAATGCACATAAAATAAAATGTTTATGTAAGTATTATATATGAAACCTGTTAGAAATAGGAACTTTTTCATATATTGACATATATGTCTAACCCAAGCAAAAATGTATGTAGTCTCTACTTATATTGAAGACATGTTATGTAAATAGATAAATAAATAAATAATATATCCATCCCAAAGCCTGTTAATATTTAGATATTAGAAACAGCAGTCTGAGACCACTTTCCTAGAATGTGAAGAGATATGTTCAAAATTTATCAAAAATGAATAAGAAAAACATATATAAAGAAGAAAGATAGAGAATGTTTATATGTAGGATTATGTTTTTCAATAAATTTGCATATATAAATTAAAATATATCATTAACATTTATCATCGCAACGTGTTATACAATAATGAAATCAGCATATATTTTTAATATATGTACATATACACATTTTACTATGGGTATTTCATATGTTATAGACTTATATCTAATTAAAATAAGGTACTTATATAGGTGCTCTGGTAAGGTACTATTTTAAAGGTTGGAAACTATAAATACTCCAGTCTGGACCTGCTCTAAATGAAAAGTGAGATAACTTATATGATAAACTTGCAGAACACCTCTTGTATTTTTATGATTTCATCTAATATTATTGATTTTTCTGCTTTTATTGTTTACTTCTTACTTCTTTACTATAATTATGTTTGTGTTTTTATTCGACTGTAACTGTCATCTGACTGTAAAACACTTTGGCCAACATTTGCCGGTCCTAAATGAGCTCTAGGAATACATTGACTAGACTTGACATCTTAAGATTTGATCATTGATCAGCATTGTAATACAGCAGCCAGCCAAAAAATCAGCTGACTGCTCCTTTTCTGCAGAGCAACAGGAGATGAGAGTTGCTGACACCTGTGTGAGAAGACGACAGACACATTGCAGGGAAGCGTGGCGTGGCCTAGAAGCCAGTGTTTGAGCTGCATGTCAACCAAGCTTAAATCCATTTTGAGTCTAGCTGATATTAAGTCATCACAAGCTTTTTAGTGGAGCGAAGAATCCCTGAGCTGCATCAGACTGACAACTGTTGGTGGCAAAGCACCAAGAGCGGCTTTGATTATCTTTTCTACCTTTCTGCACCTGTGATTTTCTGTGGAACTGCTCGTCCCCTGGAGAATCATAGTGTTGGATTATCTGACTGAATCTGGTGACGGCCCTCTTTAAAATCTCATGCCAACCAAGAAATAATCTTCTCTTTCCCTCATTACCCTTCGACAAAGAGAAATTAACTCCTCTCTGCTCTGCCCACTTCCAGCACTTCAAACTGTGTCATACTTACACCTCTGTCGGACATGAATTCTCTCCCAGCCTGGACTCAACCTTCCCTTTAATACACCCTCACTTTGAATTCCCATAAACACACACTCTCACACACAAACCCTTTAAAGTACATCAGTAACTCTGCTTTGGGACATTTTGTTTTTTATGAAAGGTGAACGAACTCAAAGTGGTTTTGGGAGAACATTGTTAAAGTTCTTCTCCAGACATGTTTTCAACTGTAAAAATCTTCTGCTTTGATTAATATTTAGTTTAACATGGTTTTCACGGGCCTTTAGCCCCGCCCACCACCTGCTTGCTCCAGGTGGACAGGTGAAAGAGCAGAGAGCATCAAGATGGTTAGAGGAGGAAACATCAGAGAGACTCAGCCAAATGTTTGAGCCTCAGTCAGACCCAGACTCAGATGAGGAGTCTGAGACCAGAACCAGAGACTAGCAGACGGATCAGTATGGGGTGCTGAATGTAAAAATTCGGTTACAAGTCTAAAAGTTTAGATTTAGATGTTATATTTAGATTTACATTTAACATTTAAAATGATCATTTAGATTTATAATTAATATTTAAATTTAAGATTTATTTTTTCACATATACACATTGTTAACAATTAAATATAACATGATTACATGAATTTCGTCTCGGGTTTATTTAGCCCCGCCCCCCATCCCCACCAGTTGACAGGATTGGTTCCTTAGGTTTGTGACGTATGAAACCCTGGCTGTCTGAATCTGTGTTTATGAGACTGTCATGGGTTCACTGCAGTTCAAGGTGAAAACACTCAGTCATGGAGTTGATGATTTTTTTCTCTCATCATATGTCTTGTGTTATATAAAAACATTATATGGATGTTAACAAGGTTAAAAACTTGATTTTCATGAGAGGGGGACTTTAATAAATTAGATTGATTTCTGGATTTCGGCTGAAAAGTGTAACCCAACCCCCAAAACTGCACTACAGAGGATGGACTTAATTGTCGGTCTGGAGCTGTTGTTGTTTTAAGGAAACGGCGCCCAGGCGGAAACTCTGAGACGACTGTTTCTAGACACGAGTGACAAACAGCAGAAAAAGTTCTTGATGAGTCTTTAGCTCACTGTCCAGCTGTGCACATCACGCACAGCTGTCTCCTGCTTAGTATTATCTATTCATTAATTATTGACAAATACTTTTTTTTGTGGAACTCACTTTTCCACTCTGATATCCCAGAATCCCCAGAATTCAAATGAATTGTTTCAAACACTTGACTTTATTGTTGGTGCCCCCTCTGTGATGTTCCCCATCAGGTCCCATTTGATTTTTGATCTCCGTGCTCCCTCTCAGTGACATCATCCGCAAAGATATTGTCCAGGTTCAACCTGATCCCTGATCTTTGTGCTGAGGTTGTTTAAGGACTCATTGATTTTAATAGCAAACATCCGTCTAATAGACTGTAGTGTTCACACTGACTCCAGTTTCTTCAGCAATTACAGTTTAAACTTGGTCAAACAAAATCAGTGTTATTTAAAACTCATTGTAAAGCAGTGAAAACAGAAAAGACTCTGATCAGTTTGGTTGAATAGAGTGAGTTAAACTTAAAGTTCTGTCCATTAGTTAGTAATGACCATCACTGTCCTTTTAGATAGTTTACGTTTCCATTCCTGAACACAATAGCATACATATGGAGGAGGAGTACAACAAAACTCTCCATCATAAAATAACTGCACTGAACATCATAAATTAACGATGCATGTTATCTCCGTCCCATTTCAGGCTCTGCCTCTTTGAGAGTAAGAATAAAATCAATTATATGGTAACAATGCAATGAATAAAATCCTGCAGGTGCATGTGAGGAGCTTCAGTTCATGTTCACATCAAACATCACAATGAGGAAAAACTGTGACTCAGTGACTTTGACTGTAACATGATTGTTGGTGTCGGACGCTGGTCTGAGTGTCTGTCAAACTGCTGATCTCCTGGATTTTCACACACACAACAGTCTCAAGAGTTTTTACTCAGAATGGAACAACAACAAGAAACCATCCAGTGAGCAGCAGCTCTGTGTTGACGAGAGAGGTCAGAGGTCAGAGGTCAGAGGAGAATGGACAGACTGGTTGGTGCTGACAGAAAGACCACGGTCACTCAGATAACCACTCTCCAGATCACTAATCAGAAAACACAACACGATTTCCATCCAGCTTAATTTTTTAACACTTAATACATCTCTCTAGACTCAGCTAATATTAGCACAATTAACTAGCAGGTAACTGATGAGAACAGACTAACTTAACACACACATACATCCTTAATGTAACCACATACCAGTCTCTATAAAGGTTAACTGAACAACCTGCTTCCTCTCTGTCATCTGTGCACACAACAGGTTTACTTGGATAGAGCTCTGTCTGTCTGTCTGTCTGTCTGTGAGTGACTGGGGAGATGGTCTGGTCTGGCCTTTCTATGGTGATTAATTGGTCACCTAATGAGCAAAGTGCCAGAGCCTCGCCTATACAGAAAACACTTGACAAAATTAGCTAAATAAATCCAAAGCTAAATTGGTTAAATTTGGATAAAGGTCAGCCTCTTATCAGCCTGTTGGACAAGGAAACATTAATGATGGTCCAGGTCTATAAACCAGGTGTCACAGATGAGACTTCTATTGTCAATGTCATAGTTTGACTTTAGCCAAAGTCATACTGTCTTTAAACCTCATACAATAACACCCCAAGCAATAAGCTAATCTTTAAAAACATTTTAGTTTTATCTTAAATTTCTACTTTGTTTTTTGATTCCACACCACACTGATGTTGAAATGTCTTAGGTACAAACATCTTAAGATAAATTAATGAAACAAAGCCATCTGGTTGCATTTTGGGCTTGTTTTGTGTGTGTGTGTGTGTGTGTGTGTGTGTGTGTGTGTGTGTGTGTGTGTGTGTGGCTGGCTGAATAACAACTGATGCACAGCAGCAGCAACAGCAGAGAAGGCTGAGAAAGGAGTGAAGGGAAATCTTTTGAAGTTTAACTTTTGTTAATTAAAATTGAAAACAATATAAATGATGTAAGTGGTAGTAGAAAGACAGCTCTTTAGTCATGTACACACACCTCAACATTGACTGATTTATCTCATCATTCATTGCTATTTTCATTTCATCTCACTTCGTTTCTTGGCTGTCTGCTGTGTGGCCCCCCCGATTGTGGTACAGGGTGGTTGGGCTTGGGCCCCCCCCCCCCCTATGGCGCACTGGTGTGGACTCTCCCCCACCCTTACTACATAAATACAATAATTATCATCATGATTATCATTATTATTTATTATTGCATTATTATTATTTTTATTATTTTTATTATTATTATTAATAATAATAATAATATAATTATTATTGTGTTGATGATTATTATTGTGATACTGTCCGTATGTACACTTCAATATTAACAATGCTATTCATCATTATTGCCATAACCATGATATTATTTTTATTAATATTATATTGTTATTTTTTTATGGACTGTGATTTGAACATCCCACCATACATACACACACATAACCCACAACAGACCCAACACAATTCAACCTTGACCGCTAAACCTCATTTATACACATTGCGTCATGTCAACTGTCTGTCTGTCTTTCCGTGTCTCTATGACTTCTATGTCACTTTCTGGATGTCATGTTTAAAGTAAAAGAATAATTAAATAAATAAGAACATTGACTGACTTTTAGGATCATTTATTGCTATTTTCAGCTCAATTTGAGCAGCTGTCAGGAATTTCAAAAACTGTGCTAACAGTGTTGTAAACTGTGGCCAAGATAAGACTTAAAAGAAGCCTTCTGTGTGTGTGTGTGTGTGTGTGTGTGTGTGTGTGTGTGTGTGTATGTGTGTGTGTGTGTGTGGCAGAATGTTGAGCTTGTTGGAGGAAGTCGATCTGTGGAACAACAAACCTCTCCAGGAGTGTGTGGGAGCTGAATGTGGAGTCAATGTGAGTCAGCAGCAGCAGCAGCAGCAGCAGCAGCAGCAGCAGCAGCAGCAGCTTCACCCCTCTGGCTTCTCTCTCCTTCTGCACCTGCTGCTGCTTTCTTTGCTCTGCTGGAAGTGACATGCTCTTTCAAAATGCTCGCTGCTTCCTCCTGTCAGTGAGAGCTGGCAACAGAGAGCATGCGCAACTAAGAAGTTTTTTTTTTTTATCTGAAAGTCATAATGTTCAATAAAATTCTTCACATAAGATATGAAGAAACTACATTCAGCTCATTTTGCAAGTCTTTTTTAAAAAATCCTTTATTTACTCAGTTTCTCTATATCAGTCCTCTTTATATTTCAATTAAACACCTTTGAATCATCACTGAAGACATTTCGTCCACAGGTTTATTCATTTAAAAAGGGTGAAACCGAAAAGTACGACAGAGTATTAGGGCCACATTGAAGAAAATAATTCTAATATTTCAAGAATAAAGTCGTCATTTTGAAAATAAAATCATAATATTTCAAGAAAAAAAGATGTAGTTTTTCAGGAAGAAAATCATAATATAATGACAATAAAGTGTTAATTTTAGGTTGCGTGTTGTTTTAGAGGGAAATATCAGAAGCTTTAAAATGAGGAACGTGGAGCATCCTGAGTTCTACTTTAGCAGAGGTTTCACTAATAAGGAGATACTTCATCTTTTGGCTCATCATCAAAAAAGATTGTGAAGAAACTGAGTCTATTCTATTGTTAGACAGACAAACAGCAGCTGCCAGAAGCAGCTCAGGCTTCTCTCAAAATCTTACATTTTAAATTACTTTTTTCATGAACTATTATGATTTTATTCTAAAAATTCTGACTTTATTCTTGAAATTTCAGATTTGTTTTTTTCCTCGATGTGGCCTGATACTCAGTCGTAGAAAAGAGCAGAAATAATAAAATATTAAATTTGACTGACTTAAATAAGAAAGAAATTAGGTGTACTACTACTGCTACTGTATATTAATATTACACAAAAGTGAAATAAAATGAGCTAACACAAGTAAAGCTAATCAGTGGATCTTAGCATTAGCTAGGTGAACAGAGCATGTTACTGCAGGTTTCTCCATCTCCACACAGGATCTCTAGAGCTCAGCCAGTGACCATCATCTTACCAGGAGATCTCCCTGATGTCTCAGTTAGTCCAGGTCCAGCTCTAGAAGAGTCATGGTTGTTCCAGACTTCTTCTATGTAAGAATAATGCTCTGTGCTCTTGGAAACTTTCAATGCAGCAGAATTTTTTTTTGTACCCATCCCCAGATCTGAGCCTGGACACAGTCCTGTCTCTGAGCTCTGCAGCAGCTCCTTCCTCATCATGGTCTCTGCTCTGATCTGCATCATCAGCTGTGAGACCTGATATAGACAGACGTGTGTCTTTACACATCATGTCCAATCAGCTGAGTTTACCACAGGTGGACTCCAGTCAAGGTGTAGCGATGGCAGTCAACATGTTGACGTTTTGACCCCTGAGTAGGCTACTCAGTAGTTATTGCTACTTTATCACATGAGTACTCACCATGGGTCGAACCACACCGATCTTTGAACTCGGCCTCCATTTTGATCTCAACCACACAAAAATGACAAAATCTACAGACACACAGACACACACACACACACACACACACACACACACACACAGACCTATGCCGATACAGCAATGATTTTACTGCTTTATGCAAGATTTGATTGACTAATCAAAGTATGGCCTCAATCTAATATCTAATTTAGCAGTGTGACGGCCTCCTGCCTCTAGGGCCTGCTGTTGTGTTCTGTGTTCCCTCTTTTGTGTTGGGTTGTCTTGTCTTTCCCTGCAGGTCGTAGGTGGGGCTTGCCACACCTGGGTGGACCTGGCCAGTCCACAGGTGTATAAGAGCTGGCACTGCTCCTCACACTGGGATCTGCCCTGCTCTGTTATGTGACCTACCTGGCGTGGCTGCACCACTGCGCCCGCGATCCCTCGGCGCACTGTGTTTTGGGTTTAGTTAGTTTAATTAGTATTTGATTATGTTGCCAATTTCCTAATTTTATAGTGTTTGTAATAAAATGATTTCGTTTTTACCGTACGTCTCCTCGTTTTTTTCATGTCTTTCAGTCAGGTCATGACAGTACCTTTTAGTACCTAAATGAATGTGAACAATAGGAGCAATATCATGAAACTGAAAAATAGGATACTGACATTTCTCCCTTTTTGTTTCTCATTTTCTCTACGCTGAACACAAAATAAGTTATTTACAGAACAGATATGTTTGTTGTAGCAGGAATCTTTTTAAATTTAATTTAGTTGGATTTTTATATCACCAAATAGCCAGATAATTAAATTGTGCTCTTCAGATAACAAGCCTAAAAATTAGTAGGTGAATATGTATTTCCATAGAAACTAATGGTACTTAGATTTCACAGCTTGTGGTCGACTGTGGTGTGAGTAGGAATGATTAAATGAGAAATGGCTGATCTCATAGGGAATAATGATGCCATATATTGGTTTAACCAGATTGTTTATAGGCCATTAAGAAAGTCATGTTGATGACAGCAGGATGATATAAAGCCTTTTTCATAAACATCCATTCAAACAGCCCATTCAATTTCACTGGAGTGTGATGATAGAGGAAAAGTGCCAGTGGCATAGGAAGTCCAATTTCATGCAAATCAGCTTGGCATGTGTGGCATTTGCACCACTTCATTAACTTGAGCTCGCCACTGTGACCAACTTTATTTGGTAAACTGCCAACGCGCGCTGATAATTCTTGTCCTTAATTCATGAACAGTGTCTTTGGCACGAAGGCGCACGGCCCATGGGGGGACACATTCATTTGGCGTATATGCAGAGACACAGTTGTCACAGAGACTCATTCAACCACATGACCCCTGCATTCGTGTCCTCAAGTGTCAGTGAGCATCATGATGAATCGCTAGTGCCGAAGCCAAGAGACTTTAATTGTCAAAGGTGAGTCATTTAACATCACAAATACTGTATAACACTGTCAAATTATATATTTTAACTTACAGTAATTCATTTTCATTCAAAAGAATGTTATGAAAATTGTTAAAGATCATCCTTCCAGTTCTGCACCACTCTACATTTAGTTAATACTGTTAATGTAGCCTTAATAACATCCTGATCTCTGGATGTTACTTTCGCTGCATTGTCAATTGTCTCAAAAAAAAAAAAAGCTGGTGCTTCCCAATGCAACTCAATCGCTGTAGGCACTCAGTGCAGAATGAAGCTCCACACAACCAGCCACATGGCATTTTCATTTCCCCAGTGAGAGGAGAGGCATGGTCGAAGTTGTGGCTATGGCAGTTAAGCAGTGTACTGCCATCTTGTCGCCGAGAATTATTGCGTCTTGCATGGTCCTTCAACATATTGGTTGCTTTACTTGTTGTAAGCGCTCCATGAGATCAAACAAACTCCATCATTCATGTATTGCTTGTCTTCTCTTATTCTTCTTTTTTTTTAACCAGCTGATTGAAGCTGGTGACAGAAAAGATTGTTTAATTGTGTAGTAGTGACATGATCAATATGATGTGATCGGGATTGAAAACATTATTGAAACATTATGTTATTTTAAAAAATCCTATTTTATTTGAGGGATCATTATCAGGACAAGTCCTACAAATTAATTAACAATATACAGTACGTTGTTAGTCACATTATACACATAATTTCACATAATCTTCTCTATGTGTAGAGAAAGGGCACTTTTTAAGCAGGTTTCAGAATTTCTATCATCATTTAAGAGTGCCCACTTAATTGAAACAGCTCTCTTGTCTGTGACAGAAGCTCTAAGGGCAGCCAGAGCTGCAGCTCGGTCCTCAGTTTTTATCTTACTAAACCTCTCAGAAGCCTTTGATACAGTGAACCACTGCATCCTGCTATCCATATTCTTCAACATGGGCATCTTGGGCAAAGCCCTTCCTTGATTTGAATCTTATTTCAGTGGGCGCTCTTTTCAGTCTGCCATGGCAAGCGAAAATGTCCTTAGCCTATCCCCCTCCCCACTGGAGCCCCCCAAGGATCAGTAATGGGACCCCTCCTTTTTGCAATATACACCACCTCCTTGGGTCCAATTATCCACCTGCATGACTTCTAATATCACTGGTATGCAGACAACACCCAGCTATACCTGTCATTCCCACCACACAACCCCACTGTCTCTACATCACAATATCAATATCAAAATTGCCTCTTAATCCCTTTCCCCAACTAAGGTTGCAAAAACCTGGAAGACCTGGGTGTCATGTTTGATGACCAGCTCTCCTTCTCTGACTATGTTGCATCCATCTCCACTGCCACTTTTCACTGCACAACAAAAAATCAGGCGTTACGTGACTTGATACACCACCCAGTTCTGGGTCCAGGCCATGGTTATCTCTCACCTCAACTACTGCAATGCACCGCAGAATGCAGCATCCTGTCTGGTCTTTGATCAGCCAAAAAGGGTACATGTCACTCTGCAACCCACCGACTTCAACTGGCTACCAATGGTCACTAATGCTGCCCCCAGTAACATTTGGGTCTGCTCCATCCACTTGAATTCAATCAATCAGCTTTATTCTCCTTGTCAGCCACTGTGTTCCTCTAATGAATGTGGTCTGTCATCACCATCCCTGCACACAAGACTCACAGTCTCAGTCTAGACTGTTCTTGTCTGTGGAAATCTGATGGTGTAACAGGCTACCAGATGCTATCAGAGGACAAGCGTCCCTCTCTATCTTCATGAATCTCTTGAAGACTCATCACTTCAGAGAGCACCTCCTCTCCTATGGGGCTAAAACAGTGACAGTAAAATGTTAACACCGAAAATAAAATTTGGCATTGAAAACAAAATCTGAACTGAAAAAGGAAACATAGGCATTGAAACACTTGGTTTGGAAAAACATGCATTGGCACTGAAAAAAATTCCACTGCAAAACCAATCACAGACATTGAAAAAAAATACAATCTTACAATCTAATTATTGTATATTATTTTAATGTTTTTGCATTATGATGTATCTTCATGTCAGGAGCGCGTGATCTACACATAATCTGCATATAATTTGCACACTAAGAAATCACGTCACTCTGACCGAACCCGCCGTCCGCTCACCTACATGACCGCACATGTAGACGATGGCCTCAACTAGTTGACCTGGAACTCCCAAGGCACAGGAAAGTCTGTTGCTCTCTGCTGCTGTTTTGTTTGTTGTTTTTTCATATAAAACTGGGAATTTTTTTCAGTGCCAATACTTGGTTCAGTGCCAATACACATTTTTCCAAACCAAGTGTTTCAATGCCAATGTTTCCTTTTTCAGTTCAGATTTTGTTTTCAATGCCAAATTTTATTTTCGATGTTAACATTTTACTGTCACTGTTTCAGCCCCATACTCTCCTAACACCTCTAACACCGTAACATGACTAACCAGCACTTACTATGCACTTGAGGTGCACTTCTTTGCCTGATCTCCTTGCACTTAATAAATAGATGTAGTACTTAGTACTTAGGCCAAGGTCTGCTACTGCACTGAAGCTTTAGTGATGTCCTTCACTTGTAAGTTGCTTTGGGTAAAAGCATCTGCCAAATGAGTGAATGTAAATGTAAATGTACATGGAATTTGTTGCTCTTTGTTTCTGGTTGTGAGTACAGGGGACATTATCATTAATTTATCATTTGCATAAGGAAAACTATCTTGCGCTAAGATTTTACACTACTGGATATTTATGTATTGTTACACTCAGCTTTTTTCCTCTCAGCAACATTGTTTATTGCAGTTGGTGTGTTAAATAAATAAACAATTTCTTCCCCATCTTTGGTGTTCTTCCAGCTGGTGACTTCCTGGGTGACTGTCCAGATCACCTTTGCATAAAACGGCCTCAAACCAGCAAAATACTGAACATAGGATCTTAACTGTTGGACAATTACTTGATTATTTAAAAAAAAAAAAAGATAATGATCAATTGATGATGTTCATTATTATTGAAAATCATCAGTAAATAAAGCCCTTTCACAAGTTTGTTGTTGTTTGATGCTGTAGGGAAGCTTTGTAGATAAGACAGTCAGTTGCGTTGTGGAGAGAGTGTGATGACTGCAGGTGTTTGGACAAACTGGCGAGAGAAAAGCCAACAGCAGCACCTGTGATATTGGTTTCGGAAATGGAAAGTCCAGGTCTAAATGGAGACAGGGGTTCAGAGGTTTACTTTTATTATTCTCAATAATTAGATTTTCTAGCGCTATTGCTCACCTCATATCCACATCAGTAAATTAAATTAAGTTAAAGTTGGCTGTTTCTTTTGTTTTCAATAGATAACATGACCAACCAAACCCTGTCCCATTGTGCTCCTCAAATAGTTTTTGATGACTTTCAGTTTGGAAAATGGGAACTCGGGAGTCACAACAGAAATAGGAATTGTCATAAATAATCGAAAGGCTGTGCAAACCTCACTGTATGTAGACACCAGTGCAGGAAGGTCAAATACTTTAGCTAGATACAGAATGGATATCTTTGCTGTGATCTCTGATCTATGGAAGGAATTGAATAAGCTGACTGGGGAAGCTTGGATCAATATCCCGATTGTACTGATCAGCCCGGCACCCGGCAACTTAGTGTAACTGGTAACTGGTTCACTGGGTGAACTGCTCAGTAGGCAGGTAAATCTCTGGGAAAGTTGTTGGATGATTATGTTGAGACAGGGATAGAAAACAAGAACGCCTCTGTGTCGAACAGTCAACAGTCTTCAGTTCACTCTGCTCAGACTGAGTACAGCAAGTAGCAAGTATGCCGTCAAAATTTCCTCTGTATTCCACTGGAACCATGATAACTTGTTGTTTTGTGAATTTCACTGCATTTCTCTTGCATAAACCTGGAAGCAGTGTTTGTGAATTCGAAAATTTTGATTTGCATGTTGACCAAAAATATGAAAGCAAATTTTCTTGTTGACTTCTTAAGTGCATTAGCCTCATCTCTATTTTCACTGGTCAGGAAGGTTTTTGTAAAGTCTTTGATAATGTCCCCATATCTGTATTTTAATGCAACCTGAGCCTCATAACAGGAGGATGACAGAGTAGGACAAAGAAGTTTTAGTGCTCTTTCTTTGCCCTTTGGCGTCATCAAATCACTAACCAAAGCCCATCTTTTTATACTATGAGCAAAAAAGTTGTATAGTCTTTCTACAGTGTCATAAAACTGATTAACTTCTGGGACATTTTTAATGAAGTCATTCAATACGAGACCAAGATTGTGAGCTACACAATGCACATAAAGGGCTGGTGGCTCTCTCTCTCTGCAGTTCGTGCCTCTACACTGGAATATATGGCATTCATAGGGTTAGTTTGCAGACCCATCAGAACCTTGTCTGCAGCACTTATAGATATTTTATCTTTTTTTTTTTTTTTTAATAGAGCCCATGATTTTTCTCTCAAGCTCTGAGGCTGATGAATCAATGGTTAACTCAAATCCCAGAAAAGCTTCAGACATTTGTTCTATCTGTAGGGATTTCCATCTTGTTTCTGATGGCAGTTATGGAGTTTGCTAACTTAAAAGATAGCAAAATGATTCTTGTGAGCACATCAGGCCACATATTTGTGTTTCCGCTGGCTCAATATATACCAGGGTCTGCAGCCCAACGCGAGCCCACTTACAGCATGACTGTCTGATGCTGCTTCCACATCTGGACCAAATCTGGCACACACACAGAATCTCTTGGCCCAGATGTGGAAGTATATGGGCCAGACTTGGGCTGAGGACCTAAGCATATTGGGCCAAAGGCTTTCATTGGAGACATTTTGCCATCAGGGAAGCAGGGGGCTGTGTGATAGGCTGAAAGATGAGAAGGCGGAGACACCTCTGTCATTAAAAGTGTCACGGTAGGGAAAAACTGAACCCAAATGCAAACAACGAAAAAGGGGGTTCGTGGAAAAAGGTCTTTTAATAACAAAAAAGTGACTTACTTACAGAACTCAAAATCCAAAATGAGTTCTGTAAGTAAGTCAATTTAATACTCCTTATTGCTTTAATACCAAGTTGTGTGGTCTCATATTTTAAAGGTTCTGTAAATGATCGTCACCAGTAGATGCCAGTAGATGTGGCAGTTGACCGCATGCATCTCAGAGCAAAACAAATGCTTCATCAGCCACACCTCTGGCCTCCGTTTGGTTCTGTTCGCCCCCCCTGTGCTGTAGCAGCTCATAGGTCTCTCCATCTCAGTAAAGCCAGACCAGTATTTGCTCCATGGTTGGGCTGGAACAGAAATTCAGCCTCTGACTTATCCACTAGGACAGCGGTCGCAGGAATGACACTGTCCTTTGATGCGGAGGATTTGGGGATAATATATGTTGTTTGAAGAAGAACTTGACTAGCCGTCTAGACCAACTAAGAGTAAATAATCATCATTTCCCCACCACAATTAGGCGAAATCTGTGGCGCCATGGAGGAAGCTTTGAAATAGCATTTCGATTTTAAGAGACAAGATTTACAGACAGCTGACACAATAAAGAATGTATGAAAAATGAGTTTAACAATCAATAAAAACGTTTTAGAAACAGATTTTGTGTTTATCTTCTTTATATTTCCGTATTTTCTTTCTTTATTTGTTCATCAATACTTGACCTCAGTGGCATATCTGTAAATGCTGCACCTTGAAAATAGCTAGGTTTCCAATGAATAGAGCAATGAGGAATACCCCCTCACACACGCGCGCGCGCACATGCACACGTACGCGCACACACAAACACATACACACATACACACACAAACACACACACACACACACACACACACACACACACACACATGCAGTGGGCGTGCCTTTCCTCCAGCTGGAGTAAATAGAGGCGGCGCAGCACCGTGCGCTTCGGACAGGGACTGGCCACGTCTCTGCGCGCCGACACCGGCTGACACATAAACAGCGCTCCGCTCCATCTCTGCACAGCTCCGAGCTGCTCATCTCACAGGCTCCGGGACCAGACACAGACTACATGCTCCAGGTCGGTAGGTCTCTGTCGACTCTTTAACACCTTTGTCGGCGTTGTGTGCGTGTGTCTGTGTGTGTGTGTGTGTGTTTGCGCGGGTGTGTGGACATTGTGGTGCATCCAGAGTGGGTAACTCATGTGAGCTACAGGTGTGCTGGAAAAGATCCGTGTGGGTAAATGCAGTTTGTGCTGCTTGGCAGGAGGTACACTTTATAGCGTGTCACAGCGGACTGGAGCCGCTCGCGGTCCGTGTAGCCTGTATCTTGTCAGCGTGCGCTGCTGAACTGTACGCACGCCGCCTGTCCTGCCACGACTTTAGGGGCAAAGGTAAGTGGACTCCTGGTCAGTGCACTCTCCAGCACACGGTCCTCGACTGTCTTTAACACTCAGTCCCTCCGTCGTCGCACCGTGCGTGCAGCTGGAAGTGAAATAGAGAAATTACTGTAAATACTCTCCACAAGGATCCTGTGAGGGCAGCGCTGGTGTTATGGTGTGACTTCACCTCGAGATGCTGTCGGAACACTGCCGGTTATTCTCGGGCAGAGATGAGCCGCGTCTATAGGCTGGTGGACCTTTAAACACAACTTGAGCGCCAGAGGTTGTTGTGTGAAACAAAGAAGTGAAGAATAGAGCATGTCTGTCCATCCAGCTGCCATTCGCCTCCAAAGCACCGTGTATTAAAGCCGGCGTCTGCAGGTTTCCTCCACTCCTCCACTCTATGAATGGTGCGCACTGTTCGGCTCATGTAGTTCCGCGCGGCCATTCGGCTCCAGAGGAAACAAGTGTACTGTGCTCTCCAAGGCTGCTTCCAACAGGTCAGTGGACCGTTTTCCTTCTTCATGTGTTCAGTGATTATGCTCATCAACGCTGTTGTCTGTGCAGATCTCAGAATTTTTGAAACACTTAGAGCAAGAGTCTAAAGTCCCTCATCGCAGCTCATCCCTAAACCTTTCTCTTTCCGCATTTTATATTTAAATCTAATTTAGAGAATACAGGTTACCCTCTTATATGACTGTGCGACCCCCCCCCCCCTCCACACACACACACACACACACACACACGCCAGGATTACAGCATAATTCCGGTGGCGAAACACTACATTAACTCTAAAACATAATATCAGGCTTAAAAGCTCAATATTGATTTTTTATTTGAAACATTATGATACTATGTGATGAGGTAATTACAGTTAATTACAATATATTCCAATATGAATTTGTATTTAGTTGTATTTCCTCGGAGGTGTGCTCTTGTGCTGCTTTGGATGATTTTAAGTACATGTGATTATCATTCTTAACATCTGAAAACGATTGCAGTGTCATTCCCTATCATTAACTCAACAGTTGCCCCACACAGTATTAAACTGTCTTGGTGTTGGTGCTGTACAGTCATAATGACTGCCACAGTTACTTGGTTTTACCTATAGTGCCTAACATGCGCATATGCCGCCTTTTAAACACTTCCCCCTTTTGTCTTCATCTGCAATGCAACTCATCACCGGTTCAGGCAGCTGATGGAGATTCTGTGTCTGTGGGGATCGAGGGGAATCTGTGCATTGGGTTGATGAATTGGTGATGCCTCAGAGCTGTCTTCCTCACCTTCAGCGTCCTCCAGAAAGGATGACATGATGAGGATGAGGAGGAGAATAGCACTGTATTAAAGAGCAGGAGCAGGCTGCTGGAAGAGTGGCAGTGATGATGGTAATGAGAAGGAGGAGGAAGAGGAGGGTGGCTTTCTTGTGGGAGCGAACAAATTGGTGTTTGAGGGACCTGCTCTGTAAAAACTGATGGTTAAACAACCAGGTGAGACCAAAACTAAGAAACGGCTCTAGAAAGCTCAGGTTGTCAGTCTGTTGGGTTATGGTGTTGAAACAGAGAAAAGGAAGGTGTAGAGAATCTTGAAAATGAATCATCTGAGAGCGAGCTGCCTCCCAGCGTGAGAGGCTGGAGTTGGGATTACACAAGCTCTGCTATGGTGGCACTGCCTTTCATCTATGGCTGACTTGCAAATGTACAAGCTGTTGTGAGAACTGTTTTGTATGTGTGTGAGTATGACTGATACTCTGTGTGTGTGTGTGTGTGTGTGTGTGTGTGTGTCTCAGAGATTCCTTTCCTTATTATAGGCTTGCATCACTTATGAATCTGCACCTGCTCTGATGTGTCTGATCTGCTGCGACTGGTCTGAGTTCAGCTGCTGCATTTCACAGCTTCGACAAACAAAGCTGACCTGCTGCTGGAAAACAGGAAACCCAGTGCGTCACCTACGAAAGATGTTTATATTCATCTAATTTACAGCAGCAAATACATTTTGAAAGAAACGTAATTGCGATCAGGTTATGTTTTCAATTAACCATAATGAGGGAATGTTTTTAATTCACATATAAGGTAAGCCACAAATATGTTGATACTGGACATATCAGTACAATGTTCACAGAGAGTCTGTCATTCAGTCTTTCTGTACATTATTAAACTTTGTGTAGGTACTCACAGGACTTGGTTAAAGTTGGGGAAAGATTGTGGTTTGTTTTAATAGAGAAAAAGGTTCCAAAATGTACATTTAACCAAGGTGTACGTTCACAGATAAATGATTTTACTTACGGCTAGCAAGCCCATAACCTGGTGCCTGTCCCTGCATTGGACTTGAAAGTGTGACCTAGGCCCCGTTCAGAGCTGCATTAACATGTGTCTTCAGTGATCTGATCATAAGTGGTCAGCTCTCAGTACGTGAGTTCACACCTGCTTTAAACTGCTGATTATAATTGCTGATTAATGATTGACCACTTGTGATCGGCTCTTACTTTCTGCTTCATATGAAATAAACAGGTATGTGTTGTTGTTTTCAGCGACAGGCAGGTCCGTTGTCAACGTGCTTGTGTGCATATATGTGTGTGTGTGTGTGAGTGAGAGAGAGTGTGTAGTTGACTTACCTCTGGGTCCTTCTTTCCCTCCACCGGACGGAGGCTCTGAATGGGCCGCGGGAGCCGTTCTGTCTTTTCAGTCACTCTTCTGCGTGGATGTTCAGTTTGTACCGAAAAACAGTCCATACTCTATTTTCTCAGTCGCTTTTTTTTCTCCAAAGTGTCTTGCCTCCAGCATCTCCTTTGTTGTCTGTCCAACCCCCCCCCCCCCCCCCCTTCACCTGTCTAAACCACACCTATACCTATAAAACAATCTCCCATGATAAAGTGCAAAGAACTTTACCATAACCAAAGTACTTCAGTTGCCTCAAACCAAACCACAGACAGGATTCTGGATGTGAACTCCAGCCTCTGGTATGACTGTCACCCAAACCACCTGCTATATTATTAAATACAGCTCTCCCACGATACTTATAGACATCTTTTGAGAAAATATCAACTGTCTGTTAAGGATGTGAGGCCAAAACATGTACTTGCCACAACCCAAAACTCTTGCTCAGGAGCATTTACTCTGTTATAAACCCCCCTCGTAGACCTAGCCTGGACCCCTCTACATTCAGCTGCAAGCACTTCAAAAAAATTATTTTTACACAAGGTTGAAAATATGTGCCAGAGTCTCTCTCCCTCTGATGAATCTATCTCCACCCCAGACAAGAGTCCACCAGCATTTGGCACATTTCTGCCCAAAATCACCTCCAGCTTGAAGCTCACTACTGACTGCCTTGATACTGTTCCAGTCAAGCTGTTTAAAGAGGTTCATTTAGTATCCTCAATATTATTAAGAGGGGGAAGGTCCCACCACAGCTCAAACACGCCGAGATTTAACCCCGTCTAAAAAAACTAGAATGAAAGCCTCACGGTCTACGCTTCGGCTAACCAGACAATTTTCAGCAAGCATGGTCACAGTCTCTCCTTCCTGAGTTACAGCCTTGAATAATAGTCAGAAGTTTATGATGTCACAGTGTAGTTGACCTTTGATCATTTGGATATAAAATGTCATCACTTAATTTTATTCTTATTGACATTTGAGTAAAATTGTGTCATAATTAGTGTATGAATGTGTGAGTTATAGCCAAAACTATGTTTTTTTAGGTCACCACAAACTTGACCTTTGAGCTACCCACCTATGTTGGCGCATTGTACTCTCTCGATAATGCGCTGTTAAAATAAAAGTGAAATACTGTGCCACCGACTTCAGACCAGGTTTTTGTTGGTCAGTCACTTTTTGCTGCCTCAAATAGCAACGCGCCTCATTTTAAGATCAACACGCCCATGGGTGCTCAGATTAAACAAGGTGAGCGCTGGATGGGAAAATGACAAATGTGTCGGTCCGCAACTAGCAAAGACATTTATGTTTCAATTTGCACCACTTTTTGCTAGGTGTAAAATTTTTACAGTCTCTGTCAGTGTCTTTAATGCCCCCCCCC
>NW_019525483.1:585278-651134 GCF_002814215.2 Seriola lalandi dorsalis
CCCCCCCCCCCCCCGACAGCTACCACCACAATTAGGATCTAATTCTGTGGGAATCTCTGCTTCCCAATTCCACCACAAATTACTGTCCAAGCCACAACATTTTGTGTCTTTCAATCTTTTTAATTTGGCGGGGTATTAAGTATGAGTGATGTAAATGAGCAGAGCTACAGTTGAGTTAATTTGAATGCACTGCCACTAATTAAGACCTGACATGAGGCTGTTAAAGCTGCATCGTGAGCATGTCTGCCAACAATGGAGCACAAAAGAGAGTGAGTGAAAGTTCTCTGCTGTTGAACCTGAAACACTGGCAGAATAAAGCATGGACTGCAGCTGCACAGATGTGCTCCTGCAGGGAAAAAGGAAGGGGAGAAAATATCAGTAAAACAATTCTGCCCAGACTTTGGCTCATACCACAGTGTGTCATGAGTGAGAAGCCTGTGAAATGTTCTCACATGGTGTTCTAAATCCCCCTGAGTGCTTCCCGCACAGGAGGTGATTCCTGTGGAGTTCTCATGAGCTGTGATGATGACGACGGGGACTTACAGTAACTGACAGAAGGGTCACCTGTGAAACCCTAAAGCTGCACTAAAATCAACGTTTATTTATCTATGAGTCCACAGGTCGTCTGTGCATCAGGTTATTATGACCCATAGTTACATTTTGTTGCTAGGCGACATCTAGTGGTCATAGTAATTATGACAGGGAGCAAAGGGAAAAGTGCTGTGACGTAGTATAAAGAGAAAAGTCCACATCAGGAGGTGGTTGTGGTGGATGGATGAATGTGACACAGGAGAGTGGTGTTCCATTCCCAATTGAAATTAGCTGTTTATATTGTAACCATGACAACAAAGACCACGTAACTTTGAGGAAATACTTATTTTAACCAAAATCCCGATCCTTTCCTAAACCTAACCGAGCCATGACTGTTATCATAGTAACCATGGTGACAAAGGTAGTAACGCCGCTGTCGGTAGAGTCGGCGTCGCTACGGTCGGCGTGTTGACTATTGTAACCATGACAACCGAGATCCAGTACGTTTGCAGCACAAGATTGATCAGATAATTATGTCCAAAATATATCCAAGAAAAAAAGAAAATACTGCTTTGTGCATATGCATGTATACAGTTTGTATATCTGTGTAATATGCCTCTGAGTTAAAAAAAAAAAATAAAAATCTACAACAATTTTAAGCCTTTTAAGTGTGGAAGGAAAAGCTACTGAGGCACCTCTACATCCTTTAAAATCCACACACCCCCTAAACTTTCTGGCCTGTCTTGTATTATGTCTGTTGAAGGAAATCCTTTTCCAATGTGAGGAACACAACTCTTGGCAGAGAAAAGGCCTCTACTTTCCAGTACAGTCTGGAGTTTCCAAACACACACACACACATCAGCACATACAGTCAGAGACGTACAGTCAAAGGGAAGAACTGGCAGAGAGCTGCCACCGTGGATGATTGGGCCGGTAGCCAAAGGCCACAGTTTACTTGAGGAAACCATCAGCTCTCAAGCTTCAGTGGAAAGAGGGAAATTTCTTCCTCCTGCAGTCAGGCCTGCTGGCCGCAGCCTGCTCTCTGCTTTCCCCTCTGCTCTGCTTCAGAGAATAATAGCACCATATTTGTAGATGAGTTTACCCAAATGGAATCTAGACATCTTTTTTTTACCCATCCATCGACTCCTTAATGAGCTGTGAAACAGTTTAGAACAGTTACTTTCCTGCCCGTACTTGCTTCCCTGCAACACAAGTGGCAAGACCCAACTTCAACGCCCCTCCATAAAAAATGTTCTTAATTGATGACATAAAATAGCAACGATGGGCCTGTGTGGGTAACTGGGTGTAAAGTGATCCCCGGCTCTGCCCTGCCCTGGCACTACAACAGACAGCTGCTCGTGCTTTGTGGGTGAGTCTGTTGTCCCTGCCTACCTGCCGGAGAAGCTGCTTAAAAGCTGACATTAAAATCACACAATGTAGCCGCGTCCTGCAGACCATGTTTTGCTCGGGTCCCGGGAGTCTCATTTAGATCAAAGCCCTGAGAGGAGCGGTGTAGTGTAGCATACACCCAGTGGAATTCTTGTTTACCCACTTTTTGGTTAGAAAGAACTGGGTTCACCACCTCAGCAGGCGAAGGAAAGACCTCTGACAGATATGAATAGCAAACATATTGTCAGCACATTGCTAAATGGACAAAAGCTGACATGCAGATTATGTTGCCACAAACTAGCACCTGTTCTCCACATGTAAATGTAGCTGCTATTTTTAGGCAAGTATTGTCTTTTGGTTTTTGGTTTCTGTTTCTGTCATTACCAAGGCTGGGTTAGTTAATATAGGGTTTATGAGTTGAATCAGATGTTTTTTTCTCTCTGTGTAGTAATGTAAGCGCTCTAATGGAGGGCTATGTCGCATAATACATCAAACTGAACTGAACTGAACTATATGAAGAAACATTTGTAGTATATGTATCAGTTGGGCTGTAGTTTTGGTATTCCAGTATTGACAGGAATGGTTTGCAATGTCTCTGGCTACAATCACACTACTTTCATTTTAAAACTGTTTTAAAACAAGAACAATCTCCATCCAGATGACCGTTGAGCTCCATATTAGAAGTGAAATCCGTCCATACAGTCACACCTGAAGACGCATACATTACATACACTGTGCATGCATGAGCCAGTGTAAGCAGGAAGCAGTTTGTCGACTCTGCAGTTGATTAGTTGCACAAAATACTACGTTTTAACCGAATTTAACTGAACAACAGCTGCTAGCAAAGACAACAAGGTCAGTAACACTAATTCATTATTATATCATAGACGTGGATGTCTACATCATCGTTTTGAAAGGTCTCAGTTTTTGCCCGTCCAGATACAAAACAACCCAAAGTTTCCAAACTAGAACGCGTCCAGCAGCGTCTCAAAAAAGTCTCTGTTTTAGGTGCAGTGGTGTAGTGTGAACGGCAGGAGCAAAAGCGATGCATCAGTAAAATGTAATAGTGTGGATGTAGCCATTGAGTCATTCAAAAACAAACCTTGTTAGGATCCTGCCATTGTGAATCCCAGCTGGAGCCACCTACAGCATCAGGCCTACAGGTTGAGTGTTTGATACTGAGAAGACAGATATTCAGCGGATTATTCCTTCAGGGGGAAAAATATTAATTCTGCTCTGAAAAATCTTTTGTTCCAACTTGGAACACTGATGTAGCTGTTTCAGAGCTTCGAGTGTGTGTGAAGCTGCTGCAGGGCCTTTATGCAACAGGCCAAGAATGTCTCAGCAGTGATTAGTAGTTTTTAAGCAGAATCAGAGCAGGCACGGAGCTGTCGACAGAGATAAAGGAGCATGTCTGTGCTCTCCAAACAGCAGATCTCAACATGATACCACTGCACTGACCCTGTAGTAACACACACACACACACACACACACACACATACCTGTACTTCAATCTTTGTGAGGACGCTCATGAACATAATTAACATAATAGGCCCTTACCCTAACCATCACATCTAAATGCCAAAGCCTAAAACTAAACCTAGCTCTGCCTCTAACCCTAAGACCAAGTCCTAACCCTCAAACAGGTCCGTGAAGGTGTGTCTGAAAGTCACTCCTTCCATATGTGGATAACGAGGTTTGCCTGTCCAAACACATATCTTGGCACATTAGAAGCAAGGCTTGATAAACAAGCAGGACTTCCAAGTACTGTGTCTGTGTGTGTGTGTGTGTGTGTGTGTGTGTGTGTGTGTGTGTGTGTGTGTGTGTGTGTGTGAGAGAGAGAGAGAAAGATGCAGTAGCAGGCAGAGAGCAACTGTGTGTTGTATTGAGGCTTTTTTGGAGAGAAACAGGAAGCTGTGGATGAGGATACTTGCTACTTTCTCGTCTGTGCAAATCGATCATCGTTTCCATTAACGCTTGGAGCAGCTTCTCTATGGAAATCTATTTTCTATCTTCTATATTTGTATATATATGTGTGTGTGTGTATGTTGAAAGTGACAAGCATACAAGAGTGAGTGAAATCATTGAAGTGAAAACATAGTGTGGGTCCAGACTCCAGTATAGGTGCAGGGTTTGGGTTAAGTTTGGGGAGAAGCTTAAATTGAAAGTGGTTAATCCTCAATATCCCATTTTCTGTGTGATAGTTTCCCGGCCTTTGCTGCTGTGTTCATTACTCTGGTGGTGATACAGCTGTCACTCAGACAGCGTGTCTGGTATTGTGCTGAGTTATTTGTTTGAGTCTCAGAGTTTTCAAGCACTTCTGAATTTTTTGCTTTTATTTATTTCTTTGTCTGTTCAGCTGAGGTGGATATGACTGGTCATACAGAACCTTCCATTAACTGAAAGACCCCTCCGATGAAAATCAAGTGGTTTTTATATAACACATGATGAGAGAAATAATCATCAGCACCATGTCTGCGTGTTCCCACCTTGAACTGCAGTGAACCAATGACGTCACAAACCTAAGGAACCAATCCTGTCAACTTGTGGGGATGAGGGGCGGGGCTAAATAAACCTGAAACCTTGTCAGTACAGAGAAAGAGAGTTAGCATTAGCACAACCACCAACACTGTGTCAGCCACTGCCAGTTACAAGCTAACAAACAACATGAACAAATATAAGATGCTAACTATGCTAACTGTTGCTGACTGTCTGCTAGCCTCTGATTTTATTTTTAAAACCATATTAAACAAAATATTAATCATAGTTTAAGAATATTTTTACAAAGTTTAAAACATGTCTGGAGAGGAAAGTTTAATGCTTACACCTGCTACCATTTTTACTCTGTAGGAAATTAATTTCACTTGCCACATTTCCCTACTTCACACACCAACCACTAATCTAGACCACTGAACATGGACACACACACACACACACACACACACCCTAATTAATCTACACTTAATCTAATCTTCACTTCCCGACTCATATCATACATCATCACATACATCATTATAACTGCTTCACGATAATGTCCATTATCTCTTAGTGTACAAACACACTCTGTCAATGTCTATGTCAGCATTTGTCTTATATGTCATCTTATATGATTTTGTGTTTTAGGTCTGTGTCTTTAGTTTTATATAAAGCTGGCAGGCCTGGCTTTTTGACCCTCAGTGACATCAGTATAACTGGCAACCTATTACACAGCCATATGATTCATTGTGTAAATAAAAAATCCTGTTTTATGGAGCTTTAAAAACAATATAACGCAAATCCGAGTGGTGTGGCAGGTTTTGGTTCTAGGTTGTGTAAAGCTGCAATATGCAGATATATGAATGTATGTGACACCAGTTTGGTATCAGCAGTAGCTGGGCAAGATATCTGATCTCCTTTTTATTAAAGCATAAAGAGAAGACAGGGGAATATTGAGACGTTATGAATGCCATCCATTTTACTGGATTTTCCTCCTAATTTCTATTCATGTCTTTCGCTCGCTCTCTCTCTCTCTCTCTCTTTCTCTCTCTCTCGTCTCTTTCCCAGTCCAGAACTGCTGTCAGACTTGCAGACCTTCCACATGGATTATTTTCAGGACACAGGGAAATCACTTTGTCAGTTTCTCATCACAACACACACACACACACACGCACACGCACACACACACACACACACACACACACACACACACACACACACACACACACACTCACTCATATAAGGATAGTATGTGTCATATCACACTCTCCCAGGAGTGATGAATATACTTGTTAATATTCATCCATTAATACAAAGTGTGTACATGGTGTGTAACCGTAGCGTATCCTTTGCGCTGTGTTGAATAAAACATGTCAATCTACTGTTGATGATCATCTCACATGTGTCTGCTGACTGTCACTCATCTCACCTGGCCACTGTCACAGCAGCAGCTCCTGTCCTGTCTGATCTCCACTGATATGTATTTTTGGAGCGAAGCTAAAAATAGTTTGTGGTACTAAGTGTATGAAAGCTGTTTTAGATACAGTTTGGTAAATCACAGGTCATTCCAGCAGTCATCTGGATATGAAAGTACTTTAGTACGCCCACATCCCATTAATATTCTGTCCACCCGCCACAGAGGCTGCCACTGAAGTCCCAGAGGTCTGGACTGTGGTAACTTTTACCGCAGGCCACTCACTTTCTGTTTATTTTTGTGAATGATAGCAGTTTTTGTAAATGTCATCATTCTAAAGGAGCAACCCGCCAGCTTTATACATCAGGCTCAGTTCTCAGTTTTCCAAAATTTGAGAAACAGTGCTTTCGAGATAGACTTCGCCTGACTTCAGGAACTGCTGTCGAACATGAAGTTGAACAAACCTAACATAACCCTGGTGATGTCATGGTGACATCACCAGGGTTATTTCAGTTTGTGCTTCGAGATGAGAGACTTATAATAGAAAGCCTGTGTTAAAACAGGCATGTGGAGAATGAAAGATGTGGGCATTTAGCTCTTAAAAAGTTGTAATGTGGGAAATGTAGGATGCAATTTTCGAAGCGTGGCCCATAGGATATCTGATATGTCGCTTCAACATTTTTTGCCATTCTTTTTAAAAATGTGTCTCTGTGAAGTTTCAGGTGTAATAGTAAATCACTTGAATAGTCTCTGTGTTGATTAAGTCTGTGACAATGGAACCAACAAATGTTAGTGAATAGACTGAAGGACTAAAGTTTAAAATACAGCCACAAGTGGAAATTACCGGGGTCCAAGCAGCAGGATGCCATATGTATGAGTTGCTACATTGGTACCATTGTAGGACTCTGGTGATCTGGGGTTTCCACGGAGATATCACAGGCAAAACTGGTATTTTTTTTGTCTGTTTAACCTCAAAACATTTAAAACAGATAAAATGTTGGTGTGAAAGACCTGAAAAAAAAACAGCATTCTGCTGGTTTCAGGAGAATCATCAAATCCAACACATTGCAAAAATGTAAATGTTGCATATGCAAACAGTACAAATTACAACAAGAGGATGAATATCACTGGATTGACCATAGTTTGCAGTGAGGCTTTTGTCGCAGTTCAGTGGATGTGCTGAGATGATTTCAGCTCTTTGGGACGTACGAGTGATTTATTTGAATTTTTCTGAAGTCCAGCAGGTGAAACGTGTAGAAGTTTTGATGTTTTGATCGTTTAAGCCAATTTTACGGTGGCACTGAGAGCTAAATGCACTGCAGCTTAAGAAAACACATGCAAATAGACAAAACACAAACAAATACAGAAAAAATCTTCATCAGTTTGACAACACATGAGCTGCAAATACTCCCAACACAACGGAAGTGTTTCCAGGGGACACTAGGAAGTGATGAACCTGCTGGGACGCACTTGTTGTTGAAGACTTCAAGCACAGAGGTTTCAGTAATGACAAAATAACCACAGTTTTCCTCTCTGAAGATGAGTCATCCCTCTTCTCACAATACGTGTGTCTATTTCCATATATACAGCTTTCACATAGACCTGAGAGAGAGGAGGACTGCCTGGTCTGGAGAATGTCACCACACACATCACATTAACTCCAGGCTTTAACTGCCTCTCTCCTCATATATTCATCAAGATGGCTGAGGATTTAACGCCCCGTGTTTTGAATTGATGTTGGTGGTGGAAAAAAAAAAATGATAGGAATTGTTTAAATCTCTTCATCTGTTCTCAGCTGGCAGTGCGTAGTCACGTTGAGGTGATTGTGAGGATGTAAGCAAGTTAAGAGTTTTTTTTTCTTTCTTTTTTTTTTTTTAATCACAACTCCTAGCCATTATTATAAACTTGAGCAAAAGATAGCAGGAATATGCAGCTCACTAGCAATGCTATGACCTCATGTTCCCTGCAGTGCTGGGCGCTGGCTAATCTCTGCCTCTCTCTGTGTGTGTGTGCGTGCGTGTGTGTGTGCGTGTGTGTGTGTGCGTCTGTGTGTGTGTGTGTGTGTGTGTGTGTGTGCAGTAGTGGGATGAAGGTAAGGATGAGACTCTACTTCAGTGTTGTCTGTAAAGGCTGCAGTTAAATCTGCCTCACCCTGCCTCGAGGAACTGCACCTCACAATTTTCATTGGACACTCAGTGGATGGTTGTAATTTACCATGCTGGTGGTAAAAATGCCTAAATGCTGTTTTCATGTTATTTTCCACCATGGTAAAACATAATGGGAGAGATGGGAGAGAGGAAAAAAAGGAAAGAATGAGTATGAACTGGCCTTATTTTGTTTTGGCTGGACTGTAACAGGTGGGCCAGCCCTTTAATCTAGAATGTTCCTGACTGACTGACTGATCATATTTTCACCACGGGTTAGCCAAGTGTCTCATCACTGAGTTGGAGTCTCTGGATCAAACTGTTACTATTAGGGGGGTGTTTACAGCTGCAGCGTACTAAAGTGTACTTACAATAAGTAAACTGATATTTAGTGTATTCATAGGAAGTATACTACTGGTGTTTTATTAGTGCACAACTTAAATTAAATAAAGAAATAAATACATAAATGAAACAGCTATGAAATAATCCTAAAATAAAAAAGTAATTCATGTAGAAATATATAAATAAATGTAAATAAGAATATATTTTTATTTTATATTTATTTTATGATTCCACATGTATTTTTTTTCAGGAGACTTTTATTTTATTATTCCACATTTTTTTATTTCTGGACACTTTTATTTCCTAATGACACATTTATTTCCTAATGACACATTTATTTCCCAGCTCTTTTTATTTCTATCTGTTATATTCAAATGAGGGGGCGTGGTTATCTCACAGATTCAGACCAAAGCAACAGCACAAGAACAGCATTGATATAGCTATTTGTTAATTTACTCACTTTAATAATTTTTTTTATGTTCATATATTTCTACATACGTTATCTAATTTACTTGTTTCAGGATTTGTTTCATAGCTGTATTATTTATTTATTCAATACTGATTTAGATGGCATTCCACAGTAATCTGTCCTAATTAAACTATAAACCAATTCAAACTAATCAGCAAATTAGTCCTTTCTTTGAAGGTGTGCTTTGATCAGTTTAACTGTTTAACAGTTTAACTAAAGTTTTGCAGAATTTGACCTTTTAAAATACATTTTACTATAGAGCACTTTGAATAAGTTTAATAACTTATTGGTACATTTTCAATTTAATTTTAAAATGCAATTAATGTTTAGTTGGTAGCATACTTATGTTTTTGTATTGTTATTATCTTAAAAACTTAGTTCAAAGTCTGTATGTTTTCATGCAATAGGCTACTTAAATTGTGTTTCTTGTGTTTCTTGTGCACATAACTGAATATGGAATAAACATGAACAACAAACAGCATTTTTTAATAGGAGCTTTTTCAGCTTTACAAACTTTAAAAAATCAGCTTGTAGTTTAAAACAGGGTTCAGAATGATTATCCTACTCCTCCACATATCAAGTGCTTTGTTTTTAATGTTGAACTTGTAAAATCACTTGTTTGTTGTTGTGTACTATTTGAAGTGCACATTTTATGGTACTGGAGTTAATTTCGTGGTTTGATTCCACTCTATTTGATACAGACTTCAATTTGATTCCATATCAAATCAGTTTGGGATATTTCAGCGAGAAAACAAACAGAAAATCCAGAATGTATGGAGGAATCTGCCTGTTGAGTCTGTTGGCAGCAGCATCAGAGAGGAGCTCCCGTCATTGTTTGTTAATTTGTTCAAAATGTAATTTTGTCAACCAGCAGACCAGAGAGTTCAGAGAGTGTAACCTAACAAACTGTATAGTTTTGATGTGATTTGTTGTGATTCTGAGATATTCACTGTAATAATGTTCACATGCTTCAGCAACAATAAGTGTATTTGTTCACACAGCAGCGGCTCCATGCTGCTTCACTTTTTGATGTTGTTTTATGTGAAGCTTGCCAGTAGCTCTCTACTTGTTTCTGAGCGTCTCACCAGGCATAAAAAAACTTGAAGAGAGTTTTCAAGGCATGAAGTTCCCCTGCCCGTTCATGTTGTATTTTAAAATGAAAACTTCTAAAGTGAAATAAATCAGAAAAAGAATGCATTTTTGTCTTTTGCTTTTTGTTTTCTTAATTCAAATGCCCAGATAAAACAGTGCACTGAAGTTTAATTAACTTTACCTGATATACTTCTATGCGCATGTGATTTGTACTAAAACTGTGCTGTTTTCTTAGCTATGTACTTAGCATGCTAATGGTTTATCCATAATGTTACTAAAGATATACTGAGTTTATTTATTTGAATTTACTTTTCAGATAACTTTTAATACACTTACAATATATAAGACAGATTTATAACTCAACAGTGTACTCACATGTGTGGATAACATTGTACATTGAAAATATAATTATTTGAATTTGAAATAACTTTCAAGTGCACTTAAAATATAATTACAATAGACTACAAGTTGAAACAAAGTATATTTTGAAAAACTACATGCAAGTGCATCTTAATGGTGTCTCAAAACAGTAGTCAAATGAACCTAATTGTATTTTAGTACATTCTGAGTAGCACTAAAGATACATCATTAGCATACGAACTACATTATTAATACATCAACCACACTTTTATTACATCAGTCATGTGCACATGGAAGTTTACTGAGTACACTCAAGTCTCCTCCAGTGTACACGCCTTAAACTCAGAGGGCCCTGTCTCAGACTGATGCAGTTGTCATTTTCCCATCCAGCACCCATGTTGTATACACACACACACACACACACACACACACACACACACTCTGTTATCTCTTTCTCAAATTAAATCAAAGGCAACTGGACTTATATTTGTCTTTGTTTGACAAATATAAGTCCAGTTGCCTTGGATTTAATTTGAGAAAGAGATAACAATGACCTGGACGAATGAGAACTTGCACAGACACACACTCGGTTACACACACAAACAGTGAGCTGAGAATCTGCTTCAGATGTTTGTCTGACGTTTAGTCAGGTGGAACATTACAATACAGCTTCAGAAGGTCAGAACATTCTTTGTGACTTAGCCTATTGTGTGTTGCACAACATCGCCATGCACCATGGATGTCTCTAGGCATTTAGCTGTGATGGCTAAGGTTAGAGTAAGGGGCTGCAGAATTCATTAAGTCAATGGTGGGTCTCTCCAAATATAGCTGTACAAATGTGTGTGTGTGAGGGCTCGTATGTGTGTGTATGTGTGTGGTTGTGAGGTTGTGAGGACAATGTTTGGTTTGAAACCATTGTTGTGAGAGCATTTTGGTTGGTTGTCGCAACTTCAAAGAGCAGGACCTGGTTTTAAGGTTTAAACCTAGGCTCAGTTGGGGTTGGGTTTATTTGTGAGGGTTAAATTTAGGGTCAGGGTCAACCACTCCTCCAACCTGAGCAACCACACAGGTCGTTTTTATCAACCCTCTGATACGACCCATAGCAGTGTCTCCTGAAATAGCACCCGACGGTGGCAGGTGTACTGGACCTTGGTTGTCATGGCTACAATAATAAACACGCTGGCTGTATCAAGAGCGACGTACCTATCTTTGTCGCCATGGTTACTATAATAATATTCATGGCTTGGTTAGGTTTAGGAAAAGATGTTGATTTGGGTTAAAATAAGTACTTTCTCAACATTAGATGATCTTTGTTGTCATGGTTACAATAATAACAAAAAATGGTCATGGATAATAGAAACAACATAAACAGCTACTTCCACATGGGATATTATATTTATCGATTCACCACAACCTCCTCCTGACGTGGACTTTGTCTCTCTTTATACTACGTCACAGCACTTTCTTCTTTGCTCCTGTCATAATTACTACGACCACCAGATGTTGCCTAGCAACAAAATGTAACTGTGGGTCATATTAACCTGCTGCACAGACGACCTGTGGGCTCGTTCTTTTGCAGGACAGTCTCATATGGGGGCTCGGGACTGCATCATGTCATCATCTGGTTCTTGTGAGTGTTTGCGTGCGAGTCTTCCTCGGGTGAGGGAGACGACAGGGAGAGATCTTTAAAGATTTCAGTAAAAGAGTACAGCAGTGTGTGTATGAATATAGACAGGCCATATGAAGAGCACAGTGTTCGCTGTGAGGTTAGCTTCCCCTCGGATTGGGAATTGTGTCTTTCTTCATTCAGGCAGGGCTTCAGTCAAAAAAGCAGGATTATCGTTGAGGCTCGCTTTGAAGTATTGCCCTGAAACACGTTGACAGATCCAAACACTTTCCTAAGCATTTATTGCTGAAATGGTAATGCAGCTAAAGACTGCAGACTCTCGGTGAGGGCATTAGCATTTGTCGATAGAGAGAATGATGCCTCAGACATTTGACAGTAATCCATTGAGGGAGAAGAGCGTACGATTTCTTTTCACGCCTGTGTGGTAGATTGTAATTACATTCTCTTTGTCTGAGGGAGATATTTCCCTATTCAAAAGCCAGTAGACAGCCATAGGATAACGGTCATCTGAGTGTCGAGCTGCTCTATAAAAGGTTTTTGTCAATAAACTGACGCAGCCAGATGGAGACGTCTGCTCTTCTAGCTCATAATTCATTCTGATGTCAAATCAATAGCTTTAATGATGTATATGCAGGCTGGCTTTCATGGATTCATGTGCAACCTAATGTGCATGTGTGTGTTGATAGAATTATAGAAGCTGGCTGTTATCATGTTGTGTGTGAGAACAGAGTAGGTGTGTATTAACAAATTAGTCAGCTGCTTTGGATGATGGAGCTGCTTCTCCAGGTCCTCATAGCCCCGGGCTGAAAAAAGAGAAAAAGTGTTTGTGTCAATAGCTTCAAATTATAACCTCGTTATTTAGGTAGAAACTGTGTAAATTGTCAGCCAGAGCCTTTATTTATCTGCACTGCAAAAAGAATGAGACTTTTATTAAAAAATATTTTTAGTCAAGCTCAGTCTCCCAGATTTATGATCTGCTCCCATTTTACTTCATTAATTGAATCTCGCTGATCTTAATTAATTCAGTTTAATGTACATTTCCACAGCACTAATTGGATCAGTGCAACAACAGAATCCTGTCATACTTTCAACTCTGCAGCCCTCACTTTTTTAACAGCAGTGAACAGTTTACATTCATTAATTACCTGCAGTCTTTTTCTCAATCAGTGTTCCTACTGTAAATGAACTCAACACTTTGTTCACCAGCGTTTCACACTGAAGAAATTCCAGTGGTTCAAAAGTCCTAACCCATCAACAGCAGTGCAGATGCAATAGGAAGTATCAATAAATTAATTAGGAGTTTTCTATTATTTGAGACACTGTTAGGAAACAATTCAATCCTCATCTTTCTCTCCATCCAAATTTCATCCTGTTCCAGCTCAGTTGCAGCTACAGGCTGAACTAAATTTCCAATAATAAGACAAATCCTCTTTTTCCTGTGTCCTGTGGGGTATTTCTGCCCATGGCCTGCATCATTGCACAGAAAAATGGTAAGACGATAAGGATAATACAACAGGCTTGTGTGTGATGTCACTGTAATGTATTTTATGTGCATACTGAAAAATCTTCTCACAGCCTGTTTTCCTGTTTTATAGAAGACAGTCAAACTCACTTCTGTAAGTGCAAAACAGGAGGTTGAAGTGTCGGATAGCTCTGTCTGGTTGAAGGTATCACACTGAATAAATTAATACATAATGACATCATTGTTGGGCATGTTTACATGTACAGCAGAGCTCTGAAACACTGCTGGCTCCCTGCTGTTGAGTTACTAGTATCGAGTTTGTGTAATTGTGTAAAGTAATTATACAGCAGTTAAAGCTAAAAATAGACATCAATTATAATGAAGTGTAAGTGATATCTTTACTTACATCAGATCTCAGAACAGCTTTCTGCCCCATAAAGAATCCAATGCCTGTTTCCATTCATCATGCAATTAATTGCCCTCTTGTTGTGGCAGCAGGGTATTATCTCTGGGTGCCTATGGTGTCTGTCATGTTCATGGTTGCGACAATGTCGTCGACAAAGGCTGCAGCTTGACAAGCGGAGAGAACTGCAAATATTTTTGGAAGGTTTGCGCATTGAGGAGAATCCTGGGGTCTTCGTCGGGCGACTAGCAATAGTAAGTCAGGTCCTGCCTTGACTCAACTTCTACCGTTCTGAGATCAGTTATGATATTGCACGCATGCGCAGACGGGTGTGGAAACTGAAGAAATGAAGCGTCAGGAGGCAGCATGCAGTAGCAAGTAAACCGGGAAATAACATGGATTTATCATATCTGGAAGATCCGCTGCAGTAAGTTTGAGAAGTTTGAGACAGAATATTGTTACAGGAGTACAGCGGCTTCTTTCAGGAATATATCGCTAACGTGGTTTGTGTGCATAGTGGGTGAGAGAGAGAGAGAGCTAGCAACCGGAGCAGAGTTAGCTAGTTAATCAGCAGTAAGCAGTATAGCTGTGAATGTACTGTGCAATGTAAGTGCACTTCAGGCTGTTTGTGCTACAACTTCAACTCCTCAAGACTGAGGCAGGTGAATACAGGATTCTACATTGTCACTGGAGTGTCACTGTCAGTTAATGGTAAATATTTTTGATAGAAGTGATTTTTAGATATTTTCTCTCCATATTGCACATTTGATATGTTTAGTGTCAATAAGGAAGAATAATCTTAAAACCTCTTCAGCCAGGAAGGAGAAAGGGAGGAGAGCAGCAAGATGGAGGAGAGAAACCCTCAGCACAGGAAAGACAGGCAGCACAACATCATGAGACAGGACAGGCTCTGAGTTTAAAACAGACTTGCTGCTACTACGGTCATGAAAAGTTATGTTTAAGTTTAGTCCATATTTTTGACGTTGTTGAGTTGGGGGTGGGTGGGGGCTCTGTATATAGATATAATTGATCTTAGTTCAAGTCTAGTGTTCACTTCAATTGTAGTTAATGTTTTTATTTCCAAAATCAAATGCTGCTGCCCTGTAGGAGCTAGATCACAGCGTGAAGTCGCTCTTTGAAAATAAGGTTTGACGTAGCCCGAAGAGCACAGTGTGTGAAATCAGTGTGTGTGTTTGGTAATTAAGTCTGACACAATGTAACGTTCCGTCTGTCATGTTTCAGCCTCTCAGGTACTTCTTTAGCCCGCTGAGAATAATTTTAGGTTAATTATTGGCCTTCACACATGACACTTTGAATTACTGAAGGACGAACAACTTGCATCTATTCTCAGCCACCACTTATCCTGCTCCGGGCCACGAGGGCTGACAGGTATCCCAGCATGCACTGTGCAAGAGGCAGGGTACAGCCTGAGTTGGTTGATGAGACTTATTTGGAGAGACTGGATATTTATTCAGAAAGAATTTTACAGATCTGTAGTCTGGTTCTGTTCGAGTGTCCTCACATGTGTTCAACCAACCCAACCTCTGTGAAATGTACGAGAGCAGCAGCTTGTTGGGCAGCGGAGGACAACACCAGCTTTACCTTGCTTTGAGGATTGTGTTATCAAGTCTGCATCCCTGATTGGACCAGAGTTACTGGTCTTGGTGGAGCTGTTTCTCACATTTCTTCACAGGTCTGACTACAATGTAAATATTGTAAATCGTCTATCAATAGAAAATAACTGCAGTGTAATCATAGATGCTGTCTTCCGTCGCGTCTGCAGCAAAACTGAGAGAAGACTTTTGAGTTGACTTTCTTTTGTGTTGATAAGAGTGGACTGAAGTGAACTGAGTTGCGGTTGTGGGAAAAAATTGAAATAGACGAAGCCGAACTATGAAATGAATTGACACACACACACACACACACACGCATACACACATCTTGTCATTTGCTGTAATTGGGTTTAATGATGATTTTCTGTGTTTATCATTACTAACTGTAAGATTATTATTTTGTGTTTTTGTGCGATCTGACAAGATTCGAGCAATTAACACATAATTACTATTGTCAGTCGTAACTCTGACTGGCAACGCTTTAAGTCAGGATCAATCCCTCTGCAAAAAAGATGACAATCCCTGTCCTAAGGTCAGTGCCTTATCCATTAGGTTTTTCACCCTGCCTTCCAGTTGTCCTGTTGGAACAGCTATACAGAGACTGCTATACATATTAGCAAGTGTGTGTGTTCCATGAACTACTTTATTTTGACCATAATCAGAGCTTCAGAGCTCACAAGTGGATGCTGGGGCAGAGGTGGCACTTTTGAAGTGATATATGAACAACAAGCAGTAGGAGCAAATTCACTTCAGTTCAATTCATTTCATTTATATAGCACCAAAAACATACATGCTTTATCTCATGGCACTTTAAAGAGGGAGGGCAAGGCAATTTAAACAGAGACACCCAACAGTTCCAACACGAGCAAGCGCTCAGGAACTCAGAAGCAGACTCAGCCATTGGGTTGAGAAGAGAGAAAAGGGGGAGAGAGGAGAAATAATAACAACCATTATAATGATCAATAATCATAATAATCATAATATGTGTATATATATATATATATATATATATATATATATATCAGATGGTTCAGATAGCTGAAGGATCTGCCAATTTATAGTCTTAGGGGATGAAGAGCAGAACGAAGAGTTACAGTGGAGTGAGTAGAGAATAGGTAATCAGTCAATGGCGTTCCGAGGGATTAAAAAACATACAAATTAAATGTCAAAATGAGTCGGCAAATATACTTGGGCAGCCGATAATATCCTGTTAAAGTCTGAGTGTGGGAAACCCTGTTTTAAAAGTTAGAATTATGGTTTCATGTCACCGCCCATCAGTCAAGGTGCTGGAAATATGGTGACAATCTCCCCTTCTGTTCAGGAGTTACGGCTAGAAAAGTGTCATCGCCTCATCATTTTTATCCTATTAATCATTTGTGAACAATTATGTCATAATTACCATATGGATTCTTGAGGTGAAGCCTTGTTAGGTCACAGTGAGCTTGACCTTTGACCACTAAAATCTTACCAGTTCATCCTTGAGTCCAGTCCATGTAACAGGCTACATGGACTCATCCTTGAGTCCATGTAGCCTGTTACATGGTAGCCTGTTACTGTATATACAGTGTTTGTCTGTTTCTTACCACAGATTGACACACACAGATTGTCTTTAACTGGAGGCAATGTGATCTTCACCCAACACTAGAGAGAATGCACTCTGCCAACAATCACACTGTTTTGCCTGATCCTTATACTTCCAAATGTGTACATCACAGGACCAAGATCATGCTGATGAGAAGGATGATAGTATATTGGCCCAAATTGCTACCGCTAATTGCCAACATTCAACAACTGCCACATATAATATTATCACTTGGCTTTTTTCAATATGGCAGCAACGATTTGCACCGTGTTATCACGCCTAAAAGTTGAAGGTCATTGAGTTAAGTCAAGTATTCAGTTTGTCTGTGATCATTCAGATGTGTGTGAAGTCCCACTGTGGGCTTCTCTGGTTACATTAGAGCACCATTCTCCCTGAAAAGCATCTTAATTTGAATCCTCTGACACAATCACCATCATTTACAAGCTCTTCCAAACACACCACGGGATCAATTATGCATGGAAGCTCAATGAGCCAATTAAGAGTCCCAAATCTCTCTCTAATGGAAATAATTTGTTATTTACAAGTTCAAAAATCATCCCTGTGTTTCTCCCTGCTGTAAAAAGACCAAGGCCCTGCAGTTGATGTTAATTCTCTGTACTAGGTTGCCAGTGGGAGGGCAGGCATTTATTAGCATGAAGGAGAGTCTTTCTGATGCACTTTTTAAATATCCTGCCGTCTTTTGATTTACTCTCACATTCAAAGGAAATGAAACATGTTTTGCTGAAACTAAGTGCCACCCAGCCTGGAAGTGCATGGGTGTGCTTTAACATAATCAACATGATTTCTTTGGTGTTAGAAAGCAGGGTTGTTTGGTGAGTTTGACTTGCTTCTGCAGTAGACTGGTCTAATGGGAGTGGACAGCTGCACAAAGAAGAAAGATTTGCTAAATCTGAGGCTTCAAAGTTTCCCATGTTAACATCCAGAGTAATTCATCTTTTAATCTGTGAAATGTTAGAAAAAGGTGAACACGAGGAAGAGTCTACAGCCATGCTAGCAGCTCTGTGCGACTGTACTTGCCTGTACAACAGTGGTGCTTTGAGCTAAATGCTAGTGTCAGCATGATGACATGCTCACAGTCACTGCACAATCTCAACATGTTGATGTTTAACATGATACCATTGTCACAACCTTAGCTTAGGATGCTAACATTGCTAATTAGCACTAAGGTACTAAGGTGCTCCACTAAACCAGACAGGTTTACCATGTCCCCCATGTACAACTACTATGACAGTAACTGTGGAGCTGGGTTACTGTCATAGTGGTTGTACATGGGGGACATGGTAAACCTGTCTGGTCAAAGATGGTCTCTGGTGTGAGATATGAATGTCCACTGACTCCTGGTCAACGACCTTTGATGACCTGTTGCTATGCAACAATTTTCAGAGGTGCAGTAACTCCTTGGAAATATTTTATTTATATATATTTTTTTGTTATTACTTTAATCACAAATTAATTCTCCAGTTACATACATACATATAAATTCTTCCAGAGGTCTAAAGTTTAGCAACTTAAACCACAATGAGGCATGTTGTTGTCTTAATTTGCCCAAAATACAAAGTAAATTGGTGAATATTACTGAATATTACTGAAGACAAACACAGACTTTGATCTGAAGTCTAATAGATGTAGACACAGTCATGGCTCAACTCTGATGCAGGTCTGCCTTTCCCTCCAACAACATGCAAAAGGGTCACAAGTATGATATCTGTGCAAGGTATTTTTAGACATGATTGTCAGTTGCTCTCACACGAAGACTAACACACACGCGCCGAGCTAACACACTTCAAAAGGAGAACTTACAATCCAGGTTGTCTGAAGTGTCTACTTAAAAACTCTGCCTCTGTAATTACAAATGCAGAGCAGATGAAGCCATCAATCATGTGGTAGGTGTAGGACTGCAGGGAGCCTTACGAGACTCCTCCTATAGCTGTTAGCTGTTGCACAAGTAGACACACTGACTGGTGTATGCCAGGGAGAGGAGAGGAATATGTCAGAGCAGTGAGGAAAAGCAGCTCAAATATTCTGGTAATTTCTCCCATATGTCTTCAGTTGCAAATGCTCTTTGACTGGGCCTTGATGTTTGGCAGCTAAGTAATTGCATCCATACAAACTAAATGTGAGTTGCCTGTTTGAATCAGAAACATTCTTGCCACATTTTACTGTTAGGGTAAACGCAGCTGATTGTGGCTGCTTTTTTTTTTTTTTTACCAATCAGGGCCAAACACATACTGAGCTCAAGCCTTTACGTGAACCAGTGCAAGACAGAACACTGATGAAAATGTAAAACTCAAGCTGATGAATGATATGTCCAAATAGCTGATGTAAATGAACCATTAGTTCATCACGCCTGTGATACAGTGGACAGTGAAGCAGATGGACAGCAGTTACATGTGTGGACACAGATATTTAAATTACAAGGTTAACATCAGCTCAGTTGGTGGAGCATCCGCCCCACGTGCGGAGGCTACAGTCCTCGCTGCAGTCGGCCCCGGTTCGAGTCCCGCTTCTGACAAGCCCTTTGCTGCATGTCATTCCCCCTCTCTCTGCCTCCCCATTTCCTGTCTCTCTCAACTGTACAATAAAGGCACAAAAAGCCTGAAACAATAACTTTAAAAAAAAAAAAAAAAATAGAGTGAGTGCAAACAAGGGGTCGGTTTCACAAAGATATTTCAGACTGGTATGTAGTGTTAGGTCAGTCTCAATTTCACTCATAAATCAGTCTGATGTTAGTCACACTGTCTCACAAAAATTAAGACTGACTCATTTTAATCCAGAAAAATTAGACAGTTTAGACCCAGGCAGCAAAGGAATTTCACGGCGACTGTGGCTGCGCCCTACAGCCACCATTGTGGGCCTTGTTGCCCACGCTACTGTCAAAATGTTTAAAGGTTGCTTTGAAAGCATCACTGTAGCAGTGCTTGCAGCTTGGATTGGTTGTGTGCATATACTGCACTGCTAACTTCTAACTAACTAGTTAACTCTCGGCTCGGGTCTCCAGCATTGCTGCACGGAGATGATGAATCACAGTGTAATTAGCTTGTTTTCTTGCTACTGCTGCCTCTTTACACTTAATGAGCAAGTTTAGTTTCAACACACGAGCATGTGAATAACGCTGCAATATCATAACAGATCTCAGAGCAGTAGAAGCTGAGTCGAGGACAGATTGACAAGCTCGTCCTTGTCAATGAGTCACACCCGCGAAAATGACAGAAACTAGATACAATATTTAACTTTAACAACTTTACTGTGAAAAATGATTATGCGAGTTTGACACTTGAAAACTTTTCTTACACTCATCTGCTGAAAGTGATGAGTTTCTCTGAAATACATTTACATAATATAAAGAAATATATTTACATAGGCTAATTATGAGACGTCATTGGAATATCTCTGAATTTCATATGTAGTGAGTATGAAGGTATTGTTAAATGTGTATTGCAGCAGTTGTGTCATACAGACTTCAGGATGAGCCTGCTAACCATCAGCCTTAACTACTGTTGGTCACATGCTCCGACACAACGCGACAGGCCAGAGATCACATCAGCAGTGAAATCCTGAACCCCCTGCCACTGCTCTCTGTATTCTCCCAGCTCCCTCAGCAGTGGAGGAGGATTTACAGTTCCGCTAATGGACAATCATTCTCAAAAGCTGGAGGGAAGAAAGAACACATGCAATTAAAGGGAGCTTCCGCCCTGCAGGAGCCTCTTAACGAAGAAAAGAAGCTTTGGCTGAGTGTTGACCGTAGGTCCCCAGACTCTTAAACACTTACCTACGGCCAAACCATTAGTACAGTTGAATACTTGTCATTCAGGCCTCATTCATTCTCTCCCTGCTCCATATTAACCTGTCTGTTTTCCCACGCAATGACAGAAAGAAAGAGAGCGATGAGTGGAGCGTGAGACCAGGTCTGATTAAAAACAACAGTCTGTGTAATATGTCACAGGAAAATACAAGTGTGAATGGATTAGGAGATCCAGCACGCTCTCTGCGCCGCGTCCCTCGCTGTCTACATGAGAAAATGTCTGTCCCCTGTTGTAGTTTCAATTAAAATCCCTGAAAGAGTGAGGACAGGTGAGGCTTTCTCCTCAGATAAATGTAGTCACTGAGAAACATGCATAATGTATGTGACTTTATTTCACTGATCAAAACTCAGACAGGGTGTGAATACAGAAACCAGTCTGGATAATATAAGGTGTTTGGATCTCTGTGTACTTTGAGACTCCCAGATGTCACGGTGCACACACAGTGGGCTGACTGATAATGTGTCCTGATTGAGATCAATATTTCCTGCTGATATTCATCATTTCTGATAGTGACTGCTTTAAATCAAAAATCAAAGTATTCAGTATGTCCTTCTGACACTTGTGAGGGTGGGAAAAACTATCTAAAATATTTATAGGACATCACTGGACAAGAAAACTCTCCTCTTCATCCGAATGATCAGCTACATTATTGAAATGGGCAAGAGGCAGCTGGACTGTTTTCATGTCCTTGTGGTCAGAGAAAACCCTCCATCATATTGATTATAAAGAGGCTGGAGGTTTAGTTTAGGAAGAGGGAGGACAGATTGATTGCAGTCAGGGATTCATTTTCCACCACCCAAAAAAAAAATCTGTGTTGATAAAGTTGTGCAACTCACAAGAGACCAGTTAGAGTTTTAATCTGTGGTTAGGTTCAGCACCTAAAATTACTGGATACCACATTTCTTTTCATTAGACCCTTCTGCCTGTTAAACACCCACATCATTCAACTCCATACCTGCAGTGCGTAATGCAGGTGTTCAGTTATTAATTTGTGGTCTCAAAGCCAAGCTTAGATAACTCTGATGACATCATAAGTGTCATTTTGTCAGACTTGAGAGCGCCTCCAGTGGCAAAGTAGACATTACTCAACTGCTTTCACTGTCCAGGACTAGTTGAGTTTTTTAAGCGACAGCTGGAGCTGGAGGTGTTGCGTTCTCAGGTTTTCCTTTCGTTCCATTCTTTTTGGTGCTTTGCTTTTTGGTGCATTCCTGCTTCCTTCTCTAGAGATTTAACAAGGCTCATGTTCATTAGTTGCAAATGGATATGTTCAGTTCACCTTTCACCAAAAGCATCTTTAGTCCAGGTGTTGGACTGAAACCCAGGCAGCTGCGGTAAGGACTAAGCCTTAACGCTGCAGGCTCCACCAGATGAGCTACCGGGGTACCCAAACCTTTGGTATTCTTAATTTGTCAAGCCCCTGTGGCCCAATTCCAACTTTGAAACATATGAATGAAAATAAAATTCAACCTACTCTAGCATGTCATTAGCACACCAGCATGCCATAACTAGAAATGGGCAGGAGAGAGCACAGAGCATTACTGATTTAAATGATACGAAACTATGAGAGAAGGAAATTCTGTCAGACAGAAATTCACTGAAACAAATGGGGCAAAGTAAGTAAGTAATATGTAAATTATTATGGACAATAACATTACCATGGGGAAAGTAACATTAAAGAAACTGACTGGTAATAAAGTCACACTAAAACACTAATTAAATCATTTCTCACACACGCACTTAATTGTTTTTTATGAGCATAACAGGACATAATAACACAATAGGTCAACCTGATCTCCACATTCAGCTCAGCAGTGGGAAGTCAGTGTGTCTGAAGGCCTGCTGGGGATAACAGAAAGGCAGAGAACAAACACTGGTGGTACCAGCAGTCTTTGTGAAACGAAATGTGCAGGGTCAACAATACAAATGCTTTGGCTGTTGTCTCTGGGAAAACAGTACAATGAAAAAAGACTAATAGCTTTTTAAAAATAAATTTGAGCTGCACATGTAACGCTCCTGAGGCTGCATTTACTTTCAGTTGCGGCACATGACATTTTCCTTATTCTCCATTGGAAGTAAAGACTTTTGCAGATAAGACAGCATGTGGTAACAAGCTGCTCTGTACTGTGTGTGTGTGTGTGTGTGTGTGTGTGTGTAAATGTGATAACATGAGTATGCAGTAGTGACACTGAGGTGAGATGTTGTGGTTCAGATTATACTAGTGCTGATGATGAGATAAAGCATCTTTGACTGAGATCTTTTTCCTGTCACAGCTGATGCCAGGAACACAAGAGAAAAGGACCCAAAAAGCCCAGTTCAGTGATTTAATACACAACAAAAACAATTGCTTACAGGATGGTGCCAGGGTCAAAACAGGTACAACACATCCAGTCAGGAGTAAGCCGGACTCCAAGGTGCCAACAAAACTGGCAAAAGTCCAAACAAAGGGAAGCAGGGAATCAAACAAACCTGACATAATGATCTGGCAACTGAAAGGGGAAGACAAGGTAATAAATACTCTGAGGACTAATTAACTAAATGAGAAAAAAGGTGAAAGAGAAAACTGACGGGAACCTAGAATCGCGGTTGTACATCTAGCCAGTCAAGCTGCAGGAAATATGTTCACAATCTCTCCTCCTGCTCCTGAATTATGGCGTTGAGTAATGCAAACGTGATGGTGTCACAGTGAAGTTGATCTTTGACTGATAGAAAATGTCATCACGTCATCATTTTATCTTTTTAAGACATTTGTGATAAATTGTGTCATAATTAGAGTATGAATTCATGAGCAGTGACCTTTTGACCTTTGGCCACCATTCTTGAGTCCAAGTGGATGTTTGCAATGATGATGTAATGAAATTTGCTCCAGGTGTTAATGAGATATCAGGTTCACAGATGTGAATGTGGGATGGACGCGACCTTTCCTGTAGGTTTAGGAAGATATTTTGTGGTCAGGTGGACCCAGTTAAATCCAGTGAAACCCGCTGAGACTCACTAACATCAGGCTTTTGTCAGCAGAACATTCAGCATTCACATCCGTTAAAATGCTACTTACAGATGATTGAATCAGTAATAATATATAGCAATACTAATATACATTGTAATTACGAACTTACATGTCTTCTCTAATGCAGGACTCCTGTAAATTGTAGAGTGATTTTATCTTGCTCTGTTGAAATTTTGGCTCAAGTGAAGGAGCTGAGTTCTTCCTCCAACACTGGTTAAATCAGATTGCTGCTGGTCCGAGCTATAATCAATATTAAATGTTAAACAAAAGTTTTTCTGCCCCGACTTTTCAGCTTTTCTAAAAAGTTTAATGTTGGTGAAGCCAACAGAGAATTATCACAAGTCTGTACTTTCTCTCAGCTCTTGAGAGCTTCTTAACGTCTTTCAGCTCATCGTTCTGATTTTGTGGGCCTCAACTTTACTGTTATGGTTCAGTCTCACTGCTCTCGCAAACCTTGTCTAAAGCAGCAGCAGCAGCAGCAGCAGCAGACTTGATTCATTACTAGCTCCCCACCTGCCAATTGTGCTTGAAAGGGCCCATGTGGAGGCCTCCTCTGCAGACTTCAGTCACTGTATCTTTACTTCAGGATAAACTGGGACAAATTTATTCCCTATTTCAAAAACAACTTTGTACTGGATAGAAAGGTGCACATCTGCTTTTATAATGCCTCATTATGTTTATGTTTTCAGCATATAAATATTCTTTATCGCCATCTTTGTTGTCAAGATTTGATGGCAATTTAAAGGGAGATTCAAAGATGAGCTAAAAGAGCCAAAATAAATATTTCTAAGGGTTTTGTGTGATCTCTAGCAACACCATGAATTAAGCCATGTTTTCCTCTTTCTGCCAGCTGTCAGCAGGTGTTAGTGATTGTAACAACCCAACTCTTAGCTCTGTGATATCCCGGAGGCAGGGTGGTTCACACCTTCTTTATAGTTGTAATGGCTCATACAAGCTATGCTGAGGACACGGCGTGTTCTGCTCAGGGCTTTACACGTTGAATGTGTCTCAACTTTAGCCATGCCACTCATAATGTTGTTGTCAGACAGAGAATGAAAGAGCTGCACCTGGAGGGAAGTGAGCACTCTCGTAACAGATTTATGATGAGCGACTTTCGAGCAGCTCCTCATCCTTTTCTTCTGCAGAGCTTCCTCAAGCAGAGCCCTCGTGCAGTTCAAGGAGACCATCCTTGTTACCTCAGGTTGCACTGCTAGTACCAATTACAGAGCTTGCAAACAGCATGTTGCATGGCATCAAAAATGATGTAAGGCTCTTTGAGCTCTTGCTCTCAGTGACACAAGTGTGCTTGAGGTTTGAGAAAGAGGAAAAGCTTTTTATCTGATGAGAACCTTTGAATGTGCTCAGGTTGAAGGATTCGCACAGAAAGCCAGTCTGTGCCAGGCGGAGGCACGGAGTTCAGTATCAGTTCATAAACACGTGACACACTAAACATGTCAGAGGGCGTCAACAGTGGCTTAGATTTCAGAGTTTTTACTTCAAGCAGAGACAGAGGAATTCAGCTAACCACATAGTTACGTTTTGTTGCTAGGCGACATCTAGTGGTCGTAGTAATTATGACAGCAGCAAAGGGAAAAGTGCGGTGGCGTGGTATAAAGAGAGACAAAGTCCACGTCAGGAGGAGGTTGGGGTGGATAGATGAATGTGACACAGGAGAGAGGTGTTTGATTCCCATTTGAAACTAGCTGTTTATATTGTAACCATGACAACAAAGAGTAAGTAAGTGTAATATGAAGTACTTATTTTAACCCAAATCACGATCTTTTCCTAAACCTAACCTAAGTAGTTTTTGTGCCTAAACCTAACCAAGTCATGACCGTTATTTTAGTAACCATGGTGACAATTAGGTACGCCTGGCGCCGTAGTGGCACTATTTCAGGACCTGTGTGGTTGTTCAGGTTGGAGGAGATGTTGCTCAATACTGTGTATATGTGAGAAGATCTGGTTCCCATCCAGATGACAGAGACATGGTTGTGAGGCACCCTGAATCCAGAAGTTATACTGCAGCTGTAGGTAGAAAGTGGAGCAAATGGCGCTCGCTCACACACACACCCACATGCACGCGCGCACGAACCCCGCTGTCAGCTCTGTATTGTGATAAGCTCTCATCTTCTATGCATAAAACTCTGCCTCCACAGCCTCTGTATAATATATTAATAGTTTATTGATAATAATCTTAACTCCAGGCAACAAATAATTACTGTCCCAGAACCCTGTAGTGCAATTAAAGCTCATTGTAATTCAAATAATGAGGGGAAATATATACTGTGAGACATAATTGTGTTTGTATTTATTCAAAATGTACTATGTTATAAATTTGGCCAATCAAATGGACAAATCTAATGGACATTTCAGGAGTATTTCTCTGCTTTGAAGCTAATGTATAAGGCTTGAAAGAAAAACAGATGTGCCTTGAATAGGTAAAGAGGGAGCCCAGTGTTTTGTTTGTCTTATCATTTATTTTGTATTTTTTCGATGGTGCTTTGAAACCATTCCTCATTCAGTTGGTGGATTCAGTCAGCTAATTGTTTCACAGAATAATATAAAGGTGGGCCATGCGTTGTAATTTTTGGGCTGATTATGGTTCTGATTTGGGCGTCAGGACTGATCGGACCAAGCTGGACTGAGTCTATTCCAGCTGGTGATTCAGGATGAGTCAGGAGATAAAACCTGACAGGGTGATGTGTTTCTCAGCACTTTCTGATGCAGCTGCTACCTGACATCATGTTAGCTCAAAAAAGGAACTGCTGCGCCACATTTTGGCACATCAAGTCTGGCCTTGAAGATCAGGTAATAAAGCTGAACCCAACGTAAAACATACGTTTATATTGGTGCTATGGTACAGCATATTCTCAGACAAATTAACACAAGCTATAGCAAGTATGGAGCGCCTGGAGTTCTGCGGCCTCCTGGCCAGTTGCCCACTTGGAGATTTCGGACTGTCAACATCACCCAGTGAGTGAAATCATTTCAAAAAGATGAAATATGTGACCACGCAAGATTCTTCAGCCTCTTTGACAAATGTCCATCATGTGCTTGTGAATTCTGCTTCTAATAAAGTCTGGTGGTGCGGCAGAGGATACTTCAGCATCACCCATCAGACAGCAGCAGGATGGACAGGCTGTGGCTGGGTGGGTTTTTGTATTTTTGGTGTCCGTGCAGACACCTCACCTCACCTCACCTCACCTGCTGCAGAGCCTTCCTGTCCTGACGTCTTCTGCCAGTTTGTGTTGTTTCTAGTTTGAAAGCTTTCTATTTCTCCTCTGTAACCGTTAACAACAGCTTGGTGCAGCAGTTTAGCCTTGCTCAGTTGATGTGTGAAAACCATGACAGGCTCTGTGATGTTGATTCCCAGGAATCTTAAATCAACATTCAGTTTCTTGGTTCCTCCCACTATAAATTCTCACCGTTGCTCTGGTGTTGAGCAAGAGTGGCTGCCTTCTGAACTGTCTGGGGTCTGTTTGTGCTGTGACGTGTTGATATGTTTTTAGTACAGGGCCAGGTGTATTATCAGGCCCAGCAGCTTTTCTCTGGAGCGGGATTCTTCTCACATCCGCTGTGTGGCAGGTCCTCTCGAGGCGGAGCAGACTTTACAGCTGACTCTTTGTTGAGATCAAAGCGAGCATAAAATGTATTAAGCTCATCTGGCACGTGGCCTCACACATGGCGGGGGCACCCCTGCTTTTGTAGCCTGTGATGCTCTGGATTGCCTGCCACATATCCTTGGTGTTGATGGTGCCAGTTTTCACTCTTAGGGGCGGCGTTGCACGCTTCCTTGTCACCTAAGTGACAAGCCGCCTCACCTCTCCGTTCTCCCAGGCTTTAAGGAGGGGCGGCTCGATTCCTAAAATATCGATACTTTCAATATTACGTCTCGTTTTTACATAAGATCAATTCTAGTGTCAATAGGATTGATACAAGTTCCAGTTTCTCTCTTGTATGTTGGACTCATTTTAAAGTACAACTGTCTGCGAACACAATGATCCGTTATCGTGGACACACTTAAGTTCATCCCACTCTTTGCCACTGCTGTTGTTATACCGTGTGCACCCAAACATGAAGTCGCACCATCCCGACACATGAAAGCAACACATGAGAACCTCAGTGGCTCACCTGGTGGAATACATACTATTTAAGTTCAGTCCTTACCACATATTATTTTAATCAATTTGAATGTAACAAGTTATAATCTCATAATGAAAATACGGCAACTTCTATCAGCTACATCTGCTTGTCGGTTGAAAATTCATCACAACCTAAACGAAGGAAGCTAGTGCTCACATCATACCGCAGGCATAAACTTAGATTAAACGTATCTGAGCCTATCTACTGTACATCAGCAATGCAACATTTTGCAACAGTGATATTAATTTGCTCAGTATATCAAGCTGAAGGTGAGTTCTGGAAGGACTGGTTTAATACTGGGGAGGAAGAAGAAAACTCTGTGACGTGTGATCCAGACAGGATTAAAATCAGTGAGTGTAACAAGTGTTCAAATCAGCCAACCTCCCCTAGAGTAATAATTCCCATCTGAATGGGGCTATGAGGCTTATGAGAGTATATTCAGATAATATGAATCTTGCTTAGCTCAGCTGTAAGAGTAGCCAAAGCATAGATTAGCATATAGCTAATCTTGTTTTATTTAATTAATATTATTCTGTGGTGAACGTAATTCATTTTCATGTTTCCAATTTATGGAATCACCTCGGGTTAATGAAGGAGCCACTGGAGTGAAAATGGATGTAAATGAAAGGACTTGAAGTGAGAGACAGACGGCAGATACAGAAGCATGGCAGAGAAGAGGGGCAGAGGCAGAAAGACAATGACGACACGGAGGGACAGCTCAGTCCGTCATCTTATTCCAGGCTGATATGAAGTGCCACGATTTAAGACTTTCATTTTCAATCAGAGCCATGAAGGCTGTGAGAAGGCTGATCCCTGGAGCGGCCCCGGGATCCCATGCCAAGTCCATAAGGTCTGACAGAGAGCAGGAGATGGCTTCCCCATTGTAAAACAATCTTGTGCTCAGCCAAAAAAAAGAAATCTATCACTTGGAATAAAGATTGGACCTGGCCTGGCGTTTAAATATGATACTCTGAGAGGGGAAAAAACAAAGGTGACAGAAGAGAGGATAAAAAAGAGAAAAGTGGATTCTTGAATGCAACAGACACCTCAGTGCTGGCTGAGAGTACTGTTTCATTTCCACAAACACATCCTCTAAAACTGATGGCAGTAAACACTACACATTATCCAGAGATTAAGCAAAACTGTTCTCATCTACATCAAAGATCCTTCTGCTATTTTTCTCTGCATAAAGACATAAAAAAAAAACCTTTCAGGCCCAATACAAATGAGTTTTCATGTGCTTTAGAGATTTTTTTTCTTAGGGACATGAAGAAAATGAGGAAAATAGACCTTCTCACAGTTGTTTGAGTTACAAACAGCTTATGTTTCCATGAATGAGTCCAAGTCATGCAGGTACATACAGCGCATAAATATACCCAAGGAGGCAGTGGAGTGAGCTAAGTGTAATAATACAGACGTTAAAAGTTAAATATCAAAGGTGGAAAGTTGCTAAGAACATTTACTCAACTACTGTACAACTTTGGGATCACTAATATTCCACTTCATTTTGCTTCCACTTTCTAGAGTTACATTATAGACATATAATATGCAGGTGCCCTCCAGGCATGTTTTAAGACATATACTATAAAAATTAAATGTGTGTTAAGTTCGGAAATTACAGTTAAATTAACAACAATATATATGTATGAGCTTGAGAGGTGTTGGGAGATGTATTTTTAAATGAAACACAGTCAGGGTAGCTGTTTTTCGCTGCTTCCAGTCATTATGCTAAGCTAGGCTAACAATGTATTGCCTCCAGCTTCACACTTAACGCACAGGCATGAGACTGACATCGATCTTCTCATCTTACTCTCGGACGGACAGTAAGTTTATTTCCGAAAACGTTGCACTGTTCCTTTAAGTGGCATTTTGAATGTAGGACTTCTGATGGTGCTTTTACATTAAGTAAAGGATCTGAATGCATGTTCTGCCATAGTAATACAGGCAACACGAGCCAGTGAGTTGCGACCTTTGACCTTTGACCCTGACTGTCCTCAGATCGCAGACCAAAGCCAGTTCTTTTAAATTTGGCAACAACACAGTGTATCCACGTTGAACCCTCACACACTCCGGGAGGAGAGGCTCACTCCAACATTCCTCAAGAAAATGTCCCAAATATTTCCTGGCTGACGGAGACCGAGAACAGTTAGAGTGGGGTCATATCAGAGTGTGTGATGTGGATCAAATATTCAGACAGAAACATCACAGACAGAAAAAAAGAAAGAGAGAGAGAAGATGATGGAGGAGGATGGAAAAGCACAGATGCATCTCGGATACTGACGCTATCAGTTGCTTCCAAAGTAAACATTTCAGAAGTAATTTAAAACATCATTTTGTCAAATAATCTCCTAAGGCAGGTAGATCCTCTGTATTTTTATTCCCTGACTGCCCTTTTCCCAGCATGTTAACACTCGCTTGATGGCACTTTTCACACTTTTCTCCACACATATGCACTTAACCACAGCCACTGACAGCAACCCTGATGGAAATGCAGTCACTCCATCCATCTCTCCATCCATCCTTCCATCCATCCATCCATCCATACAGCCCCATCAGAAGTACAGGGACACTGAGGAGCAGTGCAGTGGCCCGTGGTCCACCTAGGAAGCTTTCCAAAAAGCAGTGAACTGCCCACCTCCCAGCAGCGCTGTAACAAAGGCCTTTCTCTCTTCACTCCTGTTCCTCTCCCCCTCTGCAGCAGCTCAAACCTCCAGCATTTCACCCAAACTCCATCTGCCAGGTCCCTCACTAACAGAAAATGCCTTCAGATAGAAGGCTTTAGAGTCCTCATAGTTGATCCAAAATGAACTAAAACTGGTTACCATGGTGACAGCCATGAGTACTCCATCAAATTTCGCTACATTTTTGTTTTAATTTGCTATTTTTCACCTTTCTCACTCCAGCACATTTTTCTTACGATTACTTCTAGAAACCCACTCATCAACAGTGGAAAAAGAAGCACAGTGGTCGGATTGATTGCAGCAGACCTTCACAGACCTTCAGCTTCAGGGGAAGAAATAGCCAGGACAATGGTTATACAAGCATTCCTGACAGATACAGAGCCCTCCCCTGACATATTTCCCAAATTTCTCTGCTTCTCCTGCCACCTTACTCCCAGATGATAAACAGGATCAAACCATCAGTAAAAACTGTCCGTTAAAATGTGGAGAATCACATCATCAGTGACATCACACATCAGCAAATGTGTTGACGATGTGGGGTGGGTGATATCACAAAATTTATTTTCAATCCAATACCAAGTAATACAGGGCCTGAATCACAGATACCGTCACTGATACTTTTTATTATTATGTATTTTCATGTAGGGGAGAGCAGTGTCATGATTTATGAGTTATATCATCAATAGGCTGAATCTTAATCATTTTAAGGATGGTGGAATTTATACCTGCTACCTGTGAGACCTGGGTTTGATTCCCAACTGAAGCATGTGTGTAACAGTTGAAGCAGAACAAAACTGGCCTTTGTGCATTCATGCAGCACTTTGTAAATAAGTGCTAAATGGAAGATAATACTCCTCTTTCGTGCAGGAAGCAGCCAAACCTTGTGACTGAGTTGGAGTTTCCCCAATGGCTGTTGCTCTTTTAAAATGATTTGGTGCAAGCAGGTTCTATTAGCATGGTGTGTACAGCTAATTTGTCACTAGATTTGGAAACTTTCTTTTGAACAGACTAGGTATAAACCTGGATCAGGACTGGGCCGTGTATGGATGCCGTTTGGGAGCTTAGGGCTACAACTTTTGTTACAGGAAGTCACCCAGCCGCCTTGGTTTCCTGGCTGCTCGGGAACTGCAGGGAAGAGGAAGAGCGCTTCCAGTCCCCTCCTTTGTGGCAAAAAAACTTCTTTCATTCCATGTATCATTATTACTAAAGGAGGCAGAGGTATAACTAAACATAAGACACACCGAGCAGAGAGAGCAGGAGAGAGAGAGGGAGGGAGGCTAAATAACATTGACGTCCCGGTTATAAAATCAGGATCTGACCACATTCGGTCTAGCCACATACTACATTGTGATGTAGTCTTGTTAAAATGTAATTTTAATCTGGGTTGATTACAGTAGGCATTTGAAATAGGCCAATAACTCACTAAAAACAAATATTTCAGTGAATGATAAATACACAGTATGTTATATCTGCGCCTAATATTGTGAATGACTCTCATTTAACCTAATGTTAGAGAGAGAGCCTTTGTGTGAAAGGACACAGGCAGAAACAGAAAGGGAGGTTTCCACAGGAGCAAACATGTCTACAGAATTATCTTTTTTGCTATGGTTACCAAATCCAACAGATCCAGCCCATGTTCAGAACAACAGTATCAAGTACAATCACTCTTTCATCCATTTCTCAAATTCATTCAATCATCCGATTCCCAAAAAAAACAAGATGGGTGGTCTTTTCAGAGCCACTGGGATGAAAACCCTGTTAGAGAATTCTCTTCAGAATGATGCCATGTCCTGCTACGATACGATGACGGGTTAATGATGGGATAAACATGTGGAAACAGACAAAAGTCGCTGCAGCAGTGAATCTCACATGCTAGGCATAACGAGGTGAGATGGATCTAGAAGAAAGGCGATGGAGATGACTTATTTCAGTGGCTGGTTCTCAAATTCAAGCAGCCAAAGAAAGGGAGAGGCAGGAGAACAAAGAGATTATGTTGTGATGGACATCACAATGCACCTTGCAAGACAAAGTTTGGCCTGCAGGGGTAGTGAAAAAAGCTGGTTAAATTCAAACAGAGAAACAGAGAAATTTGCTGCCCCTGGTGGATTTGCCGGGCCAATACGACAGTGTCCTCATTAGCTTCATTTTGATGTAATCAAGGAAAAGCAAGCATCAAAGCTAAGACCCCCGGTGTCTCTCCTCTCTGGCAGACACAGAATTACCTTGTAAGAGTGTCCTGTTTTTTATGCGAAACAAGTGATGGAAGCATCACTGTTCCCCATTTGCTTGATGAGACCACCGACGTGTTCCGTGCATATTGAGCAGGTGGCCTTTATTGTGCATTATGTGCATGACATGACTATAACAGAGAACTCTCCAGCTCTGTGATCAGTCAAGACCAAGAGAAATGCTTGAAAACCTAGTGATGAAGGCTCTCGAATGCAACAGAGTAGTGTTGGGTATCGGAGGATATGCTGTGTGTATATTCATGCGTATTGGCAGCTTTTATCTTTATATGTTGTCTGATCTCCCAACGGAAGTGGGAGTGAGGGGACTATTTTGTTGATGCTCCCTGTGGCAGTGGTGACCTAAAGGTTGGACAGGTAGGCTTGTGACCGGAGGTCAGTTAGTGAAAGAAAGTCAAAGACCGACACTTCACTTAATGTCTACACGGAATGTGTTTCAGCTGCAGTTTTCAGTCGTTCACCTTACGTGCATCTGCTCGAACAGATACGCTCCCTTTCTAATCAATCTAGCCGTCTGCATTATCCCCACGCTATACGCTTGTAAATGTGATCTGAAGTGTATTTTTAGACCCCGAGTCTAATTTTCTGCATTTTTTTGTGTGTGTAACCGGCTGGAAGTAGGATCAAAGCAGCAACCACTTGCTGTTTGAAAGTACGTTTAGTCTTTCATTATTGAAGTGTTGCAGTATGTTTCTTTAAGGCAACGTGAAGCAGTTTGACTGCTGAGTACAGTCCTCCCACACCACTGTGGGATCCAGTCAGTTAATGACCAGTCGTTTGAGATTTTTGCTGTAACCCTCACTGTGGAGGAGAACAACTTAACCATGCACATCATCATCTCTGTAACTGATGCTGCCGCAATCGCTGTCTATGAAGGAAATCATTTCTTCTATCCATAAACTTGGGAGTAGAAGAAAGAGAAACCGGAATAGTAAATTATGTCCCAAAGAAAAAAAGAAAAAAAAAAAGAGAGAAATGGGAGGGAGGTACAAAAGCAAAATAAAATCAGTGAAAACTGGGCCTGATCGATCTTCATGAAAGTCTAATAAGCGGGACGGGCTGCAATGAGTCAATATTAGCAGCCACCGTCAGAGAGGGACAGAGCTGGGAGAAGACGGGGATAGATGGAGCTAATGTGTGAGGAGACGACTGAGCAGTCTCCCCCATGTCTCTCTCACTCGCATGTAGAGCTGCCCCATCGTTTGGAGCTGTACGACACTCCAGTATCACCTGTTTTTATTTGCTCATCTACAACGGCAGATCATTGTACAGCAGTGGTGATCAGTGTCTCAAAGCTAACTTTGCTTTTTGTCATTGTAATGTAATTAACTACGGCACTAAATGGTAAAATTAGAATTAGATTGTTCTGGTATTTAGTGTTGACACAGCCCTTTGAGAGACACAAACACACAGACCCAATATTTCCAGGCCAAGTGCTGTTTGTTCAGCTCTTTTTTTTTTTAAATATATTTATATTCGTCAGCATGTCTCAGCTTGTTGAGACTGAGATTAAGCCCTGAATAATGTTATCATGATCATGTTGAAAACTCATGTAAGTGCTGTTGGAGGGTGCGTGTGTACATGGTGGTGCAAGTGTCGACAGGTCAGTGAATTGAGGATTAGACTTGTGAAATGACAACAATGCAGTGTAAGGTATTCAGACTGTCTGTATCCCAGTGGCAGGGAGGCAGGGCGTTTGGTGTGTGTGGCAATGCTGCATATTTACTGGGCCGAGAGCAAAGCTTGCAGGAACATAATTACCAGTTTGGGAGGGGAAATGGTTGTTAAGGAACATCTGGATGCTGGTCCACATATGGAGGGCAGCAGGTGTGTGGTGGAGGGGTTTACATACCTGCATAATCCAGATATTTATGGTTTCTCCCCAGACCATTTCTACTGTATTACAAGACTAAAGGTCATGTAATAGCAGATGGGTACATTAAAGCGTGTTTGTAAAAGATTCTGTTCATTATCTGCATCAACATTTCCCAGTGGCCCGAGGGTCGTTCTGGCCTGAAGTGAACAGTCAGCTTGACCAGCAATAATATGACAATCAGAGATACGCAAATATAATATATGAAATATATGTATATATAAAATAAAATCATATATTTAAAAAATATATGTGAAACCCATTAGAGATTGGAACAATTTCATATGTGACATACCTGTCTAGCCCATACAAATATGTATGTTTATGTATGTATGCTTATATTGTAGACTATATGCTATAAATATATAGCCTTCCCAAAGCCTGGCAGAACAGTCAAGTCACGTGTCTGAGAAAACCTATAGAAGCATATAGAATTTATACAACTTTCACTTTCAGTTTAATAATTATTAATATAAATAAATATTAATAAAGTGTTTCCTACCAACATGTCTGATTGTCTGACTACTTGGTGTCTACACATTGCACCTACAGTGTTTCTAGAAATGTTGCAGTGATTCCATATCTTAGCAATTAGTCTGCGTATGTTATGACTAATAGAACTACAACTCCCAAGTTGCATTTTCATAAGAAACATTCTATCGCTGGTCTTAAAATTCAGTTCTGTGCACTGTTACTGCAGGTTGATGCTAATTCTTCCTCTTCTTTAGAAATGTTTTTGAATCAGCTGATTCACACGTCTGACTGGCTTCGTCTCCATAGCAATTGCAGCTCAGGCTATTTCTGCCTGTTGTTCCCTTGCCAGATGATGAACAATACACCCTAAGAATGTTTATATCTTAATGAATTTATTTATTTTTCATGTCTTCACACTGTGGCCAGAGGAATTATGTTTTGTCTTCTTCGTCCAACCCTTTCTTGTGCTAGTGACTAGCATGGATAGGTAGATCCCATTAGACTGTGATACCAGGCTAGTGATACTCTGTGTGTGTGTGTGTGTGTGTGTGTGTGTGTGTGTGTGTGTGTATGTGTGTATGTGTGTGTGTGAGAGAGAGAGAGAGAGAGAGAGGGCTGGCCCAGTTTTGTGGCACCTGAGGATTGTCTCCACAGGTTTGCTTCCTGGCTGAAGAGCTTTAACCCTGCTGAGCACAGCTGGAGGCACAGAGACAGGTAGATGAACAGAGAGATTCGAGCTCGAGGAAACACTGATGCAATATTTATCAACTCCATAAAATCTGCATGGAAATTCTCTATTTGAAACATGCAGTATTCTTTGCCAAGCAAAGAATACTGCTCCAAACTGAGATGAACTGACAACGCTTGAATAATGATCACTAACACAGCATCAATATTTAAGGTTAAGTTCTCCCAGCTCACAAAGAAGCATATTTTCTCACACACCCCTGATGGTACCTGGTCATACAGAGGATTCTATCTGCAGAACTCTTTTAGACATCCTGCAGTGAGACTAATGTCGCTGCCCTACTGCAATGGAAGTGAATCGAAATTTGTTGCAGTTTTTTTTTGCATTGAAAACGTTCACTGGAAGAACTCATCAGCAACATCTCAGTTACTCAGGATATTTTACTGAACACACTGTCACTGTTTTTGGGTGGATCACAACAGTGGGGCCAGCCCCTTAATCTGGATTATACAACAGTTAGTTCCGACCAAGTGATTTGATTGGATGAGAGTCATTCCGTGAGTGCTGATGTAGAGTACAACAACACTGGGGCTTTTAACTGCATGTATCACTCCGCTCTACAGGTGCTCTATTAACCATTAATCAGCATTACATTAATGGTCGTTATCTATCTTAGATTGTACCAAACAAAGACGACAATATTTCCAGAAATAACATTTGAATTAAATGATGTCTGGTTGTAAGAAGAGGATGAAGGGAAGATGCCTGGATACTGGTAACGTGAAGACAAAGACGCAAACTAGTGTAAACGAGTGTGTGTCGAGCCGCAGTCTACTGTGAGAGACTAAGTAAGAAAGATATTGTGTCTCTTCTAACTTTCTCTCTGAGTGATCATCTTACAGTAAATACAGCTGAAATCACAGCTCAGTCTTTTGTCGGATGATGTCACAGTTATAAAATCAGGATTTGCCCAGAGGTCCAGACATGTACTAGGTTATGACCTTGTCTTGTGAAAACTGAAAAGTGGTAAAAACTCATCACTAAGCCTTCATCATGCATTAGGTACAGCAGTGATGTGGGATGGAGGCCTTCAAATGTCAAAACAGACAGGAAAAATTTAGAGTGCAATTGTCATGGAGTTTCTATTGAGTTGAATCAGACTGGCTGAGCTGGAGGGTTGAGTTGCTGTGGTTCCTTGCAGCTGTACAGAGCACATGTATAAACTCCAGGTTAAGACCACAGATGTCCAACTAGAAAATGGCAGCAGGGTAAACAGCGGACAAAGAGGGTTTTATCCAACTCTGGTTGGCTGTATTTCTGACTCGTACATTTGCTTTTTGTTGCTTGTGTGCTTGTGTGTACGCTGTAGCTGTCCCTGGCACAGACAGCGCACATGAATCACAGCGAGGTATTGAGCCCTTACCTAAGGAGGGAGCGTGCTGCATTCAGGTTTTCTACTCCAGCATTTCATGTGGGTCAGTGAGCTTACACATATATTCACATACACATACATGGATGAGTCTGAGAGCACTGTCTGCTGCTAAAGTAACATATAGCTCATTAAGCTGAGACTAGCCATAGAGGAGAGCTTCACACAGCCTCATGAAGTGTCAAGTGTGTGTGTGATCTGTGTCAACTGATGGTGTCATTGTTGTGGAATCTGACAGAGTCTCAATCGGTGCTTTTATTTTGGAGTATTTTCACCTCACATTATCATCCTATAAAAAGACCAAGAACCAGATGCATAAAACTGTAGGTTCCAATTTATATATACACAAAGGTAGAAACAAGGACGCACACTCTTTTGGTCAGATTTTTAAATTCCCACCGTACATGTAGTCTGATACATGGCGACAGCAGGCCAAGCAAGATAACCCAGACGTCCTGCCAGGCCACATGCTCCTGCATCCTCATGGGAGATCCCAAGGCCTCCCCAGGTCAGATGTTATATTTAATTCATCCACGCTCTGCATCTGTCCTAGGACGTCTCCCAGCTGGCTATGCCTGGAATACTTTCACATCCAGAAAGCCTGGAAAACCTCAACTAGCTCTTTTCTCTGCAAAGAAAAAGTGATGCTACTCTAAACTCTGAGCTCCTCAACCTATCCCCGAGACTCTGACCCTGACCCAGACCCTGTTCAGGCAGACAACAACACAGCATGAAAAAACACTGCACTTCCCTCATTTATTTCAAAGGACTTGTAACCCAGATAAGCAGTGGAAAACAGATGGATGTACGAGGCGTTTGTACAGATTTATGAATCTGATGAAAAGAGTGCATGTCAGTGTTTCTGGCTTTGTACGTATCCACAGTGTCAGTTTGACTCAGCTCTTAAACTTTTGATGAATGCAAACACTCACTCCAGGTAGATGACTGGAAATCTGAATGCTGTATTTCTACTATTTACCTTTGTGCCGATGGGTTTTAAATCATGAAGATGATATTTAGAGGTTAAAACATCATCTCATGTTGCTTGTTTATTGTGTGTTAATGACTCATGGACATTTAAAGGCACTACACAGGCTAGCTGTTTGTGTGTGTATAAGTGCACAATAAGCAATTAATAATAACGATGATAATAATAATAATACCTAATATTTGCATAGCATGTCACATTTATTAAATAAAATGTAGGATTGATAAAAGACAGAGAGAAATGGAAGGTGTAAAAAACAAGGTGTCGATTAAATTACATACGTGACAACAGGTGTGAAATAAATCACATGTAGAATAATGAAGGACAATAAAACAAAAATACAGTGTAAAAGTGTGATTAGTAAAATATGTAAAAAATAAAAGGAAAAAAAAATATGTTAACTGGGTAAAACACAGAGAAAATGAGACAGTTGTTAGAGTTGTGAGTTTAATTGTGGGTAGATTAGAGCAGAGAGATAAAACGTTTACCATCACCCTGTGGCCGCTAACGATGCCACACAAACACAGAGGGGATGAACAGGACACACCGGGGAGAACAAAGTCAGCGCTTCTCCACAGGCTTGGTGGAGTTTCGTAAAAATACTTAAATTGCATGGAAGGAGGCATTGCCTTAAAAGCTAAAGTCTGGGAGCAAAAGTCTCACCCTGCAGGGTGTGGAATGATATGTAGCTGTGGCTGCTTTTAGGTAAGAGGTGGTTATACACGATGTATCTGGAGGGGAGCCAGACACCCTGTGAAGTGAACTCATTTTGGCCACCTACATGTATAACCACCATGTAATTGATTTAAAAAAAATCACATTAGCCACTTGAGCCATTTTATAAGATGGCCGCCATTTCTGGCATAGGAAACACAATTTTTACCACAGAGTGTTTTTGAGTTTTTACCCACTGAACTGATTTAAATGATAATTATGAGGAAATTCACAATTGTTAATGTCAATTAAATATAATTTTAGGTGATTAAAACAATTTTTATGCTTTTGGCCTGTCCCTCATTGTGATGGTTCTAATTCAGCAGGACTTTTAATATGTAAAATGAAGGTTAAAGTTTTATTTTTACAGTGTACTAAATTGACATTTCTTTGCCAGAAATGGCAGCCATCATGGAAATGATGGCGATCTCGAATTTTTGAGTGGATAATGTGCAGTTATCTGCTGTGCTACTAACCTTAACCATAATGTAGCAGGTACACGCCGATATAATGGAAAGAAAAAATGAACAAGCATCATTGAAATGAATCCAAATTTCTGCTGAATTGAACACTGAGTTTGGTGACAGGGTCGACTCAGTGCCTCTGCCAACAAGATGAGGATTAACTTCACTGACTCATCTTCACCGTCCTGCTTGACATTAAGCAGAACTGCTACTTTTTGCTCTATTATTATTTCTGTTATTTGGCTGCACCTGGTGCTGTGATGACTCACTTTCGTATGATGATCAATAAGTCTCAGTATAACCTGTTTAATGCTAAAGTAATTTATAGAAAACGAGGGTCCTACAGTAGCTTACCTGACATTTAACTTGGCCCAATATAATTATTGCTCATTTTCATTTTCCTTCAATCTCCGATTCTGAACTGATTCTCTGTCTCTCACACAGTGAAAGAAACAATGGAAGAAAGATTCAGCAGGAAGAGTTTAATGAGGTGCGATTGCCCTCACGCCACTGACATTTCACACCAGTACTATATACGTGTGTGAAGTGTATTTTTCTGACCACACTGCCTGCTCCAGGGGCTGATAAAGGCACGGTGCAATCAAAGTTAGCTGGATTCTTGTGTCTTGGTATTTTCGTGACATTTACTGGCTGAATTAACACATAAACCCTCAATTTCTGTTGTTTCTCTCCACCACATTGTCTTTCATTGGATTTCTTCTCGTTTTATTGGATTTCCCCTTCGTGTTTTCTCCTCTGTCCTCTCTGTGTGCTCTCTCTCTCTGTCAGTCCTCTCTGCTACCGCCTCTTCAATTAACTCGTGTTCTCCCAAACTGCAGGAATATAAATCTCTGACATTTAACCTACTGATAGCTAATCTCTGGATTACTTTTTCCTTTAAACTGTTAAAAGTTAATGTATCATCACGGTAGGAGAAGCTTAGTTTTACACATTGGAACAAAATAGCCGTGAGGATTTTATTCTTGTTTTGTAGATTTTATAGAAACAAAAAATTGTGTTCAATTTATCATAGTCATCATGTCATTTGACTTTTGCTTGAGGTTTTATCGTTCATTCTGTACATTAGGTTTGTTTGATTGCGTTTACAGTGGCTCAACATCTTCACCAATTTGACAACACAGTATAAATAAAGCAGGAAACGCAGGAACACAGCAAGTTAACACAACAGGAATTTCTAGGAGACACTATCACTACATGATGATTGAAAATAAGATAATAGTTTTTATTTTTGTTGTAGTATTTTGAATACGTGGTTCTGATAGTATGGATTTAGTACGGATGTTGGCTTTATACTTTTAAGTCGGTCCATTTTCTTCTATGTGACTGTTATCTTCATGTATTTGCTGTGTTTTCTGTATTTGTGGTGCATCAATGAGGTGAATGTGTTGATTAATCGGCCCAACTACTTTTTCATACGATTGTTTATTGAATGAAATCAAAAGTGGCAGCAACAAAAAAACGACTTGTATTTTTAATGAGACAAAGAAACCAAAATACAAGTCGAAGTGTCAGAAACTAGAACACAGCAGAAAACTCGTTTGTTTTTTTCGTTTTCTGCTCTTTGTCTGAAAAACGTTTTCTTGTTTCTGCCACTTTGGATTTGATGCAGTAAACAAAACTATTAAAACGTACACGGAGCAAGCCTTTTACCAAATGTTCTTAAATTGATTTTTGCTTATTTTTCGGCAGCAAGAAATGTTGTCATTTCCCCATTAACAACACACACAACACACAATCTGTTTGTGTTAAAACTGCATTCTGTTCCATTCTACATAATAAGAAGAGCTGCTGAGTGCACCAGACTCTCAGTTATGGCCTCTCTAATGTGCATGGAAAAACAACTGTTGTTGTGTGCGATCAATTGCCTCATTTTTGATCCAACTTTAGCAGCAGTTTTTTGAATGGGTAATGTTGTAGTGTTTAATACTTTCAAGCTGGGAAACGCTGAGTTGCTTCTACAGCAAGCAAAAAGGCCTGATGTGTGTGTAGCTAGTTACTGCAGCAGCGTTTCATTCAAACCACATTAGAGCACATACTCACTTTGTGATGAGATGTATGATGTTAGAAAGGTAAAAGACAGATGATGGAAGAAGGAAATGAATTTTGTCTTTCAATATCAGAGACTGAAACAAGCTCCAGGTTTTCAATCGGGCAACTGCTGATGCAAATACACACTGCTGTGTGTGTGTGTGTGTGTGTGTGTGTGTGTGTGTGTGTGTGTGTAGTTGATCAATGAAGCATGTGAGTACAGTTCTCACACCTCGTTGTAGTACAGAGATAGACATGCGACAGCTGACTGAGGGAATCAGAGCAGAAAGCTGAGCAGAGAAAACAGCTCATGCAACATAAAGATACTTGTGAGTCGCTCCGGGGCTGATTGAAGCGCAGCCAAACATCGCAGTACATTTTCCTTTTACATGCCTTGTCTTCTTGCTTTTTTTTTTTTTTTTGAGATATAAGTTGTGTCAATTCATGTGCCTTTTCGCATTCTTTTCATTCTCTGTCTGTCCATAAGGTATCGTGGTAAATATCATTTTCAGTACAAAAGGCTGAAAAGACAAATGCATCATGTGAATAGAAGTCTGGACTGCTACACTGGATGTAAGCTTCAAACCACAAAGAACCTGAACTCTGACGCATGCATAAATAGACCACAACCTGCCCTCTGTAGACAGAAAAGTGCCCTTTTGCTGGGGTGTAAATAAAATAAAATACATTCCTGTTTGCAGAAAGCCTGCCCTGGCTGCCAAATATATCAAATCTAAATCAAAAATTTTAAAAATATCAGGTTGGGAGATTCCCAGGCGATGCCCTCTACCCTCCCTCCCTCCTGGTTTCGTGCCACAGCAGCGAGCTCTGTGTGGACACAATGCTCCCGGTGGGAGTCAGTGTGATGAGTTACTGTGAGGCAGACATCAGGTATAAATACACTCTTCATTTTTATTTTATATTGATATTGACGTACTTTAGGAATTTGACACTACTTAGCAAGCAGCTGGAAATGTGCTGACCAGCTATCGTAAGTGTTGATACCTTTTGCTGTTAATGTGGGAATCAGTGGAGCGTGGTCAAGTTCTTGTGTCACATCCACTGAACTTAAGAGAATGATCCCATCTCACCACAGTAGATTTAATGTTGTGTCCACTGACAGATAACTCCATAGCTCTCTCTCTCTCTCTCTCTCTCTCAGTCCTATTCATGAAAATAAATGTTCTCTAATTCCATAATTGATTATTAGGATCAAACATGTTGACTGGAGTTTTCTGTCATACATACAGTCAAATGAATTTAAACAGTAATCATTGCATCGTTTTGATTGCAGGCATCTAACTTAATAACTAACTAACTACTGGATCATTGTAGGATGTTATTCTAGACCATCATCAGTAACACCATACAGACATGACCCCTCCATCTACTATGACAGGAAGGCATACAAACTGAACAGTCCTTGTTACCATCAGCTCATTTCTATAGTTATTGCGTAGATGTCAGGGACATCACTAAATTCAGTGCAGTAGGAAACCTTGGTTTCATAGTAAGTGCTAGTTAGACATGTGAGGGTGTTAGAGGTGTTAGGAGAGGAGGTCTCTCTGAAGTGATGAGTCTTCAACAGATTCATGAAGATAGAGAGGGACGCTTGTCCTCTGATAGCATCTGGTAGCCTGTTACACCATCAGAGAACCACAGACCAGAACAGTGTAGTCTGAGACTGTCTTGTGTGCAGGGATGGTGATGACAGACCACATTCATTAGAGGAACACAGTGGCCGACAAGGAGAATAAGGCTGAATGATTGAGTTCAAGTAGATGGAGCAGACCCAGACGCCACTCCGAAGGCAGCATCAGTGACTTTTGATTTGAGCGACCATGGGTACCCAGTGGAGGTCAGTGAGTAGCAGAGTGACATGTGCCCTTTCACGCTGATCAAAGACCAGCCTGGCTGCTGCATTCTGGACCATCTGTGAGGGTTTCACTGAGTGTGAAGGAAGGTCTACCAGAAGGGCATTGCAATAGTCATGGTGAGAGATAACCATGGCCTGGACCAAGACGTGGGTCATGTACTGATACAGGTAAGGCCTGATCTTTCTGTTGTTGTATAGAGCAAAGAGACACGACCTGGGATGTTAGAGATCCTTCTCAGATCAGAGAAGGAGAGCTGGTCATCAAACAGGACACCCAGATTTCTCGTGACCTCAGTTGGGGTGAGAGATGAAGGGGCGGTTTTGATAATATCGTGATGGAGAGACTGATTTGTCGGGATGACTAAGAGTTCAGTCTTAGAGAGGTTTAGTTGAAGCTGGTGTTCCTTCATCCATGTGGATATGTCAGCGAGAGGCTGCGGTCGTCTGTTGGGAACCACAGGTGTAGTTGGGTGTCGTCTGCATAGCAGTGATATGAGAAGCCATGCGAGCGTCCCTGCCATGACACACTGAAGAAGCCCCCAGTGAGATGGGATTCAGAAGTGTATAGCTGTTCCGAACAGCCACACTGGAAGGTGGAGTGAAAAATTGGTTGTCATAGAAAGGGCAGAGAAACTACATGTTTAAGTGCTTTGATATAGGGATAAACAGGAAGGTATCTCCTGGAAGACTTTCATAGGGTTGCACTTGGTTGTTCCCATAAAAAGTAACCATAAATATGGTTGTGTCAAAATTGCAAAAAGCAAGCTTGAGATGTTTATCAGTCACTTTCTGACTCAAATCGAACTTCAGTATTTGCTTGGTCGTATGCATTTGCATTTGGAAACAACCAGGTTTTATTCTAAATGAAGGGTACAATTTGCAAAACTGCTAAGTATGTTTTCTCCATTTACCATTTACATGTTTTTTCAGGTGTTCTCTAAAGCTGATACTGAACCACACTGTCAGTTTGCACACCACATGATATTCAGTGCAGGGAGAATGAAATGACCATATTAATCTCGGCTGTAAATTCATACTTGACTTTGCTCATTCTTGCAGCTTGTAATATTACATTGTTTGGTTGCTATCCTATTTTAAAACTGAAAAAATATGAGATTATAAATAATAATAATAATAATAATAATAGTAATAATAATAACAAAGACCTTTTTCTTAAAAAATCCTTTAAGTTGTGTATATGTTTTACTGTAGTACTCTAAAGACTTTATAAAGAATGTCAGAATTACATCACTGCCATTTAACATTTAACAGCCACAATCTTCCAAAGTTCAACTAGATTGAACTTTGACTGCTGAAACAGCCAGCATTTAGAAATAATGGGTTTCAGAGCTCATTGGTGCTGTTGCCGCGCTCTTTCTGAAAGCTGCATTAGAGTGTGGAACGAGTCACACACTCACGTACACACCAACGTTGCTTGAACGCTTTGTTGAATATTGCAAACTGTCTTGATTTGTGGTCTGTTTGTTTTTGGAATACCGGAGTCATATGTTGCATTGCTACCTGCTATTTGCCTTATTGTTTGTATTATTTCGTCAGATGTGACTGACACCCCTCTTTATTTAAAACATGATCCCAGAACTGTTCTTGTCAGGCCTGCAGTGAGTGCATCGTGACAGCCTCTGCTGTGATTTCCTGACAGTTTTCTTTGTCTTTGGCTCTCTACGTGCGTCCTGTCAGGTGAATGGAGTCATTAACGTGACGCCTCTGACATAGATGTGAAGGTTACAGCAGGGAAATCAATTATCAGGACCTGAGAGACCTGAACGAGTTGTAAACATGAGCTCTGCCTCTGAGGATCCCCCGCTGGTCACTGCTTTGAACTTTCAAGTACAGCAGGGTGTGTGTGTGTGTGTGTGTGTGTGTGTCTATTAAGTGATATTGTCCACTTAATAAATATAAGATTCGTGGTTCAGGACTGATGTAATGTTTAGTAAAACCTAAGATCCTGACTGACCAAAGCTACTTGGTGACATTTCTGAAATGTGTCTATTTTTCTTTTATTTATTGATGTTTTGTTCCTCATATAGACACCTGACTGCTTTTTAATTACAGACAACTGATTATCGATCCGGTACTTTAACGGTTCTCTTATTGATCGATTCTATTATTGGTACTTTTTGTTATTTTGTAAGAGGAAAAAAAAACTAAAGTTAAAAACAGAATCTAAATTCCTTTATTTCATCACATGTACTCAATAACATTCTTGAGAAACAAACTTCAACAACCTTGTTTTGAACAGATCACTAATATAGACTGATTTTGCAATGATGGAAATTTAAAACAAATGTTATATACAATGATTTACTACAGGACTTTTTCATTGAAAGTATTCTTACTGTGCAGTAGTTCACCAGCAGCCCCCACATCTGTAACCCCCACCTGCTCTGAGTGACCTGAACCTGAACCAGAAATTCTGAACAGTTCAGATGAAGCTCTGTCCATTTCACACTGAATTTAAGAAAACCCCCAGAACAATCAGCTGGAGAACGGTCACCCTTCATCATTAATCCATGTTCGTATAATTTAGTTAACTTTAATTAACAAAACTCGGATGAGCTACGAGCTAGTCGGTCGAAAACTGTACATTTCTCCGTCTGTATGTGGCGGACTTTCACAGGGTGTTTCCAGAGGTCATTCATGATTCAGCTTTTACATGAAAAGGAGAACTTAGGAAAAAGGAATCTGTTTTCCAATACTGAGAGCAGAACCGATAACGCCGGAGCTTACCAATAGTGTGGTCTTTAAAAATGTACGTAAACCGTTTAATACCTGGTTTTGGTACGCATCCCTAGTTAGCAGTGTCAGTGTTTGCTATGTGTGAGGGTCTGATCAGGTCCACCACAGTATCGGACGGTTGTACTGATTCAAAGTATCTCCATGTAACAAACAGTTTTATCCGCCACTCTTTGAGCCAGCGGCAGTCATTGTCTCCTATAGGACATGCATGCAGGAAGAGGTGGCCTTTAAACGATCATGTCTAGCCTTTCATTCAGCTCTGCACATGGCCACTGACTGCAGGCTCGTTCGCTTTCACTTCACCGCCTGAATCACTTAATGAAGGTTCACAGGATGATGGAGAAGCAAAAGGAGAATGACTAATGCTTCAAAAGAGCGGGGTGACGAATCTCTCCTGTTTTCTCTGTGACTCTGCCGTTCTGCAGGCTTCACTGTCTGTGATTAAGGGAACATTTGAGAGTGATGAAGCCATCAAAAACAGCTCTATCTTCTCTCAGCCTCGCCGTCTCTCTCCACCTTTCCTCGCTCTTTCCCTTCTCTGCCAAGGTTCAGAGAAGAGTTCAAGTTCAACACTCCACATTCCAACGCTTTACCATGTTACCTTCCTATTTAAGCTGCTATCAATCCGGTTTCTGATAGTATGTTATTATCACTACAGTACTGATGGATTGACTGACTGTCAACAAATGTACTAAATGACTGTCCTTGATACAAAGTCACAGTTGGACACATTTGGCCTTTTTTTTTTTTTTTTTACTTGAAGTTGAAAAAAGAAACAAAAACTAAAAAAACTAAACAAGTTGCTCATTTGTTTGGGGTTTTTACCCCCACATCCAGCTACTGTGCCCTTCACTTATTTCCTGTATTGTCACTGCATGTATATGTAATGGTGGTATTTCATCATTTATGACCATCATGCAGGCACAGAGTGCTGGCAGGTCAGAATTAGGCTGGATCAATAGAGCAATAAGAGTCGGAGTCATCAGCCATGTTGATGCAGTGTAAGGCTGTGACACTCATCATAAATAAAATGTAAGGAGGATAAAAGTAGAGGCTGAAAGTGAGTCTCTGATCCTTAGCAGTGGTAGTACCAACAAGTGCTAAAACCTGCAGTTCCTCTAATGAGCACTAGAGTCTGGCTTCAACAGTGAGTCAGTCCCCATAGACTCCCATGTTAAAATGTCCAACTTTACAGCAGAAATAAACATGTTTACAGCCTGGTACAAAAACAGTTTTGGTCTCTAAAGCTAATTTCCTCCGTCATGACACCTGTTTATATAACTCACCTGTTTACATTTTATTAAGATTTAAAGTTATTTAGAATTGAGGGTGTGGCCCGCTTTGAGTGACAAGTGGGTGAGAGTATGCTTGCCATGAACCGGCATTCACCTAAGTGGATTAGCTGGGAGTTAAGGGCGGAGTCAGGCACTGTCAAGATGGCGACAGTGGAGCAGCCCACTCTGAGCTTTAAAACCACTATTCAGAAACCTGTGGCTGACATCACAGAGGCTACATCCATCTTTATTTACAGTCTATGGGTAGTGGCTGTGTTTGAGTAAATGTAAAGATAGTTGTGACTGTCATGGTAATAAGGTCACAATAACAATGGTAGCATACAGGTGTTTAGTGGTGCTGACTGATAAATAATATTTTCATTGTCATCGTGATATGAACATGTTGCAATAAACACATCGCAACATACTGACTGAAACGCCATGAATTAGAAAAACTCTTTTTATTTACATGCTCCAGGCAGTCACGGTTTTCAAGGCTCAGCGCATGAAACAAATGAACTGGAAGAAAACTACCACGTTTTGGTGACAGGCTGCAGCCTCACACACACACACACACACACACATAGCAGAGTGTGATCACAACCGTTCTGAGTTAAAAGACAATTAGTGTCCTTCATCACACCACCGCTACATTTTCAACTTCTCCCATCCACCGTGGTTTGCTTTACACGAGCGCAGCACGCTAACGTTAAGCTAATAGTGAACCGTTATGAACAAGCCCCACCCTAGCAGCGTTACCTGCAGCAGAGGGAGGACGGAGGGGATGACCGATAGTGACCTTTGTCTCTGTTCTTAATTCAGCTTCACTCAGCAAAACTGTACACGCCACTTCAATATTTGTTTATTTATTGTAAATCGCATCGTCAGATTACAGATTTTCCTCATATCGTGCAGGCCTAATGTTTAACAGGTGTAATGTTTATCATGTCCATCATGTAAGTTCAGCTTGCCTGATGCTCACATGCTGGAATTGAGGGAAATTGGAATTTGCACCTTTAGTTTTGCAGTTTTTTGTTCATAAACTTAAGGTCTTCACTAAACGTCACGCTGGCAGCACGGCAGGAACTGTTTGAACATGCACCAACTTTCCTCCCTTTGTGTTGTTAGACCACCAGACAAGTCTTGCAGGCTGCTGTGTGTAACTGTGTGGAGCTGAGTCTTGCAGGCTGCTGTGTGTAACTGTGTGGAGCTGAGTCTTGCAGGCTGCTGTGTGTAACTGCGTGGAGCTGAGTCTTGCAGGCTGTTGTGTGTAACTGTGTGGAGCTGAGTCTTGCAGGCTGCTGTGTGTAACTGTGTGGAGCTGAGTCTTGCAGGCTGCTGTGTGTAACTGTATGGAGCTGAGTCTTGCAGACTGTTGTGTGTAACTGTGTAGAGGCATCAGACCAAATACCAGCTGAAACACTCAAAACGCCAAACTGACATTTCAGGTGGAAATCAACAACATGTTGCTCCTCAAACTTGCTCTTCTCTCAGTTGTTTGACACTGATACTGAAAAATACAACCTCTACCCCACCCCACCACCACCACCACCCACCTCCAACTCCCCACTCCAAGTGGTGCACTTAAACCGAGCCCCAGACTGGGTGGAAAGAGCCTTTGATGAACAGAGTGGGATGCAGCGTGCAGTGATTGGTGAACGTGCTGACCTTCAGACTGTTTTAAAACAGCAGGCTGTTACACTGGGAGTCATCTCTGACTTCTCCACCACTTTACAACCCATTTATGTGTGTGGGAAAATTTTTTTTTTTTTTTTGAGTTTTAACGATACTCGATTAAAAATTAAAGATGTTACAAAACAACAATAATAAACAGACTGCAAACTAACACAGTCAGTAAAACAATATTCACACAATCCAAGTCATCTCAGTACACGAAGATGAGCTCATTATCCACAACACAGAAAACTCATTGCAGACCCTTAATCACTCTGTAATAATTCAAATCTATGTTTTTACAAACACAAAAACATCATCATCCTCCACAGTTTCCTCCAGTCTGTTTCTTCTGCTCATACACTACACTACTCATTTTCATGAGCATTTTCCCAGTTGTTGTGTGACCAAATGATCTGTGTGATGTGATTTATCACCTGGACTAGTCAGACCCTGTAATTGAATCTAAATTTGTGCAACAAAGGCTCAGTTGCTAGAGAATTCCAGATGCCAGAGAGGGCAGAGCCTCGTCTCACCCTGCTTTGGATGTGAACAGGAGCGCTCACACCACCATTCGCTTTAAGCACAGCCTGAATGTCACGATACAAAACCCTAACTTTGTTAATAAAACCAGGACAAATATCAAAGGCACTCAACGTGAGCCATAAATATTCATGCTGAACACCTTCAAAAGCTTTTTCCTGATCAGTGGTCGTGATTCCCACTTTGAGGCCAAACTGTTCACACATCTCTTGAGTCAAAGTCATGTCATCAGAAATCAACCAGTCAGGTTCACAGTAGGTCTGGTCACAAGGAGTCACATGTTCCATCACTTTGCTCAGTCTGGTTGTCAACACGTTATAGAGGAGCTTCGTATCAGTGCAGAGCAGTGACACAAACTGTAGGTTACCTTTCTTACGCCGGGAACACAGTGGATGCGTGGCGGCTGCAGAACGTGTTGATTTTCATTTCGCCACACGTTAACGGGTTAGAGCAGACACACTGCTGACCTGATGTTATGGTTGCATGGCATGATCTAGTGATTATTAATGAATTAGAAATTGTTTTATAATGAAAATAAATCTAACATCCCAGTAACCTGTAAACTCTATGTAGAGAGATAAAGCTGCAGCAGCAGCAAGGCAGCGAAGATTCATCTGGTCAGCCTCCACGCACACGCCACGCAGGCACTGTGTTCCCCAGGTTAGCCTGTAAGGTAGCTACTGGCCTCCTGTAGCTCAGCGGCAGACGTTGCTGTCGCAGAAGTCAACAGATAGAGAGCACCTTTTCCAGGAGCTTCCCCACAGGAGAAATATGCTTCCAGCTCTACATCAGTCTGCTGTTAAACCTGAGGGAGACCAGCTCCTCTCGGTGCTTACGTTTAATCAGATGACTGTAAAAACTGAAGCACTCACAGACTGCACTGTAGTCAGGCAGCACCTGCCCAGTGTCAGATGTAAGCAGTGAATCAACCTCCTCTGTCCACTGTAACGCTCCACACCAAAGACAAAGTGTGATGGGATCTGGGCTGTATTTTGAAAGTGGGACCTGGCCAAAGCCTCCTGCGCTCAAACACCCAGCAGGTTGGTTAAAACAGACTTTTTCTCAGTGTCGTGTCTCACTATGATGCTGGTCTCCTGAGGACCTCAGCTGAGTCCTGGAGTTTCCAAAGAAATACAAAAAGCTTCTTTGAGGTTTTTATCCACCAGTAAGTCCATAAGCACAATTGGACTTTCTTTTATAAAGACAGAAGCTGTTACAAATAAAGGATGAGAAAAGCCCAAAGGACTGAGAAATTATGTTTAAAACAATATAAACAATCATGCCTGGCCACAGACAGTCAGTTATCTTTAATATGTGTCCAAGTGTATTATTATGAAATTTTCAGACATCACACAGCTCATGAGCCTCAGTGAGAAGCAGGCGTGAGGCTCGGTCCAGTTCAACTCTCCACCAATAAATAAATGTCCTTCACTGTTTCTCAACCACTTCATATAAAACATCTGGAAAGACTGATCTGACTGGAAGACTCCCACAACTGGAGCATAAACATTAATAAACACATTTTTTATTTTATTTATTTCACTGGTTTTGCTTTGAACAGATGGCCTTAATGATTTCTTCAGATTCCACACACTGAATGAATACCAAGCCCACAACTGTTCCTGGTTTTGTGACTTTCCATTCTGTTCTGCAGTCACCCGTATTATCAGCAGTATTGTGTGTCTCTTGGACAAAAAACATCTAACTTTTTAGTGAACAGAGGACAAGCCCTTTTCCCATCATTCCTTGCTCCATAGTACAGAAAAAAAAAGTTTGAAACCAAGAACAAACTACAGAGAAGAATAACTTGGAATATCTGCCAGACGCTAACTGCTTCTGGACATTTTGAACTAGTTGTTTTAGCTGATAAGTCTCCTGAAGCTCAGCTTCAGTCTGTTGGGAACTCTGTGTTTTCCTGCTGTGAACGCTGTGTTTGCTTTGGACTCTGTGCTGCAGTCTCATGACCGTTTTGAATTTAAACATAAGATTTAGGCTACGTCCACACTACTATGTTTTTGTTTTAAAAAACATCTCATTTGCTACGCTTCCTCCTCACGTCCACGCTGTTGAGTTTTCGAGCAGCTAAGACGAGACTTTTGGAAATTCTGCTGGACCTGTCTTATTTTGAAAACTCTGGACGTCTGGACAGACAGAAACTGAAACCTTTAGAAACAATGACATAGACACCCACGATCATTTTCTTTTTAAAAAGCCATTTTAAAATGAAAACGTAGTGTGGAAGTAGCATTAAATCATCAGTGTTGTTCAGAATCATAAAGACCTGCCCACTGAGGGAAACAAGGTGCAGAGATTTACAGCCCAGAGAATTCAGTTTCATAGAGACATTGATTGCTGATGTCTCTCTGCAACATTTCATTGCAGAAGGACCTTGAACAGAATGATCTTTTTGGCTGCATTAACCAGTGGCACCACCTGAACAAAGGTGTCCTGTAGGTGCAAGCAGCAGTATTTAAATGAGGGTTTTGCCTGTTTTAATGGTTTCGGCCATGGAGAGTTTGAATGGAAAGCAGGATGAAATTCAAAAAACAAAATTCAATCTGATGGTCTAAATTATTTTTCTTTCTGTCATTCCAAAAATGTTAAATTAACACAAAGTGAGAAAAACTTGTTCTCTACGTACTCTTTCGTAGTGCCTATGACAGCAGCCATCTGTGTGCAATACTGGGCTGATTAGCAGCTTCTTTCCTACGTATTATACTGTATAGAGACACAATCACTGAAATTACTTTCAGGCTCGCTCAATCGCAATGCATGTGCTAAATATGGCATATTCATTCAGGCAAATGTACTAAATGGACAGCGCGTGTTGCACATTTGAATCAATCCTCAGTGCACAACGTTAGTAGCTCAGCTTGCACATTTGTTTTAGTAAATCAGGCCCTAAGTGTAGCCTGCACCTGTGTGTTTGGCTGGGACTCTGCCCAATATTAATGCCTGATGGAGGCTAATACTTCATCTCAGAACAACCACAGATGACCAACAGTGGCTCTGGTTAGGTGAAGTTTCTTAAACAAATGTCTATATACTTCTATATAATGACATAAATCATGTGAGACAAAAACATAAGAGCATGACCTTTCTGCTAATTTACCCCTCACATAATGGTGATACTGATAGATTTTTACTAATAGAGCATTTTGGACAACTTTAAAGTGTATTAATTAGTATTTTAAATGTGTAATATATCTCTGTGATCTGGCTAGTCCTTTATTCCACATCCTATCTAGCAACTTGACATTTACATCAGAGGCCCCAGTGTTATCACGATGGAAAATGTTTACTGTAGAAGTGAACAACAAACAGAAAACTAACTGTCAAGTGTCACAGGAAATGAAAAGATAAAAATTCTAGTTTTTGGCAGAACTTTTCAAGAAGCAGAAAAGATGTGAATAGAAAAGATTATATTTGGTTTTAACTTTATCTTTACAACAACAGCATTTCTCCCTTCAGACTACAACATCATGCATCTATCTGGGACCGAAGCTTCCTCTGTACTAATGTAACAGTGTAAATTATACAGCAGTAATATGTAGTATTATAATTACACAAAATCGGTGTTAATGGTTATAGCCTGACATAGTAGTAGCAGTTCTAGCTTGTATGCTGCCCTGGGCGAACACCTGCCTCAGCCCTAAATGTCCCGCTGTGACAGGTGAGCCACCGGGACGCCCCAAACTGTAACTTTTTACTAAACAAATTATCAGAACTTTTTTTTTTTTTATGTATATTTTTTGGGCTTTAATTTGATAGCACACAGTAGAGAGACAGGAAATGGGGAGGCAGAGAGAGGGGGAATGACATGCAGTAAAGGGCCATCTGATGCGGGACTCGAGCCGGGGTCGACTGCAGCGAGGACTGTAGCCTCTACACATTTACTTTTATTTAGGTTTTAATATTCTCTGTACAGCACTCTGGTTCAGCTTAAGCTGTGTTTGACTGTGCTTTAGAAATAAACTTTACTGAGTTACTATAAGTAATGCTCAAATGTCCTGTTCCTGTAAAATGTTATTCTTGCCGTTGTAAAAGATTTTGTGATAGTTCACAGCTTAAGAAATAACCTTATAAGGCTGCGAGTCATCAGATATTACAAATATCTATAATAGAATGAAACATCTTTCCACAAACTCCCTGCCCCCGGCCTGTCATGTCTGCTACATATACTGTATGCTTGAGCATGTGGTGCCAAGGAATAGAGTGTGTGTGTGTGTGTGTGCGTGTGTGTGTGTGTGTGTGGCAGTACAGGTTGTTTTTACTCTGGCACGTGTGCTCAGCAGGGTTCAGAACATGGCTTTTCTGCAGCCTCCTCACATTTCCTCTCCTGTCCTGCTGGGGGGGGGGGGGGGGGGGGGGGGTTTCAATCTCTCACTCTGTTTATGAAAGAACTTTAGACCCCTGGTGTCTTCTGTGTAACGCAGTATGAAAGCAAACAACCCCAATATGACCATGAGAGATTTTCTCATGTGCTGGAGGCAGATTATTGGCGTGACGGGACTGGAAACATTATAAAACCCCCTTATCCTCTCTTTTGTTCTATTTCTGCTGGGGAGAACTGATCCCCTGGCTGTGGGTCCATGTGACTGGAGATTGTGGTAACCATTACAAATCAAGGTACATGTGTAGAGTCATGTAAGACCTTCAATTGTTGGGTTTTGAATGATAGACTGGAGAGCCTTCAAAAAGGCACGGCCAAGTTACAGTGGCCCCGAGGTTTAGAGGAGGACTGTTAGATGCTGCTATCGGTTTTTGTGCTAAGCTAAGATAAACACATCCTGGGGCTGTCTACGTACTGGACGCTCAGAGATGAAAAAGATATCAATCTTCTCATCTGAGTCTGGGAATGACAGAAAACAAGACGTCTCTCAAGAATGCTTGGCTGTTCCTTCAGGTTTCCCTCCAAGGGAACCCTAAATGAAACTGATGGAGCTGATTAGATGAAGTATTTTGAATTGAAAACAAAAATATATTACAGCTACAACTGAGCTACTAACTACAACACAAATGTGTAGTTAAGTAAGCCGTCGACATTTTATGTCAAAAATTCCACCACTGCTTCTCAGTTACACAAACAATATGTCCATCAACACATTTCATATAAAAAAGACACTTGTAACTCCACAACTTACATCATGATCATTATGGTTGGGCAGCAGAGGCTCTGTGTTGCCGGGCATCTTGGGAGATTGACATCTCCACACCGAGACCCACGCTTCCTTCTAGGGGCTCCGACCCCTAGATACCGCAAAGCAAAAGCAAGCTGAGTCCCAAGGAAAGGAGACTGCTCAAGGTTCTCAGGGTCACAATCTAACAGGAAGCTACTCAGCTGGAGCGCAGGCTGAGCTGCAGGCGGAAGGTTAGCTGTCTGGAAGACTGGTTGGTAGCTGGGGTGTTAAGAACAATTCCCTGTGAGCCGGTTTCTTCTTTACGGTTGGCTTTTCTCCCACTCCTCATATCAGCACACGATGGAAAAAGACAAGATCAAACAGCTCATCCTCTAAAAAGGTCTGCTGGGTCCATTTTTGGTCAGTCGGTACAGAGACAAAGGCAAGAGCAGGCAAGGAGGACCAAAAATGAAGACTCAGAGACTGGATGATACAATGATTTGGTTTTCTTAAGAAAAGAGGCTTACAGGTAGATGAACAGGCAGGCAAGCAGACAAACAAAGAGGTACAGGTAAAGGTGCTGGTCCAGGTAAAGGTACAGCTAAAGGTAAAGGTCCTGGTAAAGGGATCAGGAACAGGTGGAAACAGTAGGAGCCAAAACAGATGAACTAGGGATGTCAAATGACGGGGGACAAAGGGCTGGTATAAATACTGGCTGAGGTGATGAAGAGAGAGGCAGGGGAATAATGAGAGCTGGGTCCAGATGGAACAGTTTCAAGGTGTCTGAGTTCAGACTGAATGTGAAGTGTAGAGATGGTATTGTATATAAAGGCAAGATGCAGGTAGAAGCGAGTAGATGCTTATTTGTTCTTAAACTGATGCAAAAAGAAGCACTTTGAGGTTTCTTTATGTTTGGTTTCATTGGGGTATGTGTTTTCATGTTTCCAACATGACAGTAATAATTAATACAGTTATACCTGCAGTAGAGGTTCAGGCTGGGATTAATTAGCATTTTATCTAATCCAGACCCAGTATCTAATCCCTCACCCCTTAACCTTAATTAACCCTCTAAACATCAGAACTTCCCTGATTATCAAGAGTCTTATCATCTAAAACAGTGATCCCCAACCACTGGGCCATGGACCGGTACCGGGCCGCAGTACGTTCGCTACAGGGCCACACAGAAAGAGAAATTACTCTTTCTTTTTTTCTTTTTTTTTTTAATTGGTGCAATACAACAATGCATCAATAATAGGCTATTATTATTATTATCATATAGACTATTTGTGCAGTAATTACAGGCCTATTGAAGTTGTTGCAGTGTGGTGAGAAAATTCTCCCCACCACCATCTTCACAACCAGACTGTGAGACATTTGTCTTGTCTCGGAAATGTGACCCGCCCATGGTGCAAAAAGGGTTGGGGCCCGCTGATCTAAGAGCCGGACAGTAGAGGTCTTACTTCAGCTCAGCGTCACAGTCAGGTGTTTTTCCAGCTTTGAGCACAAGAAGGGAACAAGTGTAAACCAACTGCAGCTGCTGTTGTTTTTGTTGTTCTGAACTCTGCTGTAGGCTTTGTCTTTATTAAAAACCATAAAAGATTCTTTCCGTCAATATTTCAACTCCTGCTCCTGGTTTGACCTAGAACCACAATGTTTACTGCAATTGGTCTTTTTAGGCTGAACCGCAAGAGAAAGGAGTTGCAAAACTAATTATCTTTAGGGAGTCATATGTAATGTTCTAAGTATAAAACACTGGTGTAGAGGGAGTCACTGATAAGGAGCCGCAGTTTTCAAGATGTTTTATGAGTGAAAGCCAAACATCTGGTTCAGAGCTGCGATGGGTTGTTCTCCATTCACTGACATGTGGGATGTCAGTCTGATGTGTGCGCACATTCATATACAGTATGTTTGTGTTGGTAAATGCGTGTTTCCAAATAAAGCAGCTGCCACGCACACACACACACCCACACACACACACACACCCACACACACACACACGCCCACAGAGAGAGAGAGAGAGAGGAATGCTAAATGGAAGGATAACTGTCACACCTCGGCGAGGAGGGACTGCAGTGATTTATCTTGACGATGATAATGTGATGCTGAGAGGATAAATGCCTGTTTCTAAAGATCCCTCTCATACCATGGTGTTATTCCTGTCTTGATTGCTCAGATTTACTGTCCCAAGCAGCTTCTCCTGCCTCCTAAAATCTTCACACACACATTTACACACTGCAGACACTATCTCTCCTTTCTTGTGTTTTCTCAGATCTATATGGCTGTAAAGGTAATAGTTTTATGGGTGGTGTTTCTCATCTGCCTGCCTTTGAAGCAGCAGGGCTCTCTACACCTTCCACCACACAGGGAAAGTCCCTCCTGTACAGTGGCTCATACATGGACACACATGTAGGCTACATCACACACAGGAATAACACCATACTATGCCTTTCATGTGATAAGTGGTTTTAGATTCAAGACCTCTGCTTCCATGATTTCTTCCAGTCTCAGAAATATATAAAGCAAAGCTTTTAAAAAAAATCACTGCAGGTCATTCTGAAGACATTTATTATCCTCAGAGAGTCTTCTGTCCTACAGAAAAGGAAAAAAAAAGTAGATATTGGCCTTTTTTCACAAGGTTTTTCTAATTGTGTGTGTGTGTGTGTGTGTGTGTGTGTGCTATTTGAACTCCATGGGCCTGGCAGAATGCAGATTTGATGGTGTGCACTGTACATCTACTCCACAGCACTGCAGACAAGTCATCTTCCAAGAGTCCTCATGGAGTGGATATTTTCATTAAATGTAGAGCTCTTCAGATACGTTCGATTTTATATATGTTAGATGCCATTGAACAGTTTTAAATGATTCAGTGAAATATCTTGATATCTATCGCAAGGACGTTTCCTCTAGGACCACCGTCAGGGCGACATTTTTGGTTCAGAGTAAAATATTGACACAAACATTGTATGGATTGCCATGAAATTTGGTGCAGACATCCATGTTCCTCTCACTGATCAGTGGAATCATTGGTGATCACCTGACACTTCACATCATGTCAAAATACAAAATGGTCTAGAACTTATTTCTGAACAAATACCTGTGAAAGTGACACTCCCATCAGCCTCAGCTGCACCTGTGTGTGCACATCGGTTGCACTTCTATTTACAGTACACTAAGACGACATAAGAAGCCTTACTTTGTATCAATTAGACACTAATGAGACGCAAAAAGTCCCATATGCTTTGATTTATGGTTTATGGTTCAATTTTTTACTAATGAGCAATAAATGATGGATAAGAAATTGAAACAATGTTAAATAAAGGCCAAAGAATATATGCCTGATATAATATGGCAATACATTCCTGTAATTACAGCTGTCTAATGAAGCTATAGGTCCATGATGGAAGTATTCAACAGCATCATTTGTAGAATAGCGTCTAACTGTAGCATATTTTGGATCTGCTATTACATTGTATTTTATTTCTCATTACACTATGATCTTGTGAAATGGTGTCTAAAAGTATATTAGGATCTGCTCTTGGTCTCTAATTAGAGTATAATTTGGTGCAACAGAGTCTAAGCATCGTTTATTTTGGTTCTAATAGGTAATTATAGGCGGTTTCTAATTTCTCTAATTAATTTAGATTTATAGCCTATGGTGTATAAATAGGGTACAACTCTTTTTATTTACTGTCTAATAAAGAACTTATTATTCATAGTTTTGTCTAATTTGCTCCACTGTACGGCTTCTTACATCTTATTAGTGTATCGTAACATAAAGCGCGACCTGCATGTCTAATGCAACAGATATACTCCTAATTTACTCTGCACAGTTTCACCAGCCATGTAACGGCTCATGTCTCATTCTGCTCATGCTACGCTTCCCGAGGAAGACGATGAAAAACATTACCTGCTGAAGATCTGCATGTTAGCTTGCTGATGATAGCATGTCACTCAAAGCAGCACTGTGACTAAGTGCAGCCCCGCAGAGCTGCTAGCATGGCTGTAGACTCTATAATAATCATTTTTGAATGATCTGTTACTGAACAAGGTGAAGACTTCTGGTTCACATGCTGAGATTACCTGGTGAAGACATGATGTTGAAATGTTTAGTGTGCAGCTGCAGCTTTAATCTCAGCAGCACAAATATTATTTCGGTGCACACTATGCTTGTGTAGCTTGTGTTACATTGGTTTTTGTCGGGGCGCCAATGCCCGTCCATCTTTATATAGAATACCATTTCGCTACCACTCGATTTGTGCACCCTCTACTGTGGGTTCAGTTTGGAACCAGTGCAGCTCTGCGATATTCTCCCCCTGCACATATCGCAGACAATGTAAGTCATGCCTTATTTGTTTTGTATCCATTTGCATCTCACACATCTCAAATAGTCAGATATGAAAAAATTCTCTTGTTGTGTTTGAGCTTACTGTCTGTCCCTTCCTATGAATGATGCAGTAGGCATTAAAGACCATACAGAATCAGAGGATTCTGCATCAGTAAATTAGATTGAGAGTCATTCCCCCTTCATAGGACACCAGGAGTGAGCTAAATGCAGGACCTTATATTAATAATTCAAGCATTTTGGCACTAGCCATATGAATAAAATAAATTTACAGTCACTATAAATTTCAGCAATTACAGAGTTCCCCTCTGGGGACCTATAGATAAAGTCTTGACAGTGGTGAAGATGGAGAGCTATTTTAAATCCCCTTCAGCTAGGTTTGATTTCTGGTTGACAGAAAAAACCTACAGGTAAAACTCAGAGTTCATTAGTGATGAACTGCTTGATTGACTTCTTTTAGGATTCACCAGAATAAATTCCAGGCAGTGTAGCAAAGACTTTGAAACACAATGTAGACCTTTGGATGAGAAGTAAAATTGACAAAAAACAGTGAAGAGCTAAATTAATAAACTTAAATAAAATATCAGGAAAAAAGGAAAGGAACCTCCACCTCAGTATTTCTAAAATCCCAGCTATGGCCCTGGTCTGAGAGAAGGCCTACATCAAAACCCAGCTGTAAGACCACTATTTGAAGCATGACAGTTCATTCTTGACCATTTGACGAAACAATCTTAACTCAAGATATACTTCTGGAATTTCATTCTCATCTCATGGCAACAGAGCACATTCACAAAGCACAGGGGGGTTGGTGGTGCTGGGATCAATAGGGGCCCAACAGGAAACCTTTGGCCAGCTTAATGTGTCCATGCTTAGAGACATCTCTGCTGTAGTGATAACACACCTGTCACTGGTCTCTCTCTCTTCATAGCACCTGACGTGTAGTTGTGTTTGGACATGTTGCCATGTGATTGCTGTGAATTGCTTCATAATGATTGACAGTTTGATGGGCCACGCTATTGGCTGACTGCCTAAATAATAGGTTTAGTAATAAGGATAGTTACAGGGGGCCAAGGCTCGGAGAAGTCTGTTTCTTGAGGGCACACATTTTAAAACTGAGATACTGTCTTCCTGTAACTCTGCTTTAAACAGACTTTTCTAATAGTTACAGCTCCCATAGTGAAGGTTACAGAACAAGTTGGCTCTGTTTAATGACATCCTGCAGTGCTCTGTTGTTCTTAACAACAGACTGAGGCTGAACATCGTCTAATTTAAGCCATTACACACTAATACACCATCTCCTCTGTGAACTAAATGAGATTAAATTATTACGCTTCCAAGGATCACTCCCTACATGGACATGTAAGATAGAGTCTTAGAAGTTACTAGAGAGGCAGTTATGTGCACAACAAGAGAGGTAGTTATAGCAGAACAAGAAGAAGGTGGGTATGTGCAGAACAGTTTTTCTAGTGTTGTATTTATGATCAAAGGGATTAATATGAGAACTATTATGTTTTCATTTAAATTTGAAAATCATTGAGGGCGACGTCCTCATTTACAATGACGCTGAGCAGATACGAAATTATACAAATACAAGATAAAAGAAGAACATCAATTAAAAAATTACATAAATACAATTAATAAATAATGTTACAACAAAATCAATTATAGCAGGTACAGACAGAAGTTAAAAGGTTTGAGATAAAGGATTTAAAATGACAAAAAGGTACCAGCAAATTAATTTTCAAAGTGCTTTGTAGTGAGTTCCAGGTGGAAGGTGCAAAGAAGCCAAAAGCAGTTCTTCCAAGCTCAGTATCTCTGGGGACATGGAGCATTAGCCAGTCATTAGTCCTGGTCTAATGTGGTGCAGTGGATGAAACTGGAATGGAAGCAATATATGAAGGGAGTTTTATAATAAGAGCCTCGTAAATAAATAAACATGTATGCAAATCACACCTTTCAAAGAGAGAAGACCAGCCATCCTTTTTATACTGTGCAATGATGAGTGCTATAAGCATCAGCAGTAATGAACCTGAGAGCAGAGTGGTAGACAGCATCAAGGGGTTTCAGAGTTGCAGCCGAAGCCAGTACAAGATGTCACCATGATCTAAAACTGATAAAAAGTTGCCTCAACAAGAGTCTTTCTGCAATGCAATGGGAAGCAGAATTTATTCCTAAAGAAAAATCTAATCTTTTGCCTTAATTTACTCGCCAGATTTGATACATGATTTTTGAAGGATAAAGTCGCATCAGTCCAAATGTGAAGGTATTTGCAAACCATGACTCTTTCAATACCGGTGCTACTTGTAGTGGTGATGATGAGGTAATCCAAATTACTATGTTGGCTCGGGTAAAAAACATAAACTTCGTTTTGTCTGTGTTTAAAACTAATTTGTGGTTATTGGGTGCAACTTGTAAATCAGCAAAGCAGCACCGGAAAGATTATATAGCAGACTCTACCGTATCAGTAATGCAATACAAAACAGTATCATCCACGTAAAGAATGAATATCCAGTTGCAGAAGAAAGAATAACATTTATATAAAGAGTAAACAGAACAGGTCCCAGGATAGGGCCTTGTGGGACACTTTTTGCAATTCAAACAAATTGAAATTTAACAGTTCCTAATGCTACACACTGATGATGATGAATTTTGAGATAGGCCTGTAATTGTTTAGAATCACTGTTTCAACACAACCAAATTAAATGTGACCAGTCCTGGTCTTTAAATTTTCCCACGAGTGAAATCTCTTCTCAACAAAACAAAAGTGGATCTCCAGTCAGCCCCCTACCCCCCCTCGAGAGTAATTCCTCTACTCAAAATAACTCTGAATGGGATCCCTGGTAATGTTTGTTAACATCGGCACAATTCTGACAGAGTGAATCCTCCTCCTGAACAAATTTGAAGAGGAACTTTCACAAAAAGTGAACCCCGAAAACTCAGACGACGTCACAGTCACTTGCCATATCGGGCAGGTGATTCCTTCAAACATGTAGGACTTTACAGCTGGGACCATGTTCTCCTTTGCACTGCTGTGTTGGTTGGAGGCTGGCGAGGAAGGAAGGTAGACCACAATGTCACCTATTATCCGAGGGCTGTTCACGGAGGCAGGGATAAGCACGGGCTACAACTACAATCTTCTCCAGTGGTATGCCACCATCTTGTTTTTTTGTCAGGAGGTGTGGTTTACTTGGGTGGAGGCCAGAGTCCTGTCGGCAGAATAAAGGTGGTGTGATTGTGGTATGACTTGGAACATGTATATTGTTATTAATTTTATGGCAGATCGCCACAGTGGAAACTGTACCCGATAGGACAGAAAGGTTGAACATATATATTATGTAGCTTACTAAATATTATTGAGGTGGCAAGCCTTAAAAACTGAGGATCCACTTTGTCCTCACTAATTGAAAAGCAATAAGGCGTTGGCCACGTCACAGGAAGAGAAGTGCTGTAGAGTAAAATGAGGCCTGAGAGTCAGGATCAATAGTGTGCAGAGGGGACAAGTGTGTAGACAAGTTTCTTCAAAGAGGCTCCAGCAACTACAAATTATATAAAAAACAATGTCTTTACGATCTGATATTGAGGATTCATTGGCTAAAGTGAGAGAGGAGTGATGGATTTGAATATGAATTGGGAATTAAAAGGAAATGATAATTAGCTTTAGCCTTCCTTATTGCAGATGTGCATTTGTTTCTAAGGCACCTGAAAGTAAGCCAGTGACCGGGCTCTCCAGTATGGCTGGTGGAAGCCCACGCTTTATTTCTCTCTTTTAGCAAGGATGAGATTTCAGCTGAGAAAAACTATATCAAGTTTCAGGAATGTCAGCATCTGCAAATGTGTTTGTCTTCATTGATTCATGTCCTTGTCCCGTCAAGAAGCACTGGCGTGTCCCGATAGCTTTGATAGCAGCTCAGCTGTGGTTGCGTAGGAAGGCTTCAGGATATGTTATACATTATGGATATGTGATGTGCTGGGGCAGCCACATAGCAGGTTTAAAGATCAACAAACCTGTCAAGCAGCGGATATTTAGTCAGATTAATAGGAGAGGAAAATTTTCAATTTTCTGCTCATGACAAGCCAGCTCAACGATCCAACCATTTCCCTTCACACATTGGACTTGCTAATATAGTGTTTTTTGGCATTCCTGACTGTGTAAATTAGAGTGTGTGTGTGAGAGTGTGTGAGAGTGCCTTCCTCTCATCTGACTTTTAAATGTTGGGGCATTTGGCAAGGCCCCCATAGAAACAAGACACACTGAGAAGAGGTGATCTCATTAAACACCATCCTCAACATTTCCAGAGAAGTTATCAGAACAGCCCCCTGCTGTGTCAGGAGTCATTTATCAGTAAATTGAGAATTGTAAGCTGTTGTGAGAGGGAGTGTTGTTGCAGTGCATGCAGTCTGTGGGAGGAATGAAATAGTCAGTTTGTTAAATGCTCTGTTGGTTTAGGCCTGCCCACCTCCACAAAAACACTCTCAGTCACAATGAAGCACACTTTGGCAGATGTGTTGCATCTTTCCTAGGTAGTGATTGGCTGTGAGAAGGCAGTGATTCAGCTCTTGAGGGGGGTAACGGTTTTGCATGAAGCAGGCATGTTGGCGTGAATGCTGCATCTCCTGGTTGATTTAAAGTGTCAGTCAGGTCTCAAGCTGCACTTCATTAGCCTTGTGGTTGCATGTGAGAGGCTGAGTGCAGGCTGGAGGCACAGTGGCCTGGCCTGGAAAAAACAAACAAGCTGTGCTCATGTTTAAAAAAATAAAAAATTAAATCAGATAATATCAGTACCCTGTTTTCGCTGACTGCTGTCATTTTGTGGCTTGAACCCAGAGTGGAAATGTCTGTCCCTCCACCCAACCGCAACATCTCCATCCTTTCTCTTCCCCTCATGTTTGGGCGAAAGAAGGTGCAAGAATGTTTGAAGTGAGTACTTTTCTGTCATTGGCCCTTCAGTGAATATAATTCAAGAGTCATGAACATTGTGTGAGTCTTGGTTAGAGTAGGTAAAGTTAGCTTTAAATGCTTTAGTTACAAGAAAGTTCTTTACACACACATTTAAAACTACAATAAATCCTAAGGACTTGATATATTCTTTTTCCTACTATAATCAAATTCTACAAAAAGACACAGAGCAACAATGTTCTGATTCTATAATTAAGTATTGCTTGTGTATCCAAAGCCTGATGTATAATACTCTCTGCTACACATTATTTTGTTATTCCTCAATCCCACATGCACCATCCTGCTGCCGGAAATACTCACTACCAAATGTGGATTAATCCACTGCTTAAAATAGTCCCCAACAAATACATTTAGAGTAATGTTTGATAAAAAACTATAGCACACAGCTGTCTAAGGAGATTACTGAGCTTTTTATGGCTCCGTGCCGGCGACAGCCAGAGCCAGAGGCATATTGCTTTTGGGTTGTCCATGTATCCATACATACGATGATATCTCACTAATGCCTTGATGGAACTTCTTCAAATTTGACACAAACATTCACTTGGACTCAAGTATGAACTGATTATCGTGGTCTAAGGTCAAAGGTCAAGGTCAGTGTGACCTGACAAAATACTTTTTAGGCATAAAAAGACTTGAAAAAGCAATTATGACAAAATTTCACACAAGTGGTTAATATATGTGACTCTGGATAAACAGGGATGTAACCTGAAACTAGTCTGAGTGGAGGAGGCAGACAACCACGAGTTGGTAATTCTAGTTGTCTGATCTAGAGATCATCTGTAGGAACCAACAGACTTCGAGAGACTGAGTGTCACAGACGGGCAAGGAAAGTCAGAAAGATGGACTAATACATTCTTAGTTTGAGTCTTTTATTGGGGTTTGTTGACAATAAGAGAACTGTATCCTTTCAGCAGCACAGACTTCCTGAGAAGGCAAAATGATCTGCTTCATCAAACGATCACAGATATAAGCACGGCATGTGTGTGTGTGTGTGTGTGTGTGTGTGTGTCTGATGTGTGTTTGCACAGATCAATGCAACATCTGCACACTGTGAAAACTGCAGTCTGCATCACTTGTGCATCATATTAATGAAGGTTGACACATTTGGTATTTGTAAAGATCGACCAACTTATTGGTACAGAAGGGCAAAAGAGGTTAAATTTCATTCCAGTTACCCTCCCTCCAATAGACGCCAGAGCTAATAATAAGTGTTGCCTTGTGTTCCAGTGTGACCTCACAGTGTGACAGACAGACAAGCAGACCAGGGGGTTGGGAAACATTCATGTTGTGTCTGGGTTAAAATGGGAGTGCAGCTCCAGCAGATTCCACGGGTTGCCAGGTCAGTGAAATGAAAGTTTGTCATTCCAGCAGCCGCATTGTGGCAGAGGGCAGGGGAGGATACTCAGCTGCAGTTTGTCCTGTCACTCCTGATTCCATCCTGTCAGCACGGCACTGCCATCACTGATGATGTGCTTTAAGCAATATACAATATGTGGCTGATACTGGCCTGTTATTATGAGTTATGTTTTTTGGATGTTTTATGATTTTCTTTATGATTCATGAAACACTGGGCTTAGCGCTGAGTGCTACAGACAGGGTGACCTATATGGTGACCCCTAAGCTTTCTGATGGTAACACCAAGTGAGTTTTAATAATAAACTGTTCAGTTGGTAATGACACATGTATTGACCAGTAGAAAAAAGCAAATACTGCCTCTTCTGTAAGAAATACAGAATGCAAATACAATGACAGTTTATTTGTTAAATACATGCAGACTAACAGATTAAATAATATCAAGATTTAATAGAATGACATCTTTAAATTCAGGACTCG